>NC_040088.1:64872387-65178650 GCF_003369695.1 Bos indicus x Bos taurus | reverse complement strand
GACTGCAAGGAGATCCAACCAGTCCATTCTAAAGGAGAGCAGTCCTGGGTGTTCTTTGGAAGGACTGATGCTAAAGCTGAAACTCTAGTACTTTGGCCACCTCATGTGAAGAGTTGACTCATTGGAAAAGACTCTGATGCTGGGAGGGATTGGGGGCAGGAGAGAAGGGGACGACAGAGGATGAGATGGCTGGATGGCATCACTGACTCAACGGACGTGAGTCTGAGTGAACTCTGGGAGTTGGTGATGGACAGGGAGGGCTGGTGTGCTGCGATTCATGGGGTCGCAAAGAGTCGGACACGACTAAGCGACTGAACTAAACTGAACTGAGTGGTCAGTTTTGGAATTTTCATAGGCTCTCATCTGTTCTTTAATAATAATATGCAGTAGTGTGTGCTTTCCTGTCTTGACTCTGCAATCCCATGGACTGTAGCCCGCCGGATCCTCTGTCCATGGGATTTCCCAGGCAAGAATACTGGCGTGGGTTGCCATTTCCTCCTCCAGAGGATCATCCCGACCCAGGGATCAAACCCGTCTCTTGTGTCCCCTGCACTGGCAGGCTGATTCTTTAGCACTCGTGCCACCTTTAAAACTCCTCTTCAAACATAGTCATTTTTCCTAGGACGGTTTGGGGGGGTGGATAACTGACTAAGAGAATATATGCATTTTTAGCAGATACGACAGTCATGTTTTGAAGAATGACTAAGGTTTTTTTTCAAGTGGATAAGGAATCTTTTCCATTTTAAACCTTTTGTTTTATATTGAAGTACAGCCACTCAACAATGTTGTGGTGGTTTCGGGTGCACAGCAAAGGGCCTCGGCCACACACACACATGCTATCTATTCTCCCCTAGACTTCCCTTCTATCCAGACTGCCACATAACATTTTTTGAAGAATGACTAAGGTTTGTATATATGGTTGGCAGGTTTAGCAAATAAAAATACAGGGTACTCAATACAATTTAAATTTCAGATTAAAAATAATTTTAGTATAAAATTTAGTAAAATTTTTTTAGTATAAGTATGCTCCAAATACATTAATCTGGCAATTTATGTGTTTCTATCATATTTTGCATCTCATTTGACAAATGAGAATTCTAAGGATCAAAGGCTCAAAAAAATAGTAAGTATTTTTCCCATTTTACTATGGCCTGTCCTTTTTTCTTTAGAAATTTTCCTCTAAGTTTCCAGAAGAAATCAGATCAGAGTCTGATCAGATAACACTTCAGTTTAAGCTCCAAGTATCCTGAGACATCTTTGTTTTAACTTGACCAGGTGAAATGATCACTATGCAAGTTCCCAGGGGACCCTCAACCTCTCCCTGAAGCTTCCCTACCTGGCCCCTGAGGCTCACCTGTGGGTTCCAGTCATTTGTGAGGACACAGCTACTACATGAGGGCAATCTTTATAATGAAACTCAGCCCAACGATAGGCTGCCTCAGGTTCTCTCCTGCAACTCCAGACTGTCATCGTAAAATACATGGGGACTTCCCTGGTGGTCCAATGATTAAAACTCTGTGCTTCCACTTTCCACAGCAAGGGGCATGGGTTTGGTTCCTGGTCAGGGAACTAAGATCCAAGAAAGTGTGTGATGCAGCCAAAAAAAAAAAAATTATCTCCTGGTTTTGATGAAATCCCAAATTACAAATGATATCTTCAGTTCAGTTCAGTCGCTCAGTCATGTCCAACTCTTTGCGACCCCATGAATCGCAGCACGCCAGGCCTCCCTGTCTATCACCAACTCCCGGAGTTCACCCAGACCCACGTCCATCGAGTCAGTGATGCTATCCAGCCATCTCATCCTCTGTTGTCCCCTTCTCCTCCTGCCCCCAATCCCTCCCAGCATCAGAGTCTTTTCCAATGAGTCAACTCTTCGCATGAGGTGGCCAAAGTACTGGAGTTTCAGCTTCAGGATCATTCCCTCCAAAGAAATCCCAGGGCTGATCTCCTTCAGAATGGACTGGTTAGATCTCCTTGCAGTCCAAGGGACTCTCAAGAGTCTTCTCCAACACCACAGTTCAAAAGCATCAATTCTTTGGTGCTCAGCTTTCTTCACAGTCCACCTCTCACATCCATACATGACCACTGGAAAAACCATAGCCTTGACTAGACAGACCTTTGTTGGCAAAGTAATGTCTCTGCTTTTGAATATGCTATCTAGGTTGGTCATAACTTTCCTTCCAAGGAGTAAGCGTCTTTTAATTTCATGACTGCAGTCACCATCTGCAGTGATTTTGGAGCCCCAAAAAATAAAGTCTGACACTGTTTCCCCATCTATTTCCCATGAAGTGATGGGACCAGATGCCATGATCTTCGTTTTCTGAATGTTGAGCTTTAAGCTGACTTTTTCACTCTCCACTTTCACTTTCATCAAGAGGCTTTTTAGTTCCTCTTCACTTTCTGCCATAAGGGTGGTGTCATCTGCATATCTGAGGTTATTGAGATTTCTCCCGGCAATCTTGATTCCAGTTTGTGCTTCTTCCAGCCCAGCATTTCTCATGATGTACTCTGCATAGAAGTTAAATAAGCAGGGTGACAATATCCAGCCTTGATATACTCCTTTTCCTATTTGGAACCAGTCTGTTGTTCCATGTCCAGTTCTAACTGTTGCTTCCTCACCTGCATATAGGTTTATCAAGAGGAAGGTCAGATAGTCTGGTATTCCCATCTCTTTCAGAATTTTCCACAGTTTATTGTGATCCACACAGTCAAAGGCTTTGGCACAGTCAATAAAGCAGAAATAGATGTTTTTCTGGAACTCTCTTGCTTTTCGAAGATCCAGCAGATGTTGGCAATTTGATCTCTGGTTCCTCTGCCTTTTCTAAAACCAGCTTGAACATCTGGAATTTCACAGTTCACATATTGCTGAAGCCTGGCTTGGAGAATTTTGAGCATTACTTTGCTAGCGTGTGAGATGAGTGCAATTGTGCGGTAGTTTGAGCATTCTTTGGCATTGCCTTTCTTTGGGATTGGAATGAAAACGGACCTTTTCCAGTCCTGTGGCCACTGCTGAGTTTTCCAAATTTGCTGGCATATTGAGTGCAGCACTTTCACAGCATCATCTTTCAGGATTTGAAATAGCTCAACTGGAATTCCATCACCTCCACTAGCTTTCTTCGTAGTGATGCTTTCTAAGGCCTACTTGACTTCACATTCCAGGATGTCTGGCTCTAGGTGAGTGATCACACCATCATGATTATCTGGGTCGTGAAGATCTTTTTTGTACAGTTCTTCTGTGTATTCTTGCCACCTCTTCTTAATATCTTCTGCTTCTGTTAGGTGCATACCATTTCTGTCCTTTATCGAGCCCATCTTTTCATGAAAAGTTTCCTTGGTATCTCTAATTTTCTTGAAGAGATCTCTAGTCTTCCCCATTCTGTTGTTTTCCTCTATTTCTTTGCACTGATCGCTGAGGAAGGCTTTCTTATCTCTTCTTGCTATTCTTTGGAACTCTGTATTCAGATGCTTATATCTTTCCTTTTCTCCTTTACTTTTCGCTTCTCTTCTTTTCACAGCTATTTTTAAGGCCTCCTCAGACAGCCATTTTGATTTTTGGATTTCTTACCATTCTTTATATCACAGGAAGCAAAATAAAAGCAAGTTAGTTCACTATAAATGGGCATGAACCATCTTAGTGGAGTGGTGGCAATGCTCTAACTTCTAGATTGTGGTGATGATTACACAGCTAAAAGTCACTGAACTGTACACTTGAACTAGATGAATTGCAGCATGTGAATTATATCTCAATAAAGTTACTCCCACACGCCAAATTCATTGCAGTACACTATATGACCACAGAGTGTCAGCCAAGACAAACATGAAGGATTTTCCCATAAACCTATCTCCAAAGATCTCCATCAAACCTATCTCCATCACCAACCACGCTGACTGTGGCTGCCTCTCACCACAGAAATTCCTGTGTCCTGGGCCTCAGGGGTTTGAAGTTACCAAGCACCAAAGTCAGGTAGCAGGAATAAGGAAATTTTTTCAAATATTTGCTTATGCACATCTACAGTGATCATAGCTATCAAATCATTTAACTGATGATATTTGCTGAAGCTGAAACTATACCTGATATGAAGAACTGACTCATTGGTAAATACCCTGATGCTGGGAAAGATTAAAGGCAGGAGGAGAAGGGAACAACAGAAGATGAGATGGTTGGATGGCATCACCCACTCAATGGACATGAGTTTGAGCAAGCTCCAGGGGTTGGTGAAGGACAGGGAAGCCTGGTGTGCTGAAATCCATGGGATTGCAAAAAGTCGGACATGACTGAGCAACTGAACTGAACTGATATGCAAGTAAAAAAAAAACAAAAAACCCTCACACCACAATAATCTTCAATAAGAAAACTAGAAATTTAGTCCTATTGGAAATATTCAGTTCAGTTCAGTCGCTCAGTCGTGTCCAACTCTTTGCGACCCCAGCACACCAGGCCTCCATGTCCATCACCAACTCCTGGAGTTCACTCAGACTCATGTCCATCAAGTCAGTGATGCCATCCAGCCATCTCATCCTCTGTCGTCCCCTTCCCCTCCTGCCCCCAATCCCTCCCAGCATCAGAGTCTTTTCCAATGAGTCAACTCTTCGCATGAGGTGGCCAAAGTACTGGAGTTTCAGCTTTAGCATCATTCCTTCCAAATATTAAAGTCCTTTAAAACTGGTTTTGGACTAGTTATATGTTCTGTTATATAAACTTTAATTTGTATAGTTATTATACGTTAAAACTGTAAATTTAAAAGAATTTTTAAAATGTCCATCTAATTATATAAAAATAATAAAACTTAAAATAACAAATTTGATTTAAAAAATCAGATAAAATAATCAATAAAACTTTTCAAATAACTAGTTAACATGGAGAGAAATCTTCTAAAAGGAGTATAGTCTCTCTTATTTATGACTAATTTAGTCCTTTGAAGAAGTAAAATCAATAAGTCGGGTTATGGGAAGGTAAATCTTCTAAGGCATTGAAAACCACAGTGGTTTCTGGGCTGGCAATACTTCCTTTTACTCAGTGCAGCCATGTTAAGATTGAGCAAGGCAGAGACTTGTGAGCTGGAAAATTTTCAGTCACATTTTGAGCATATTCATAAATAACTGTAAGTAAAGTAACATTTGTCTAAATAAAGTCTTCAGGTGTCAAAATCTTAACCTACATGATCCGGATCAAAGTAGACACCCCTTCCTTCATTAAGGCCAGTTTCAGTCTAAGGGCATTTTGCTCATGAATTCTGTACCACGTCAGAGATGGATGGATCCAGCAAGGTCCAGCAGCCTCCCACTGTTTCACGGGTCACAACGGCAAATGGTTTCTCAGAAAACTATGCTTTGACCAAAAGCTGGTAAAAAATCCAGTTTATAAAAAAAGAGAGGCATTGTGGTAATGGAGTTAAGAGTTCTGAGTATTTCTAATCTCACCATTCCCAGTAACTATCAACATTTAAATAAGTCAACCTGAAATCTGGTTTCCTTGTCTATAAAATGAAAGCAGTAAGTTACACCTTTATCACCTCTTTTTAGCTTGGGGATTCTATTCCAATGTGTAAGTCTGCAGCTTTGATATCCCAACATCTAATCCTCAATCTGTAGTACCATTTTCTCCTGACTGGCTTCATGGATTTTAAACACCAGAGAGAAATGGATGCATGCTCTCAGACGGATAATCAGCAAGGGCCTCCTGTCTAGCACAGGGAACTCAGCTCAGTGTTGTATGGCAGCCTGGATGGGAGGGGAGTTTGGGGGAGAGTGGATACATGTCCATGTATGGCTGAGTCCCTTTGCTGTGCACATGAAGCTATCACAACAATGTTAATTGGCTACATTCCAATATAAAAGAAAAGGTTTTAAAAAGAAATGGATGCATGCTCTTGTTCATTACAACAGGAAGGGTTCAGGCGTTCTTAAGTCTACCCAGTGGGGCCACAGAGTGTCTCCAGCCACCACCCACCTGGCCAGCACGCATGCCCTCCGGCCACCTTCTTGCTTTGGGTCCTGGCTCCCTTGCTCGCTGCCAGGTTTGCTCTCGGCCCTGAGCTCTAGCAGTTGTGTGACCTTGGGCAAGTCACTTACCCTCTCCAAGTCTACTTCCTCGTCTGCAAGATGGGGGTGATGGTAAAAGCACCAATACTGATGAGAATTAGGTGCGATAAGCCCGTGTGGCATGCAGTTTGGTGCTGGGCACAGGGACAGCACTCAGTGAATGGCAGCCATTGCTTTGGATAACAGCTGTGTGGTTGGAGCCTCCACAGGACTCGGGATGTAACAGAAGAGTCCATGAAGTGCCAGTGTTGCCACGGGCCCTGACCCTCTCTCCTTCCAGACCCTTTCTCACTTGTAGCGATGAACATCCTGCCTGACCCCGCAGGTCTCTTTCCAGAAACCTCTCATCACAGTCCTGAATACGGCACAGCGACCTAAGGAAACAGGAGGCATCATCCATGAATCTCTTTCCCAAAAAAGAAACTGGTGACGGGAGCCAGGGATGGGAAGCAGACTTTGCACTCTACACCTTTGTATCCTTTGAATTTTCAACCTCAAATATGTCTTACCTATATTAAAAACTAAAGTTGATTTCTGAAAAGTAAAAGGATACAATTTATTTTTTAAAGGTGACACCTTCCCTCCGGACAGTCGGGGAGCTGAAAGTCGAGCCTCACAGGCTTCCTCATCCCCCGCCCCAGACCTCAGGGTTGTGGGCAGAAGCCATGGGGGCACAGAGGGGAGGAGAAAGGGTGTTAAGTTCAGACTCTGACTCTTTCTGCACAAAGATCCAAGGAATTCATAGATTCGGAGCAAGGCTTTATCTCCAAATCTGATCAATGGCCCAGGAAAGGTAAAGATCTGGATTAAAAGCAAGAACATGGACTCCCTGGTGGTTCAGTGGTTAAGACTCCACATTCCCAAAGCAAGGGTCACTGGTTCAATCCCTGGTCGGGGAACTAAGATCCCTCGGCCAAACAATAAAAAAAAAAGTAAAAACAAATGGTAATGAAGTGTGTGCAGTGCAACCCACACTGAGCTTTGGTACTATTTACAAACAAGCAGACATTTTTTTTTTTAATAAGGAAATCTGAAAAAACAAAAACCTCTATCTTCCTGAAAACTAAGACTGGCTTAGAAATAAGAAGGGTTGCATTTTATTTAAGCACATACAACCTACTGTAACAGAATGCAAGGTTACTTTTGTTTTATTAGTTTTCCATCTTTGATGAGCTTCCCTCGTGGCTCAGATGGTGAAAGCATCTGCTTGCAATGCGGGAGACCTGGGTTCAATCCCTGGGTGAGGAAGATCTCCTGGAGAAGGAAATGGCAACCCACTCCAGTACTCTTGCCTGGAAAATTCCATGGATGGAGGAGCCTCATAGGCTACAGTCCATGGGGTCGCAAAGAGTTGGACTGAGCGATTTTACATCTTTGATGGAATTATGTGTGAAGAGACTTATCTTAAATCTCGTCATAAGTCATCACACAGTATCCTGTGGCAAAATAAATCTTTGAAGTACAAACACTGTGTTAACAATGGTTTGTGTTTTAAAAAAATACATTTGTAATTCTTGTAATTCTGAAATGTAGGAATATGAAATGTGCTTAGGAGAAAATGGATTTATAGAGAAGCTTACCCACAAAGCATAAAGATTAAACTGTCCCATGCTTGAGTAGCTGGCGTGGGGTTGGGTGTCTCTAGGACCACCTCAGATGCGGCACCTCAGATCTGGCACCTCAGCTGCCGAGAAGCTTGTGAAGTGCTGATAACTCAGCAGGGCTGGCTGAGTCTCAGGGGCAGCCTGTGCCGCACATGTGCCCAAATCACGCCATGATTTTTGGTTGAGGACTAGAGAAGCAGTGTGTTGGTCTCAAGAGTCCTCATACTTTAAAAATGTACTTTAGGCACAAAGGCACAGCCTTACTGGACATAAGAAGAGCTGATGAAGGAAGCAGAGAGGCGAGGCTGCTGATACAAATGGTGCTACTTCGGGTAAGTGCAGAGCTCCTGGCCACACACCCAGCAATGTCCTCCCTCTATGCTTCCATTTTGAGCAATTTCAAGTCACAAGCCACCTAGTTAAATCTGACAAGGTGGTGTAATCCTCCAACCTAGGGTCAATAATTTCTATTTCAAATAGTCCAGGTGCAGAGACTCTTAGGATTAAAAGAATAAAGTCACAGACACAGTGACAGTTCTGGATTCCATGCAGCACTGCTGCATGAGACAAACGATGTTCACACAGCTTCCAACTTACCTCTGGCTCCATCTACCAGGAGGCTGCAGGCAGTATCTGCTAATGCTGGGTGGAGAGCTAGCACATTGTGCTAATCTAGCAGCAAAAGATGAGGTTCCAAGGTACAAATCAGATAAGCCAGAATCTGGGGAAGTCCTGTGCGACTCCAGCCTCAAGTCCCACCAAGGTCCCCAACCCCTGGCCAGCTGCAGCCTCACACATCACCAATACGGGAGACCCCATTAGCTGCCCACACCTGGCTCTTCTGGAATCCAGTTCTATTCAACACCAATTGGCCATATGCTTCACAGAAGCGGGCTGCCCTCCCAGCCCCAGAGGTTGCATCCTCACTAGGAATCCAAAGCTTTTAACTCCACTCTCCAGGCCAGTGAGCAGCTGCGGAAGGGGGTGACGAGCGTCTGGCAGGTGAGACTCAGCTGGTGAGACCTGCAGAAGGTCTTCTGTGCAGGTTTTCTTTGCTCTGAAGACAGGACAACCAGAAGAGGTGCTGCCGGCTGCCCTCTGGTGCTTGTATCCAGGCAACGATACCAGGATTGGGAGGCTAGCCTATACAGGGAGCTGATGAGCGTGAGGCCGTGTTGAGCCACTGAATCTCCCACTGAATCTCTGGGCCTGGTGTCTCATGAGATGATAACATTTCCTCATGTTTAAACTACTGGGGAAAAGGGGGGGGGGGGCATTGGCTATCTGGGGGTCCCAAGTAGTCAGATGCAATCTCCTTCCCCTGAAATGACAGAGTGGGGTACACATGTATACGCACAGCTGCTGTCGAACCAAATGGACTCCCCCTCCATGAGTCCTAATTTCACCTCCTCCATCTCCTTGACTCTTCTCCTAGGAGGGGGTCTGCTCCGTACCCCATCTAGATACACACATCCTCACCGCTGCATTTCCAGTCACTCCCAAGTCTGCCTCCTTCAGGAAGACCCCGTCTGGCTCCGCCCACATCTGCCTCCCCTTCTGACCTACTGCATCTCCTGCATCCACTTGTTTACGCCCTGTCTGCCAATCCCTGGGTCACCCCCTCAGTGTCCACACTTCTGAACATACATCTCATTTACACAGACTCTGAGCAACTGAATGAAAGGTTGAGTGATGGAGTGAATGGTAACTGCATGAGTACCAAGCACCCTTCTCCTTCACTTGAAACCTGGGGTTTTCCTTTTCTCTTTTCTTTCTTATCTTCCTTCCTCATCTTACTTCTCTGTAGAATGAAAGACAAACATTGAGATAAAAGAGATTCAGAGCTCAGGCTCTGCTGGGTGGATTAAGTATTTCTAGAGAAAGCCGAAAACGGTGCACCTGGCCTCCTGGGAGTTACAGATAAGGGATGATGACGTGGGGTGGCACTAAGATGCCACACAGCGGCCTCCTATCTTGCACCCCACACTGCACACAGAAGCCAGCTCCACTGCTGAAACTGGGGGAGGGGCAGCCTTCACAGGTCGGGAGTTACAGCAGAAACTAAGCTGAGTCCAGCCCACAGGAGGCCTTCAGCAGATGTCCCATGAGTGAGTGAGGTGACAGAGTATCTTGCGGTCAGGGCTTTGGGCTTACACATGTCTTCGAGGTTTTTTATTATAAAAGTAGGATGAGATGTGAATACCAGTAATAACCCATTCGACGTAATGAACTTCATCTGAAAGTGCTGACTCAAAAGTATTTGATCTAACAAGTAGCTATCTCAAAGTGAAAAATAAACTCTTGAGTTGTCTTAGATTTTCCTTTCAAATTCCTATGGTGGGACTTCCCTGGTGGTCCAGTGGTTAAGAATCTGCCTTGCAATGCAAGGGGCTTGGATGGGATCCCTGATTGGGGAACTGAGATCCCACAGTCTGTGGGGCAACTTAGCCCATTTGCTACAACTAGAGAGTCCATGAAGCAGCAAAACATCCGGTGTGTCGCAACTAAGCCCTGACGCAGCCAAACAAAGAAATATTTTAAAAAAACAACAAAAAACCAAACCCTCCCATGGTTGTTAGCCACAACTCACAATAGAGGGTCACCAGCAGGAGATTTCCAG
The DNA here is from genome assembly GCF_003369695.1 of Bos indicus x Bos taurus. Lineage (NCBI taxonomy): Eukaryota > Metazoa > Chordata > Mammalia > Artiodactyla > Bovidae > Bos > Bos indicus x Bos taurus. Next base: position 65,168,384 of record NC_040088.1, on the reverse strand, counting down.
ACCATGTGCAGAGAGGCCTAGTCCATCACACCAGCTGAATCTCTCAGAGCTACTCCGCTGTATACAGCTAAGCCCTGGGGCTGGGTTTCTGAGACGATGGCAGAAAGAACACATGGCAGAAAACACAGCCCACTGTGGAAATGGGCAGTGGAGCCCGTGAAGGTCTGCAAATACAATTTGAACTTGTAACTCGGCACAGGTATTAAAATATGTGTCACCTTTCATCACCTTAAGAGCAAACCAACACTAAAAGCTTCTGCAAGATCTTTTATATTACACCGTAGAGTAAAAACTGTAGTCAATGTTCGGATAGTTGAAAGAGCACAAACACTACAAAGTGTAACCAACATGGTTCTATTAAAAACTGTTGTCAACTCTGGCATTCAAGGACAGCAATACAATATTTTCTTTACAAAGCAACCAATATAAAAATCTGCAAATGCCATAAATTCATTTATAGGCTATTATTTTCACATAAGCATGTCACTCGATTCTTTCCATTCCTTCTTTCTTTCCATTCTCTCCTGAGGTATTTTTTTGTGGTTTATTTTTATTGTACTGCTGGATGCATTTATCTTTGATCACCCTTTCCTAAAATGATTTTTAAAGATCTGCAAAAAGTTTTTATTGCATAGGACACTATTCATGACACCGAGATTGGGAACTGCAAATATGTGGCATTGGAACAAGTCTTAGAAATACTGCATTTTAAGAATCTGTTACAGACTTTTTTTTACAGTTTGTCTCTTTTAAAAAAAAATTGAAGTTACAGCTAAGAGTTAACTACGTACAGTGAAGCAGTTTGGGAATGTTAGAGATTAGAAAATACGCTGAATGATACAAAGGAGGAAAAAAAAGCCATAATTCTTGCTGGCTATATATTGTATTGCCTTCAAAAGCAACTGTACAGGTTGTAATCAGTTCATAGTTAAATATTTCTACTAATCTGTTTTGGGAGAGCAAATGTCTTTCAAGGTTTCCAGTTCCTCTATAAGCTTCTTGTTTTGAACTTCCAGCACCGCGACTCGACTCTCCAGACACTTGACATATTCTTTCTTTCGACGTCGACATTCTTTAGCAGCTTCCCTGAAAGAAAATAGAAAGCAAAAGGGCAAACAAAACATTTTTTCGCATGCACGCTACTGACAAGGAGGCTGAAGGAGGCTTGGGAAGTGTGATCATGGTTGCATTCCCCATCCTGGGACAAGAGGTCTCGTTCAATTTCAAACACTAAAGCCAAACTGGGTTCTCAAGGGTCACCGGGGTCCCTTCCACAAGTCATTCCACATGGCAATTAGTAGCATGGCTGCACCTCCTGCCTTGATTAGAGTTCAGAGCAAACAAGGTCCGAGTCAAAGACAGTTACTCTGCTTTATGGCAATAAAGATCTTTGAGGGCCTTGAGTTCCTCAATGAGGGTCTTGTTTTGGTTTTCAAGCACAGCCACGCGGTTTTCAAGACACTTGACATATTCTTTCTTCTTCCTGCGACACTCCCGGGCAGCTTCCCTGGAACCAACACAAGGCAAGTGACAAGGGGAACAATCTCTCAGCGCAGTCCAGAGCGGCCCCCCGGGCTCAACCACCAGGCGGTCCTCGGTCAGGTCTGGAGAGAGCCGCACGACAGCTGTGACCAAGCACGTGCCTGGGCGTGTGGTCACCCTCAGGCAGCAGGAGCGATGGCAGAGCGACAACAACTGGCCCGGCATCTGTGGTACCAGGTGTTTCCTTAGGGCACATGGCCCATGGTCACAGGGACCAGAGAGGTTTTCAGTAACCAAAATGATAGGAACACATCCCCACATGAATTTCTACCAAAAAAAAAAATTACAGATCTGTTCAATTCTCTTAACTATCTTTGTCCACCAAAAGCTACATGTTCCATCACGAGTTAACTTGGATCAAAAATGATTAAAAAAATTAATCCTCAGCAACCTTAAACCTCAGTATGGGAGGTTATTATTCTTCAAGACTAAATCTCAGTTAAGACAAGATCAACTGGGACGGCAAGCAATAATTTATTGGCTGGAAAAACAACACAGATAAGAATAACAGGTCATGCACATTCTCATAAACCAAAATTAAAGGGACTCAGCTTTTGAAAATTAAAGGAGAGAAGACAGGGTACAGAATACAACCCTCAGTAATTCAGACAACTTAAACCTGGACATGTGAGAATGCCATGACAGAAATCATGGAAAGGACATGAGACATACCTCTGCAAACCAGGACTGCAAGCAGTGCAGACACGCCCAGAGGAAGGCCAGACCAGCAGCCAAAGCAACACACACATGAACCCACGAGCCGAGTCAGCTACTTTCACGCGTAACCCCACCAAAAAACAATGGACACAGCCAGCATTTTCTCTCCTCCTCTTTTTTTTTCAAGGAGGGAGAAGGTGGCAACCACATCATTTAACTCCTCTGCAGAAGATACCCTTTGATCACAGCTTTATTTTGGAGCATTCCTTTGAGAAGAACTGCCTTTCGGGTACTCATTGTATCAAAAAGCCTACGTTGAAACAGATAATTCAAATATATAAACAAAAGTTGTGTCGAATGTCTAATTACCAACTACGGTAATGCCAGTTACCTCTGCTGCAATCCTGAACTAGGATTGACATATGCAACACACTTGGCCGATTCTGTTTTATGTTTGGGGATAGTTGATGCTCACTAACAACTGGTTATCTGTGTTTTCTCTGTGGGAATTAAGGGTCAGCAGAAGAGAGACCTTGAAATCCCAATGAACTGCAGGAAAAGATCAAGCCTTACTGCCTAGCTGGGAACAATGCCGTCACCCTGTGAATTTAAGATGTTCTCAGACTTCTCAACCAGTTAACAGAAAAATTAAGTGTAAAAGTGAGCCCAATCTGATAAACACAGATTAAGTTAATCTAAATGATTCACATGGCAAAGTCAAGAGTAACTCCAATCACACTTGGCAGTTTGGGAGCATAATTCAACTCTTTCACAAAGAAATGAAAATATATTTCTGAATACCAAGCTTTTCATGATTAAATCATCATATGGAATTCTAGATCTGGAAGGAAGATAGTCATTTTATAAAACAAGTTACCATGAAAGGAAATTTTAAATATTGAAGAGCAGTGTCGTGGGATGTCTAATTTTTCAAGTTTTATTTACCAAGGTCAACTATTTCTAGTGAAATGTCCATACTTCGTGTTTCATGTGTCTGCCTGCATGTTACCAGAGTCAAAATGTTCTAGGCACAGGACTATTTCTAGTGAAATATTCATACTTCACGTTTTGTGCGTCTGCATGCATGTTACCAGAGTCAAATGTTCTAGGCACAAAGCTCTGGATGGTCATACCAGTAGGTGGTACATTCCTAAGTTGTCTCAGCTACGGAAAACACCTGTTTCTTCTATTAATAGTTAGCTCAGCTTTCAGGTCTTGCATTTGTCTGAAGATACCCTTGGCGTGGAGAAGAAATACACAGCAAAGAGGAAACGCTGACAAGCTTGTTAAAAAAATAAAAACCGTCGTGGGATTGGTAGAAATACAATTAAGTATCTATTATGAATGCCAGCCAAAGAATTTAGTCTTTTTAGAGAGAGAATGTGTAACAGGTCTTTTACATGAATAAGTCAGTCCTACGTGTCTCTACATGGTGGGGCTATGGGTAATTTTAATTCTTTCTGTAAGGCCATACAACTAAATGTGCAGCTGACACCAAGGTCTCTTGCAGGTGACCTCAGTGTTAGTGCTGTGTGGGCTCTGGGTAAAGACAACCTGAACGCACTTCCAGGTTCTGGGCAGTTTGGGCTGTGTGATTTTAGCCAGCTTGTTACCTGACCTCTCTGAACCTCAGCTGCTCATCTGTAAAGTAAGGAGAATGTGTATGTGTGTATGCTCAGTCATGTCTGACTCTTTGCAACCCCATGGACTGTAGCCCACTAGGCTCCTCTGTCCATGGGATCTCCCAGGCATGAATACTGGAGTGGGTAACCATTCTCTTCTCAGAGTATCTTCCCGACCCAGGGATCGAACCTAGGTCTCCTGCATTGCAGGCAGATTCTTTATGGTCTGAGCCACCAGGGAAGCCCATGAAAAGTAAGGAGAATAACTAGACCTATTCTCATGTGAAAGCTGTGTGCCTGCGAGTTAAAGAAATGGTAAAAACAAGCATTGAAAACTTGCTCAAAGCATTTGTCATCTGCTTTTCTCTTGTCCTGCTCTGAAACTGAAATCTCAAAGCTAAAATAGACCCTTCTCAGAATTCCTCGCACCTAGAGACTGTCTCAGTTATTTCAAGCCCAGAAAATATGCAAGAACATGTGAGAAAATGAGAGAGGGAACTAGAAGTATATGTACTACAGGAGGTATCTCTACGTGGTGGGGCTGTGGGTAATTTTAATTCTTCCTCTTGCTTTGTCCCTGCACTCAGCGAGAATTTTTCAGAATAGACTGTACTTTGGTATAATAGAGAAAAAACGAAGTTACAAAATGGATAGAAAACTACATGTAAAAGACTTAGAAAATTCTGAACTCATACTCAAATTTATTTTGCTCATAAAGAAGCTTTTTTTTTTTTTTTTTTTTTACAGGATCTTTAACAAGTCAGAGGGGTGGGATGGGGTGGGATGGGGTGGGAGGTGGGAAGAAGGTTCAAGAGGAACGGGACATATGTATGCGTATGGCTGATTCATGCTGATGTATGGCAGAAACCAACACAATCTTGTAAAACAATTATTCTCCAATTAAAAAATAAATAAAAAACAAGTCAGGCAATCGTTTTATTTCAGTCTTTTTGTATAAAGTATAGAAGTACTTCATTATCATCATCGAACCATTTTCTAAGGTTTTCATTGTATCTGAATGTCTTATTTCATAATAATGATAATTATATTGACCATACTAATTGACAAATTAAATAATGATAATTTTTTAAAATATTGATTATTTTAATTTTTATTGAGTATAGTTGCTAAGAAGCTTAAAATTACTTATCACCTATTTCACAAAGTAAATACCAAGTATAAAGTGAATCTTTATTTGTAATAAAGTCCTTCTGTTGTCATTAAAAAAATTTAATGTTTCATTTAGATATTACCCTACAACACAGGGGGATGTACCTCAGCTGATGAAAGAGTTTCACGGCTGGAACTCTGATTAGAAAACTTACCTATGAGCACAAGCAGAGCAGGAGTCTACACAGAATGCCACAAAACATGTAACATGGGAGAAATAGCTGAGGACTGTAGGAAATGACAGGTCCCCTACATGGCCGCAGTCCCTGATGGGACGCCTTACCTGTTTTTCATTAGCCTCAGCTCCCGTTTGCGTGTCGCTTCCTCTGCTAGCTGCTGGGGACTGTGCAGGCTTCCAGGGGAGGCAGCCATCACCACTCCCTGTGGCAAAGCAGTAGTCGGAGCTCGGATCTGGTAAGTCGGCATGTCGCCAGTGGCAGCTGCAAGGAAACAAAATGGCACAAGTCATAAACAATTTCCCACTTGATATATTTTATATAAAGTTTACCTGGAAATAACCACCTTCTTTTTACAAGTTGTGAGAGGTGATCTTGCTAATGTTTAAGATGACTGTTCAGGGCATTATAGAAATCTTAGGTATGAAAGATCTCATGAGCATTTGGAACAATGATACTCAGGATGGTCTATACATTTAATAGAAAAATGCCCTAACACTTTTTAGAAAGTTTTTTTTTTTTAAATCAAAGGCTAAAGTAGGGAGACTTTTGAATTAATAGCTCATTTAGCCTAAAATCAGTGGTGTGCTGATACGTATTTAACCGCAAGCTCTCCAGGAGGGGAAAAAAAGCCCTGGTCTGTAGTGTTTATCAAATCCCAGGATGTGAACACTTTCACCATGGCCAGTTTCAAGCTACCTAGATGTAGAGGAGGAAAGACATACTACAGTAAGGGGCACACCATGGAGACAAAACAGATATAAATAACCTTAAGATCATGGATATAATTATTAGAAAGGATGAGTTTTAAGTGTTTATTAATGTAATTTATTTGTTAAGTTTATGTGTATTATCAATACATCTAATTTTTACTGATAACTGTTTTTGCAGTCAGTTCATAAAAATCCTGAAAATGTAATCATCTGTACCAGCAAACCAGTGGGAGCTGCTCCTTGCACACCACTGCAAGAATTTTATTTAAGCAGAACATCTGTATCCTCTGAATAGCCCAGTGAAGAGATTTTCCCATAGCCTACATCATACCTGAAACAGTTCCTGAAAATCTTTAAGTGCAAGTGTTATTAACAGATGATGACTAACTGGGCTGCTGGAAGGAAAATACTCGCTTACTGTATTTTCCGCTTAAAAACAAGAACAAAATAAGAAACAGGAAAGCTCTACTTAAAACTGGTTTCTCTGCAGAATAATAATTTTTGTCTTTCCTAGGTTCCTTGGAATAATAACACATTTCTAAGCAATCATTTTTTAAAAACACATTTTCTAATTATAATATAATCATAGCTAAGTGATAAATTTAAATATTTAGTATTCAGACTGAATATGAAAAGTCCTCAAAGTGTCCTGATTTCAAAGTTTGTCTATCCACTGCCATAAACACAGCTTCCTAGAAAGGACAGATGGATTTAAGTCATGAAACATTTTTTTACCACCAACTTTTCAACTTTGAGAATGAATGGTCCATAGTTAATCTGACATTCATTTTGATGAGATATTGCAAAATGCATGCTCTCTCAAAGTTAAATGCAAGAAAGGTTTAAAAAGTTATCAAATTCTATAAAAATTGGTCTGAACCTAGTGCCAATCAAAATATGAAAGGCATCACCACTGTGTGTCATTGAAATGTATTATACCCACTGAGTAAGAAACAAAACTTTACCCGAAAGGGAGACAAAGACTTTTTCACTAAAGTGGAATATTATCACTGAAAACAGCCAACCAGTTTAAAAGCTTCATCAAAAATGATCTACGTGCTTCTTTTGGATATATACCAGGGTTTTTTTTCCCTCTAGGGCTTGAGAATTAAGTGAAAGAATAAAAATATGGCTTTGAGGGAAGATAACAAGGTCTTTGTAAGATTAACAAAACCACTTATAAATTTCTCCCTTCTGTATATAGTTTAATAAACAATCATGATAAACAGGAACTGTGATAGATATAACAATCAGTAGCAAAATTCAATATTAGTAAACTTGGGAAAAATCCTAAATTTATTTTTGTGACTATTTAAAACATTGTATACACAGATGTCTTATTATATGTCGCAGAAAATTTTGAAATATTTTGAAATTATTTAATAAGATATTTTTAAAAATCAGTTGTAAACTGTTAACTTCCTTAAGATTTTTAAGAAAAACTTCAAATCATATTGCCAGGGGAACTAGAACGGTGCACAGAACACCACAGTGGTCTCCTTTCTCTGTACTCACATCAGGGGAAGGTGGTTGAGGGTTAATAAAGGTTAAACAATGGAACAGCTGGAGGCGACAGAGGCTTTCTAAAATTGGAACAATGGCCTGTGACGAATGAGAAGTTCTTGTGTCGTCCCTGTGCTGACATTTGCAGGCGGCAAGGATGCAGACCTTGGTCTAGGGTTGCTCTGGCCAAACACTGCTCACAAAGAGTGCAATAAAAATTAGCAGCAAGGCCCAGAGGGGTTCAGGATGCTTGCTCTAGTTTTGTATATATCTGCTATTTTTGGTACTGTAAGTTAGAGCAGACTGGTTATGTGATATACAAAAGTTAAAGAGCATCCATTTTTTAAAAAAGGAAAAGGAGTAGGGGGAGGAATATTTTGCAGGTGAAAAAATAAAGTTCATTCACTGGTCTTAAAGCCAGAAATGTTTCTAAACTTGTGCCTGTTTCCAAAAGCTGAAACTACCCTCCAAGGGCCAAACTTGGCACCGTGAAAAAGAGCGGCACTTTTTAAAGAAGTATTCTTAAAACATTTTGAGCAACAGCTCAGGAAAAAATACAGCTATAAAATGATATCTTGGAAAGGAATGTTGTATTTGGATGTATTAGTTGTAGATTATTCGCTAACAAAACTAGGTTTTATTATACTTTTTCAGACCTAGAATATATTCATTCTATCTCCTTCAACAAAAAATCACCCTGCAGTGCATTAGTTCAAGCCACAGATAGGAATTAATGTAAATTAGTAGGAATTAGCATCAATTCCTATAATATCCCCAATAATTTATGTGATGGTGCTATTCTAATGTCTAATGGTTACTGAATAAGGATCAAAGATGAATTCCATATATTGAAAATACGATCTTATTAGTAAGCATGTTAGTAAGATATGGGCAAAGAGAATCTTTTGTTTTAAGGAAATTCAAATGTCAAAAAGTTTTGTTTTTGAAACAAGTTATCAAAAAGTTTTTGTCTTAGCTTTACTTTTCAGCGAAGTGATTCAGTGGTAATAAAGCAGGTCAGATGTTGAGGATCACAGTTCAAAGAAACCTATTAGATTCTTCGGTGTCACACTCTGATCCATGGATTCTTACAAAGGCCAATTCCTATTCCTTCTAACTACTAAAAGTGCCCAAATTATTTTTTATTCCAGAATTTCACTGTACACATTATTTCTGAAAATAAGTAGACCATGTGTGGGGGCTTTAACCTCATGATCAACGAAAAACAAGGAAAAGATACTGATACACTAATTTTATTCTAAGGCTGCAAACTTTAAAGACAAGTCAGGGACATCTTTTTTACCTTGGTATCCCCTAGAATCTAGCTCGGTCTTTGATACTGTAAGTGCCTAGTGAGTTTACATGTGTACCACACGGAGTAAAATGTAAACTTCCTGGGGTTTTGCAAAAGTCCACTGTCATTTAGAATGTCTAACATAAGCAATATTAATTATAAGACCATAATGAGCTATTGTTATTATAGCTAAGTCTTTAACACTAAGCCATGGAAAGCCCGATAAGGTGCCATGTGTTGATTCAGGCTTCTTGATAAAAGGCACTATTTCTTCAGTCTTCCCTTAGGTAGTGGTCATCTAACCTGGCATTTTAGAAGGAGAGAAGTTCTATTTATAGTGCGATTCCAACCATCTAACTCCTGACATGAAAAAAAGAAATGTTTAGGTTTAGTATCAATATTTCATGAGAAAGAAAATTCCTAGAACTCTCACTTCTGGTCAGTAACTTCATACCTCTCTTCGCAAGCTTTAAACACGGTACAGCAGAAAAAGCATGGGGCTTGGAGTTGGGGTTCTAGTCAGCTCTGCCACTTACCAGCCATGTGACTTGGGGCAAGTTCAGTTTCCTCATCTGTAAAATGGGGATACATGGTCTCATTTAATACTCACAATAAACCCTGTAATGTATGTCAAAGTGTCTAGCACAGTGCCTGGCACATGGTAGGTTTTCAGCAAATGTTAGTTCCCTTCCTCTTCCCTTCCTTAAGTTCTGAAAGACAATATTCCAGATTATGCTTATACTGTATATTAGTTCAAAGGCATATAACAACCATAAATATATTTCCCCCTGGAGTTTCCCTTCTAACAAACCTGGGTAATAGAAATGGTTGAAATGTGTGGCTCTTATTCCTTATTGTGCTTTTTAAAAAATATGCCTCTTAAAAAACTTATAAAATTTCTACTATAAAAATTTATACTATATATTCTATCCCCTTAGAGAATAAATTATTAAGCAATAATAGAAAACATCCTTCTTAAGGTGTATAGTCATTTAAAAGAGAACCTCAAAGGTGGAGAATCACAAATAAACAGATGGTACAATCTTATCAGCCTGGTGATGAGAAAACTGTCGAAGGTGCTTGTTTCTTTCTAACAAAGAAAAGAGGAAACCCAGCCAAATGCCTAGCTTGATAACTTCCAGAGTGAAACAATTTACCAACACCCCTATTGTTGGTGATATCATTTGCTTATTTATTGAGTTCTCTGAGCACATTAACTGAGTAAAGATCTCTTTTTCTAAACACAGCTCCTACCTTCATGTGTCACGTTGCTCTATGTGCCCAATCCCAAACACACTGGAGAAATGCAAGCAATGGAGGTGACTTAGCAGTCATACTGGTTAGCACGGGTTGCTTGCCCTGGCTCCAGCAAAGCAACAGCATCCTCATTTTCCTTTTCTGGTCCTCTTCCTCCCTGCCACCACACCAGGACTCAAAATGTCCAGACCAGGCGTGTCCTCGCCTGCTGTCTCACACCACCCAAAACCTCCCCTCCTCCACTGCCCCCCACTTTTCCCAGGTAAATGAAGTCCTATGTAAATATAACTAAATACTGAACACTTTCAAATTTGTTATAATTCCTGTAACACATAGACCCCATAGAATTGAGCCAGTACTATTTTTCATTAAGTTATCCATAAGGGACCTTCCTGAATTGTTTATTAAGTAAAATTCTTCAAGTGAAAAAAAAAGTCCATGTAAAAGATGAAATTATGAATATTAAAATTTAAAGTTCTATACAATAGCAAATATATACTCTATCATCCTAGGAGAGTAAGAATAAATATTCTAGAAAAAAATAACATGATATGGTGTGAACAGGACCCAACAAGGAGTCTGAAAATCCAAAAGAGTTCATCGCTTGCTAACTCTGTGAGCTAGAAGAGCTTCACCCACTCTCATCCCTGTTCAGTTAGATGCAAATAAGGGTAACATCATCTGCAGTCAGTACCTCAATGACAAAGCATGGAAAGTGCTTCTCCTCTCACCTATCTAAACATGGTTTCCTCAGTGGGGACTTTCCCGATCCCTTAACCCTGTTAGCTGCTTCTTGTGGTCTCTCATGCTCTGCCAGCTTTCTTATAGCACTCACCACATTTGTATTTATTTGTAACAGTAAGTTACAGATTGTTTTTAAGTTTACATAAATGCAAAGTATCATCATAATTATTTTATTAGGCAACATATTCATATAGGCATATAAAACTGGGCAAAGTGAAACAAGCATCCAAAATTGTATTTCATTAAAATGTTTTTTCAAAAATAGTGGGAAAATAACACAATGGCAATTTCTATATACTTTCCATGCAGTTACAGCCTGATCCAAAACATTTTTTCATGTGAAAATCTCCAAACAAAAACCTTTTCCAGCAGCCCCTTTTCACAAAGGTGAAATATATCCTTATTCTCATGCATCAAATATTAATTAAGATACTATTTTCCAAATTTGAATAAGTTGTAACTTTTTAACAATTCAGAAATCCAGGCTGAATACCATGACAAAAACTATTTCTGATAAAAATTTAAAGTATAACCAACAGAATCAATCATATAATTCTATAAACCATGGATATTCACTCTCACATTCAATTCCATGATCCTCCTAAAACCTTTTCCAGGCCAATCATTATTCTGGAGCCTGATTCTGGTCTAGATAAGCTTTTCAAACTATAAGTTGTAGACCATAAGTAATTCATTAGTTTCATGGGTCAAGAATGGCATTAAAAAAAAGAATAGAATACACAAGTATATCACAGAGCGTAAGCACTATTTTTGAAACTATTTTATATAAAGGTACTTGTTTTATATAAACACACACACACACAAAGTCTACTGCAGCATGATGTCAAATGTGCATCATGGTCAAACCGGGTGGGGATGATCCCCTGGAGAAAGGAACAGCAACCCACTCCAGTATTCTTGCCTGGAGAATCCCATGGACAGAGAAGCTTGGTGGGCCATAGTCCATAGGGTCACAAAGAGTCAGACAGGACTGAAGAGACTTAGCACACGTGGTCAAAAAGTTGGCAAGTCAAAGATCCAGTTCCATCCACTCCCTTCAAAATCCTAATGGAGAGGGGGTGAAACTGGGAGTCCAAAGGTGGGGCCCAGAGCTGCACTACTGCCTTCAAAAGGCCCCTTAAACCCTGGGTTTTGGGAGCTCCTCAAAAAAGCAAATAAAATACGCTTTTCATTCTCAAATAGCATTTTAAACAGAACTGATTCTGTGAGAACTGACCAGATTTCCAAAAATAATGATTTCTGAAGACACAATGAGGTCTTGTGAAAAACGTTTGAGATTTTAAAAATTTCAGCATTCTGAAAATTTTAAATTGGAATGGGTAAATCAGGTATAAGCATTGTGGGGAAAACTGTGAGAAAAAAATCTTTTCAAGGATAGTAGTATGTTCACTCTGTAAAGATAAATGTTCTCTTATTTACAAGCAATGGTTAAAAATGTATGCACATTTTTACTTTAAAATTTAATGTTTAAATATAGTTATTCTCCAATCATTTAATTTTATTTTTTGCTATGATTTGTTTCTCATGTTTGGACATGAAAATTGGAATTAAGGGCTTAGTAAAGAAAAATACACACCAACTAATGATTTTTAGAAAATAAATGCATGCACAAAAATGCCTTTGGTCCTAAAATCATAATGACATGCAGTGTTTGAGGTTAAGTCCATCTATCTCTTACAATAAGTCTGTCATCTGAGGGCTTCTGTAATCTATAGCACTTCCAAAACCTCAACCTCACAAAAACTTCTTTGAGAAAAACAATTTAACACAGGCTTTACTTGCTCAAGACAATGGAATGTTCCCTTCGGGAAGAGAGCGAGATCCACCGAGAGAACAGCTAAAAGGTGTTTACAGTAACCCTGTCTTAAGAAATTCGGCTGCAAGTTTAGTATGGGTCTGGCACTCAACTGCAAGTCACTGAATCACAAGCATTACCTGTAACTGAGAGCATCAACCCCGGGAAGAAGTGAAGGCGGGGGTGGGGTAGGTGGGGGGCGGCCAATCAAAGACTTGCACTCCCCGGGCCAAGCACGAGCGGGCGCTCGGTCCCCAGGCACCTGCGCAGGCTGCTTGGCCCCGCCGGGCACACACTTACCTGCGGCGCAACGTGATGGCAAGGCTCACGGGACCTGCTGGGAGCTAAGGGCGCCGTCGGGGAGGGTGGCCGCCCCCACCTGCGCGCGGCCGAGCGGAAAGAACTGAGTCAATTACGGCGTGACTCGGACTGACGTCAGCGTGCAGCTCGCCTGCAGTTTAACTTTCCACTCCCCGCTGCACCGATTCCAGGAAATGTAATGACGTAGGCCCTCTGAACCCGGTGAGCTGAGCAGCAGACCGTTTTCCACAGGACGGAAGGAACGGCAGGCTCACCAACACCCTTGACGCACTGGGTTCCTTATTCTGTTTTGCAGCTACATTTGAACACAGCGTGAAAAAAATCGGAAGCTGACTTTGACTTTTTTTTTTAACAACTTGAACAGAATGTGTGTTTCACTCGCAGCTGCATTGGATCTGCAACAGGTTGCAGATGAATCAACAGCTTATTTTAGTAGAGCAAATGGAGAGAGGTGGGGGGCGTGGGGTGGGGGCTGGGGGGCGGCGGATTACCGCTTTGGCTAAGGAAGCAGCTCAGTACTGAGGAAAGAAGCAACTACACTCGGATGCCTTCACAGGGTGCCGAGCAGATACGGTTACAGATTAGAAGAAACATCTTACTTCTCAGCTACTAGAAAGTTGATACTTTGGGAAACACTGAAGAGGTCCCTAAATAATTTTTCTAAACTTTAAAAACAATTCTGCGGAATGTAAACCCCTCTTTAAAATTCTTACCTGTTTCATCCCCAGTTACAGCCATGATGGGCTTCTGCATACAGCACCGCCTGGCTTCCCCTGCCGCGGGTCCACATAAAGTGTTCCAAACCAGCAAGCTCGTGCGGTGTGAGTAGGAGTACTGACATCACAATGACATCACTAGCCTATCACTGCCATCAATTTGCTTTGTCACACACGAGCTCACTGAAACCAAACCCTATTAAAACCCTGTAATAAATCATCTCAGTGTTCTAGTTCCTCATTTTACATAAAAATCGAGTTGGGCTCTGGCAAAAAAAAAAAAAAAAAAAACAACCATTTTATTAGCATTAAAAGTTACCTGGTTGTTTTTTATGGGGCTACTTTTAATTATTGTTATGTCCAATGTTTCTAAGTAAGCAAAGTAGGCATAAACCTTAAATATTTTTCTTAACTCATAGATAAAAAGCACTTAACAGATTAAAAAAAAAATTGACAATCAGCCCAGAAAAATGCTGTGAAATACACAGAAGTGTATTTCATTGACGCTTCTAAACTCACCAGGTAAGGAATACCCAGCCACCTTAGTTGACTTAATAAATTTTTATTTGCTACAATACCATAAAATCCAGCTGTTCCTAGGATGACACAGAATTTGCTAATTTCACTTGAAGGAAATGCATACTGAAATTTTAAAAATTCACTCTGCCAAAAGTATTATATAAATTCCTCCAGAAAAATTAGATTGAATCATATGAATTAGCTGATAATTAACCTTTTTGGCCCATAAAATAGCAATTTCATGTGGCTCAATCTAATATGCTATTTTGCTCAATTAAAATCCCTTGAAAAGAATTTTGTGGTTTATAAAGCTCATAAATAAATCACAATTACTATTCATACATTTAAAAAAATACATCCAGTTTTATTTGGATCACTTAGTAAAGGTTCAGCATATGAAGAGCTGGATCATTGCTGGAAATTTAACAATTACAAAGTTAGACAAAAGACTGGCACATGTTCAACAGAAAAACAGACTACAGCCCTGGGGAAGAAAATCATCTACATCTCTCCTGCACAAAAATAAGTGATCTGTCACTGATCTTCTACCCTTATCAGTGGGCTTACAAAGTCCATTCCCTGTAGGACTAGGATTCAATTCAATGTTACCTCAGTGAAAGGGTATTCATTCCACTACCTCCTTCTTGCTTTATTCAATGAAGTACTTCTAGTAAGGCAGAGACTTCACATTCAGACACTTGGGAGGCAAAACATGATGAAGGATCCATGGTTCTAGTAATTTTCCGAAGCACATAAACTAAAGACATCCTGACGAAGTAAGAAAGTCTGGAGACCAATGGAGAGTCCATGAGGGACTCTTTTCCATCCCAGCCATGACTGAGGGCTTGGGTTCAGGACTGTTGATCAACTTTTATTTCAAATTTGAGAAAGTTCACATTGATTTTAATCTCAACATATCTTTAAGTTGGCACTTGGTTGCTCAAACCTATCTGTGTAAAAAAAAAGTGTGTGTGGGGGGTACATCCCTGGTGGTCCAGTGGCTAAGACTCCCAATACAGGGGGCTTAGGTTTGATCCCTGGTCAGGGAACTAGATCCTGCATGCCGCAGCTAAGACTCAGAGGAGCCAAGTAAATAAACAGAAATATATTTTTTAAAAAGAGTAGAGGAAGGAAAGGAAGAAGAGGGGTTGGTTGCTTGGCTGACTATTGCTATTGGTACAGTTTTAATAAATCCCCTGGACTAGATAAACTTGGTTAGTCAGCACATGAAACTAGTTAGTAACATTTTTACAGAGAGAGACTATTTCGCTTTCGTTCAATAAATGGTTATCGAACATTACACGTCAGGGGTCCCAGCAGCCAGATGTAGAAGGTTGAGGAAGGCTGCCTAGGAAAGTGTTTCTCAGCATGAAGTGATGGGGGAAGTGCTCCTGCCAGGGTGAATGGCTTGAGGTGAGGCCCCTAGCGGGGAGAGGGCACATGGCACAGGACAGGAAAGGAAAGGAACTCTGCACAGAAGAGGGACAAGTGTAGGGAGAAGTCCAGTGAGGAAGGAAAGCCTGGATCAAGCAGAGGCTTGGGCTTTGTCAGGGACTCTGACTCTAACAAGTAACAGGGTTACTTGTAACACAAGGGTTTTGAGCAGAAGAGGTTGACGTGCTTACACACTTGAAAATTTTACAAACACTACTCTGAACTGCAGAAGGGAGAGCAGAATGGGAAAGAGGAAATGCTGGAGACAGAGACTTTTGTTCCTAAGAAACATTAGTAGCTCCCAAAATCACTGGGAAGGATGAGTAAAGGGAGCCTAGCTAAACTTTCAGGAGCAATCCAAAACACCAGGTCAACAAGGGAGCTGCTGCTTCTGGCATGAGGAAGAAAATCAGGGTGCTGCTCCATAGCCGCCAGCTTCAGGGCAGCCACTGGGCAGTGGCCAGGGATCGCCAAGGTCCGGAAAGAGGACTGTGTCAGTGGATGTGGGGAGGAATGAAGAGATGGGCTCTTTAGCAAGGAGGAGGGATGAAGACGGGGCGGGAGAGTGACAGGTGACACCCAGGATTCCGCATGAAGTAACAGGATGGACAGTTACTGAATGAAATAGGGTAACAAGGAGAGGTGGGGTGGGAAAAATTAATGTGGGGTTTTGGACTTTAGGCACCAAGAGATGTGAGCCAGGAGCAGGGATGAGGTAATCCAGAGAGAGCACTCAAGCCAGGCGGAAGAGGGCCCAGGATGCAGCCTGAGCACCACCACAACCACCAGCACCTGGGAGCTGGGCGGAGGGGACCGGAAGAGGGGCAGGGCTACCCAGGAAGTGAAAGAAGCAGAGGTCAGCAGTGCTAAATACTGCAGAGGGAGGGGGTCATCGAGATGACGCCAAAGACAAAAAAACTAGTACTATTCCTATCTAACTCAAGCAAAGTAAAAAAGTACAGGTAATCAGCATAATTACAGGACCATAGGTGTAGCTTATTCAGATGATCCAGAATGCCTTTGTATTATTATTAAATTTTCATCTAAACGGTTTAGAAATAAAAGTATGAAACACTGCCAGACCCCTGGGATCTAGAAAGCTGTTTAAGAAGTAGTCATTTATAAACTTATGTTGTATAGGAACACTTTGCATTCAAAAGCATTATATGGCATACTGTGGAAAAAAAAAAAAAAAGATGAGGACAGAGACTCACAGGGAAACTGCTGTGACCTTTCAAGGGGCTGACAGGGTGGAAGGTGGACAGAGAGTAAGACAAGAACGCCCACGGACCCTGATATGTTTAAGGAAGAAGTAGAACCCCTGGCCACCATTATTTTTCAGATGAAGAAGGAGAAGATAAAAGTAAAGGCAAGGAGAAAGAACAAGAGGAAAATTTATTTTTATCTTATTTGTGTTTGATATAAACATTCATGTAGGATCACAGGGAGATTCACCAAGAGTCAGAATATTATTAGCAGTAGAAGTAATTAGAGTTTTAGCAAGGTTCATAGATAAAAGATAAACTTAAAAAAAAAAAACACAATTATTTCTCTATACCAGCAACCAGAAAATGTAACAAAGAGCTACCACTCCTAATAACAAAAACAAAAACCCAACCCCACCAAGTATTTTAAGAATTGAACACTGTTCAGAGTATGAGAGGACCCCGCCCCCATGGAGAAAATTTTAAACTGTTACAAGAAGTTAAGATCTGAATAAGTTATGCTCTGTTTGGTGGGAATATAAATTGGTGCAGCCACTATGGAGAACACTATGGAGGGTCCTCAAAAAATGAAGAATCAAACTACCCTATGATCCAGCAATCCTACTTCTGGGTATTTATCTGAAGAAAATAAAAATACTATCTCAAAAAGATATCTACACCCTCATGTTCACTGCAGCAATAATTACAATAGCCAAAACATGGAAACAATCTAAGTGTCTATCGACAGATAAATAATTAAATAAGATGTGGTATATGTGTATATATATATATTTTTTTTCAATCAACTGTAAAAAAGAAGGAAATTCTGCCATTTGTGATA
This sequence comes from Bos indicus x Bos taurus, assembly GCF_003369695.1. Lineage (NCBI taxonomy): Eukaryota > Metazoa > Chordata > Mammalia > Artiodactyla > Bovidae > Bos > Bos indicus x Bos taurus. The sequence goes on along the minus strand of NC_040088.1, from coordinate 65,150,854 downwards.
GCACAGATGGACCCTGAGAAGAGCATTATGCTAAGTAAAATCAGTCAGAAAGACAAATGCTGGATGATACCACTTATATGTGAAATTTAAACAAACAAAACTCCGACTCAAAGACAAAGAGAGCAGACTGGTGGATGCCAAAGGTGGGGCATGGGGGAGAGCAAAAAAGGGTGAAGGGGATGTCAAAAGGTACAAATTCTAGTTATAAAATAAGTCCCAGGAATGTAAAGTACAAATTGGTGACTAGAGTTACTAACATTGTGTTGTATGTTTGGAAGGTACTAAGAGTAAGTCTTAAAGGTCCTCAGCACACACACACACAAAAGTCTGTAACTATACACGGTTAAGTATGTTATAATAAATAGCCTTAACACAGCGATCACTAGCTGTGACTGTACAAATGTAGGATCATTATGTTGTATACCTGAAATTAACAAAAATGTTATGTGTCAGGTATACCTCAATAAAAAAAAAGACTTCAGTTCTCCCTAAGTCAATTGATAAATTAAGTGTAATCTCATCATTGGTTTTCTTACTGTATTATACTATTAATATTTAGAAATTCAACCTTATTCCCAATGCATATGAGAGAACTATAGTTCACAAAAGCAAAAATAGCACTACAAACAGAAAGTTAAAAAGACAAAAAAGGGGTGCTTGTTCTGTGACAACAAAAGCAGTGTAGTGCTGGCATGCAGCAGCCAGAGTGCTGAGACATTTCACGACTGCACAAGGCCTACTTGCTGCACAGTTAAGACGGCGCGTAACTGGCTGCGTATGCGGAGAGAAAAAAATAAAAACAGGTTTTCACCCAACGCTACACACAGAGGTGGATCACAGGTAGATTAACAACATAATGTGAAAGGTACCATAAAGCTGACAGAATCAGTGCAGAAAAATATCCTTTGTGACTTATTGAAGAAAAAGACTTGTTAACACCCCCCCCTAAATATAAGACTTATGTGTGTATTATTGATGCACAACACAAAACATTTAAAAAAAAACTCTCCTTCTTAAAGTAGCAAGTTTTCAGTAGATTTTCCATATTAAAAAAAGATAAAAGGAAAAGAAATGAGAGCATTCTTTATGATTTTTCATTTAGGTATAAAGGATTTGTGAGTATCAGATAAATAGAATGGGTGCTTTAATTTTATATTTAAAAGAAAACATTAAAGCACTGGGTAAATACTACTGATTTTTTTAACTCCATAAATATCACCAGTTTAGCTTTTCATACACTTTTATTATACTCCATACAGTGCCCCAAATACTTCAGAGTAAATCTAAATTATCAAAAGACTCATCGATTGTAATCTTCTGTTTTCTATACTTGCAAAACTTTCAAACTAAAAGAACTGATGTTACTCCCCACCCTTAAAATTAGTGCAAATAGACCAAGGGGAGTTTTTTGAAAGTTGCATTGAACACATTATAGTTATTTGAGCACAACTGAATGAAATAAAAAATACTGTATACTCAATTTTCATTGAAATCTTAGTTACCCTAAAAACTTAAGGGTATATATCACATACCCTTAAGTGAATGAAGAGTGCATTAAGAATACCCTTAATGAAGAGTGCTTCATTTCACTCCTCTTAGCTTTAACGAGAGATAGAATAGGTACCTCAGAATTCAAATGTACTAAAAATGCTCGAAAGAAAGCACAAAATCAGCATTTGTTTTTGAAATAAGATGTCTAGAAAGTAGGCTTGAGTGTAACAACCGGGGAAAAACCCAAATTCAGTGCACTGTGGACTGAATACTTAAGTCTTCCTAAGACTAGGTACTAAAAACATATTCGGTACATTTCTAATACCCAGAGGAAGAATATTTACTTAAAAACTTCATGTTTCCAACTTCTTTTTTTCCATTGTTACTCTGAATTTAACTTTAGAGCCAATAAAATCTGCTAAAAATTGAAAACTGTATAGTTTATTTAACTTTTGGTTTAGTATGCTAAAATACTTCTCCAAGCCTTTTTAAGTCCTCTCTACCCCCACTCCCTCCCCAAATCTACATCCTGTATGTTTCAGAGAACTATGAAATCACCACTAAATGGCGTGCTCTAGTAACCCACAGGTATTCTAAATGTATTAGATGAATGACATATACCTTGAACCACCACCTGGCTGCCTGGGACAAAGAACTGCTGTGTGCCATCTGCTGACTGTGCTGCGTACTGCACAATTGTAGCACCTGGTGGAGGAGCTCCTGAATTTGTCATTGTTAATGCCTGCAGTCCCTGAACACCATCAGATCCTGGGTTAGAAATCTGGATTGTTCCACCTTGGGCTATAGCAACTTAACAGAAAAAGAAAAGAAGTATTAGAGAATTTCAAGATTTGTTCTTAACAACCCCATATTGGAAGAATATATACTCTGGACCTATATATGACCAAAGCTTCTCATTCTTAAGTTACCCTTAATTCTCTATGCTAGATTGATCAAGGGACCCTCCTTCATAGGACTACACACTGGAAAAGCTCAAAACACTTGAAAATGTCTTATATTCAGAATTGCCTGAAATACACAGAACTCAAGGAGTTCTTCCTCCTCCCTGGCACCCATATATATATATATATATATATAAATACTATATATATATATATATAGTATTTAAGAGGAAGAATGGAGATGCTGGCAGGGATAAAGTCCAGGTTTTGACTTCTTTCTCATATATTATTAGTTATAAACAACATTCTTCTAAGATTTAAGAAATGGTCAGTTAAATTCCATCAAGCATCATAATTACAATAAAGTTGTACCTTCAGCTAACTACTTGTCTAATTTATCATCAAAAGTACCTTTTAATGGAATATATATTTAATATATAGCTTTAAAGCCTATATGTATTTATTAAAATATATGTGTAATTATATATTTAATAAAACATATGTGTGTGTATATACATTTAGACATGAGGTTTTAAAGTGCAAGTCTATAAAACTGTAACTTTTTACCATTTTGATTATGTCAGGAGAATCCTGAGATATAAAATGCTAAGTCGGAAAGAACCTTAAAAGGTAACTGTATGGAAAGAATTTGTGCTACAGTATTTACCTCTACAAAATATCTTAAATAACTGTAGCTATGGCAAAAGATATGAGGTAGACTTCCCTTAAATATAGAGGCTTACCAACCATGTTTAAAAGCTGACATATTAACAGAAAGTTTCAAAAGAATAACTGATCAAATGTTATGTTTTAAAATTTTACTCTAATAGACAAAGAAGTACTATTGAAAATATCTGAGAGCTCTATATACTTTAATATAAAGATGACTCCGTGTTTTAGTTTAGACACTAGAGGTTAAGTGGAACAAGGGCTAGTCTTTAAAAAAAAAAAAAATCACATGTAAACCAGCTAACTAGACTTTACAATGAAGATAGAAGTTAACACATAATCAGAGTAACATGACCCTTATAATTTAATCTAAGTGCCCTTCAGGAATGCTGTGGTAGTGTCTAAGGTAGATTCTGAATATTTCAGAGTCATTTTCTAACTCTGTTATGGCATCTAAGCAAAGGTGACAATCTGATCGGATAAACCTGTCAGAACTATTAGTAACAATAACCACCACCACCACCACCACATCTTCAGTTCTTTGACCTAAAGTTCTAGGGCCAACACAGAAAGATGAGTTAACATTTTAAAAAAAGATTTCAACACAGAGGCACTATCTGGTTTTAGCTCACTGGCAGGCTACCACAAGATTGATAGAAACTGAAGAATCAGTTACCAAAATGTCAATAGTTGAGAAACTCTGAAGCAATCTCACTTTGTCTCGTTCATCTACAGCATTATATTTCGTACACATTTTCAAAACAACATTTCACCATGACTGTCCAAAGATTTCAAGGGTCTCAGGACTCACTCTTAATAATAAAAGGGTTTGAGAGAAATCTAAAAAAGAAGAGATATCGCCTCCTTGGATCTTCATGGCTGGACATGAATGAATGTCATATGTTGTTATATATTTGAGTGCATATTTTCAGTTGATAGTTGGATGTCAAAGAAACAGTGCTTTATAAAGAACAGGCATGGGCAGTGTACCCACCATGTTAAGAAGCACAGAGCCTAGCACACAGCACGCACTCAATAAATATGATTGATGAGTGAATGGCTATCATTTCCTCAAGACAGGACAGATTAAAAACTTAAGCCACATGTGAGTGTCGAAGAGTTAAAGTATGGTTTCAAATTGTAATTATAGAACTTAATTTTCCTTATTGACAATATTATCAAGCTTTTCAACTAGTAACAGATCTGAGTTGTTACTTCCAAGGATAAGAACCATGAAATAGGTAGATAAAGATCCTTTCTTTCTTCTTTTCATACTTCCTTTTTTTTACTCTTTTAGTTTTCAATGTTTTCCCAATAGATCTAACCAAATTTCTTTGCTTTCACGCTGTGAAAAACTGAATCTGTTCTTATCATTTTATTTTTCTGATCATCATATAATTAGACATGAAAAACAAAAAGACAAGCAGGCACACAGAAGCTGGCTCTAGAGAGAAAATGTTTCTACTGATGAGTCTTGTCCTTTAGCCTTTTATTTTTTTTATATCAAAGGCACTCTTGAGTTTGGCATAAGCAAATGACAGAGGGCTCTCCCATTTAAAAATATTATCTCTTAACTGACAATATCCCCAATGCTGAAAGATTTCTCAGTGCTTCAGGATACCGGAAATAGGCTTTGTGAGCATGTGTGTATATATTCAAAAGATGTGAGGAGGAAACTTTTTAGGTTACAGAAATTTTCAAGGATAGCATAAGATGTTTTCAATAAACACATCAATATAAATTAAGTAGTAGGAAAAACAAAAATGAAATTAACTGAGTGAGTTTAGTCATATCTTAGCTAATTATTAACTTTATAAACTTATGGAAATTTTTTAGTGAACATAAAAGGTAAAAGAATTTTGTGTCAGTTATTTGCCCTACCCGCTTATTCCGAACTTTTTTTTTTTGTGGGGGTGGGGAGGTCTGGAGTATTTTAAAACCAATCTCAGACATCAGGTCTGGCAAATCATTTTAAAATAAAATCACTGGCCCATATCAAGGCCATTAGGAACCAATGAAAATAAAATAGCTTTGTATTTCCTACTGATTCCTAGGTCCTTGGGGACCTAGGTTTTACTGATGCTCTTTTGGACTGAAAGGGCTGCCCTGGTGGCTCAGACAGTAAAGAATCCACTTGCAATGCAGGAGACTTAGGTTTGATCCCTGGGTCAGGAAGATCCCCTGGAGAAGGGAATGGCTACCCATTAAGTATTCTTGCCTGGAGAATTCCATGAACAGAGCAGCCTGGTGGGCATGCAACTGTGGCATAAAAGCTTATACTTATGGCCACTTTATTGTTCGTAATGGAGAGCCTACACGGGCCTGTGTATAGTGGTTAGGATGCAAGCAGAGGTAAAGTAGTATGTTATTTTAGGCCACTTAACACATGCACACTTATTTTCCTCTTCTAAGTAAGCCTTAATAACATTACGATTTGATGAAATAATCTCAACTGAAGGAAAACCGAATGGTTAGATTCCATGATCAGTTAAATTCTGCGTCACTGTCCTTTCTGAGCTGACTCAAGCCTGATGTATACTACCCGCTCATAGTCGTGGCGGCAGAGGTTAAGCTCTGGTGTTCCAGTTGCTCTGGGATACGCCTAACTTTCTGTCCCCTAAAGTCTCAGGTGAACTTCACCCCATAATTAAGTAGGTCACTCTACTCTACACCCACAAACTGAATGTTGAACACACTGACCTTACATTAAAAAAAAAAAGTTTGTCTACAGAGAGTTTAATTCATTAGTTAAGAAGTGTTTTTCCACTAAGTCAGTTTTAGTGGTTACACTGATATCTTCATATACATTCTGACATAGCCATGATATTTAGTTTCAAATCAGAATTAACAAGTATGGTCTCCCTAACTCCAACTTACCATATCCCATGGTAACCAGGATGATACCATACCAACTAGTCTAGGCGATGAATTCTTTAAAAATTCTTGGTATAAAAAACTGTTTTAAAAAATCTGCTACTTCTACTATTCACTGCCATGGCACACTTCTCTTCTTAGAGGAAGTAGTATCACTGAAGCAAGGAAAACACTACTTATAGGATGAAAATTCAAGAACTTTGGTAAAAAAAATTTAATTAAAAAATAAAATTTTAAAGGCATATATAATCAATAAAGGAGGAAGAGAAAAATAAGGATGGAAACTGAAAAAAAAATTCATGACCAAATGAGGAAGAAGCAAAATTTAAGATTTCATCTGACCTCTTTTCACATGATACATCTTTTTAAATCTAAATCTGTATATATGAGCTAATTCAAACTACAGGATCTTCCTTATAGCTCAGACGGTAAAGAATCTGCCTGCAATGAAGAAGACCCAGGTTTGATCCCTGGGTCGGAAAGATCCTCTGGAGAAGGGAATGGCAACCCACTCCAGTATTCTTGCCTGGAGAATCCCATGGACAGAGGAGCCTGGCGAGCCAGTCCATAGGGTTGCAAAGAGTCGGACACAACCGAGCAACTAACACTACCACTACTACTATATATGAGCTAATTCAAACACATAAACATGTAAATGTTTAATTACTTACAATTTACAATTTAAAACCATCTTTATTCCAACTGCATTGAAAGGATTCATAAATAAAACCTCACTGAATGAACTTTAAAAAGGAATAGCCAAAAAAAAAAAAAAGAAAGAACAGGCCTTATTCCAGTGAATTCTCAGAATGAAATTCAAAAAGTGAGCACAACACAGAAACTGTGAGTACCTGAAAGACTAAAACAGCTGGGTACTACAAGAACAGCAACACCAAAGTTAAAGAACCAGATTTACACTAAACAGATACCATCCAAAGTCTGCTTTGAAAGGTACCTTGGGAGCACAGAAGCAAAGTCATTCCTAACAGTAATAAATGCAACTGCATTTACTTTGGAATGCACAAGCCGATCATGCCAATTCCTCTATGAAGAAATGGAATGGGTGTTTATTCATTCGAGCTTCCTGAGAATTCTGAATTCTTCAAGCAGGCCACAAAGGTCACAGAAACCTTTCTTCATAATGGTGGATTCAGGATGGACTTACTTACCGTTAGCATACAGATGAGTTAATAGAGACTCACTCTAACAAGATTCCTAGGAAAACAAAGTAGGAGCAAGAAAAGAGACAGAGATATTTAGGAAAAAATAATCTGAAGTCTTGGATGATAGCCCTTAACTGGTAAGGGAAGAAGTAGGGTTAGCTCGACAATGGATTAAAAAAAAATTGTCTTTAGAGAAAATTTAATGAAGAAACTTCAAACATTTAAATTTCTTTACCTGCAACAGCACAAATAGAATAACCACAACTTCTGTTCATGAATTCATTCCCACTCAATGCATGTCACGCAGCAAGTAACATTCTTTGCTAATTCTAAGACAGTCTGAACCACCATTGTTCAGAAATAGTCTCTTGAGACAAATCACAGTTTCTTTGACCAGAATGACTTAATTGGCATACAGCAAACCTGTGACTAACATCAGTACTTCCAGTAAAGTTTCGAAAGTGTAGCTCACTTTCTTGCTGTTGCAATAATGAATCCCTGCCTATTTTAAGTTATTTTCCCTACTCCTGGAAATAGCCTATTCTACCTTTCACTTCTTGCTTTTGTCATTTAAAAAATAAGGTGAAATAATAAGGCCAACTTCTATAAATATCTCACTTTCAACTACTAAAAATGCAACTGCTTGTATATGAGAAAACTTAAGCACACTTCATTTTTTTATTTTTTATTTTATTTCCTCAACTTTTACAGTTCCTTTGTTTTTAACACCAACGAACTCACTGTATCAAATTAAAATAAATAATAATTAGTATAATAAATAATAATTATAATTTATATATAATAATTTTTGAAGTTTTTTTATCCATGGATAAAAGTTGAAGAAAGAATTAAACTCTTTTTATAATAAAAGTTTATAAAACAATCTCAAAACTAGGGACATATAAATACACAGAAAAATCTCCAGAAATTCTAGTAAAATAAACTCTAATCTAAAAACCAAAGGACACCAGTAACTCTATTTCTAGATATTTAAGAACATTTAATCATTAATTTCTGTTAAGCTACTGCTAGTAAGAAATGGTTGATGAAAATGGATCTTGTATAAATATACATTTAAAGCAAGGTCTTCTAAAGAAAAACTTAAATATTAGTATTCACTTGTCAAATGAAAGAATTATCAACATAAACAAGTGTCACTAAGTATCTAAGAAATTCGTTTTTAACATAGGCAATATCCCTTTTTTGAGAACCGATAAAATGGCAGTTTTTAACCTGCAGACAACACATATTGGACAAACACAACTTTTTATTAAAATAACTGCCAGGATCATACTGTATGGGTCCAAATTAAGAAAACTAAGTAACAAACTGTCCATGACATCTTATGGAGAAACTATATGGTAAACAGTAAATAAATATGCCTGAACTTCTATGCTAAGGAAAAAAAAAATTGTCCATGACTTCTAATGTGGCAAATAAATATATACCCTAATTTCTAAACATTTGATTTTCTAGTTCTCAACCAGAACCCTGACTCCACTCCCCCACACCCACATACTCCACACACAAGGTAGTGACAGCAATACTGAAGCCCAGCTCTGAGCGCACGCTAAGAGCTCAAGAAATGCTGCTGGAGAGGACAGTTTAATGACTGAGTGAGACACTGCCACAGCTGGCTTACCTTTCTCTGTTTCATGTCAAAAGCAGTATGTCTCTTCTGACATGCAGAGTCAAAAGATTTTACCCCCACAGGTAAAATCTGTTGTCTCCTTTTGTTCTCACATTAACCCTGAGCTTGGAAATTTAGTGTTAGTCACACTTCAAAGACTAAAAACCTGAGATGTGAAATTATACCAGGCAGTGACTGGCAGGACCATGTACCACCACCTTCCCCATATCATCGCCAGCCTCAACATCCTCTCAACCCAACATGTTCTCACAACTCCAAATTCTCAGCTAATAGTCTAGGCAAATTCACCCACAGCACCCTTGCCATGTCACTTAGAAACAGATCAATTACTGAGCAGAGTCAAGATATACCAGAGAGATTTGTAAGATGCCAGCATCTTAATCACCCTTCAAACTTTAAGATATCTTAGCATAATTTCAGCAGTAATTTCCAACATTTTCCCTGTCAAGACACAAAAGAGACATGACAAGATGGTAACAGCCCACTGCTCAAGGCCAGAGCTGACTAGCTAGGAGGTTTCAGCATCTCCAAGCCCCACCCAGTCACACTGGTTCTAAATTCCCACCGTCTACTCCCATGGGTCAGACAGAAAAAGGCACATAAATCAGAGAAGTGATAAAAGAGAAATGAAGGGGGAAAACCTCAAGGTCTAATTCTTACAGACCGTGGAGAGTTCTCTTTTCCTGACATTGACTTTGGACATGTCCAATCAGCGCTCTGTACAGGATGTGGACAAATTATATTATAGCCCAGTTCTGCCTAGATTCAGGGTAGGAGTTACCCAAAGAACCAGAATCACCAAAGCAGAATTTGCTTAATACTGCAGATCTACCACCACTAAAAGAAAAAAACTCATGACTGTGTAAGGCTTTCCCACAGATTACAGCAGCCAGGTCTTAAGTTAAGACTTGAGATTTTTTTGTAGGTATTATTACTTTTTAAAGGGAAAACAGAAAATATATCTAAAATATTAACACTGTACTTGGATCAACACAGTCATTAACATCACACATATTTCTGTACCTAACTAGCTTTTTTAAAAAAACTTTTTCCCTGCCCTTTTCTCCCTTTTCCTCCCCACTTTTCTTTCTTTTTTTACTTAAGTATTTTTGTATCAAATGTTCTTGATCTAGTGCTTTAACTGGAGCACAAAGCACAGAACTAACAGCCCATTAAAATGCACAAGACTAAATTTGAATGTATCTGTTTATTTACAGCTTTTGGTGCTTAAAATTTCAAATAAAATGATCTGTCCAATTGCATTAGTTTAAAAAATAAGTCATTTTTCCATTCTCTTCTAGAAAAAGCTGCAGCACAAATCAACACAGTAGAGAGTAGTGAAAACAGAATTACATTTAAAACATAGTTTAGAAAACATAAGCACCTCTTTTAGATTAGTAAGTATAAGATGTAATTGTTGGTGACAAAGGTCAAGAACGAAATACAGACATTTATATCTTATTGTGTTCACATGCATCATAGAGACAAAAACAGTAAGTTTTAAGTGTTTACTAGATGTGAATACAAACATATAAATTAGAAAAACCTTCCCTTTATTTTGACCCCAAAGTTTTCTTCATTTAGTAAACAAATTTTTTTTGTTATTTTTCAAAAGTATACGACAACTGTCAGTACAAATCTCTCACTTCTTTAACATGTACTTTTCACACTGTGATACACAATTTAGGTATTATGATGCAGTTTTTAAATGGAACAGTTTAGTGCCAAAACCCAAGCTGCTTCAGGGAAACAAGAGCCTGAAAACTAGCACTACGTCATATGGAATCACCGCATACATACTGTATTGCCCCGTGCTAGTCTGATATATGCTAGTCGGCACTGCCATAGCAGCGATGTTAGGTGGTGTTCCCTCTTCCTCTGATTTTTCTTCTTCAATCTTGGGTACACCAGGCACATCAGAGGAAAGTTCATTCAGTATTTTTCTAAAATATAATTCAACAATACAAAGAATTAAGATACATGAGTGAGATTTAAAACAGAAAAGCTATCACAGGAGAATCTGAGGTATCTTTATTTCTCCCTTTTTGGAAAAACTTTTCATGACTGTAGGAAACTTAACTTACCTGTAAGAGGGTCTTCGTGAAAGGATTTCTCTACGTTTATGAGAATCAATTACACCTTCTGATTCTGCAGACTCATCTGTTTCTGCAATGGTTGCTACCTATAACATAAGAATTCCTGAGATGCATCATAAAACCCATGGTATCTCCTTCATTCACAACCCGGTGTCTGAAGGGGCTCTGCGTGCAGCACAAAGCCAGCACTGCCAACAGAGCACACTGAGCCGGGCTAGCCGTGCTCACAACCTGGCTCAGGACAGGAAGTGCAGACACTGACACTTGGCTGTAAACCAGCCTGTGTGCCAAGGATGACACAGACGACACGTGCTACAGAAACGCACATTGCCAGACAGGCTTCAGGAAAACACTGAATGTAAGACACACAAGGCCTAAGCCCCAGCCCTGAAAATGTCTCACAAATCCAGCAGAGGGTGAGCTAGCAAGTGACAGAGGAGCAAACACCACTGCTGACTTAGGCTGGGTCTTCAAATTACACATTAGATAGACCCAAAGAAGAAAGAATATTAAGTAGGTAAATACTTGTGTTAACAAGCCTGGTTAAAGTTATGATTTATATTACAACAAGTAGGTTGGGCTTGATGTCAGTAGGTCTTGTCAAAATAAGGAATTACTCCTTAAAAGAAAGAGCAGTTTTAAATACAATTTCATTTTTTGAAGGAATAGTATAATAACGTGAGTATTAAAGAAAGGAAACTAAAATAATAAATCTCTCCACAACATGACTGTTCTCAATATATTCAGCCATCTATCACAGGTTCTGAGTTTACAAAACTACCTATTAATATCATCTATCATCTAGTTCTGAGCTTACAAAACTCCTCTAATGAATATGATAAGGACATGGGATTTGATCTGGGTATAATCAAAAAATCATATTAAAATACCAACAATGTAAGCAGGAACATATACTTCCCAAGGTACATGGATGTGCATGTATTGTTTGCCCACATGTATGATCATGCATCTTTGGTCATGGATACCTTATACATAAGCACACTCAGGCATGAAGAGAATCTTTAGAGAAACTATTGTTGCAGTCAGACAACCACACATCATCACCAACTATTTATCACTTTCCATTGGGCTTTCACACATCTCTTGTATAATCATAACCACCCCTTTGTGTAAGGTAGGCTATTACTGTAGAAAGTGAAAACTGAAGTTCATCACTCACCAGGTTGGAATTCTAAGACAAGATCCACAGGCCCCTACCTCTGTAAAGATAATTAAGTCACCCATTTAACAAAATCCAAAACAGCCTATTGAAAATGAGATAATACTCTCTCTTCCAGTGCCACCAAGGTTAAAGCTAAGTAGAAATATCTGCATCCTAATAAAAGTCACAAAAAGGAGAGTGGAAAGTCTTGTTTTATAATCAGAGTCAGAAAGAGTCAGAAGCTCCTAGAATTAAGGTCCTCACAAGAAAGGAAAAAAAAAAAAAGACACTACTGAGAATCACTCAAACTTTTGAACAACTCGGAAGAGACATCTGTGCCACAAAGATAAACAGACTTTTATTGCACATGGATTTATTACTTCAAGTATCGTGGTGCAACCCTTATCCTTATTTTGCAACAAACTAGATTCAAATACACAGGAAAAGGACAAGACCAATTAAGTATAAGCAACTACATTTTCTTCACAGATCTTTTTGTCATCAGATAGGTTCAAATAATTTCAATATTTAAAGGATAAAGACAAACTGATCTTAAAAAGGAACAGAAATAAATTTAGTAAAAGAGAATAGTATGCTTTAAAAATGCATACTTAATAATTTATATCTGTTGATGCAAAAAAGAATGTTTTTGCTTAAGAAATGTTAAGAATTTATGACCAACTTTGGTGACAATAAATAACAAAACACATCTCTGGATTACAACCGCAATACTAACCACATCTAAAAAAAACAAGGTTTAATCTGATGTATAAATGCAACAGCAATTAACAATGATATCATGGCACACATACTGAATGAACAATAAATCTAAATTTCTACACTTTACTGTGAGTATTGGTGAAAAGTGTTAGTACTAGAATATTTACATTACGATGTTTATCAGACATCTCCAAAGAAGCCTCAAAGTACTTTTAAGCATTTTTGGAGAGCTTTGCTAAATGAATCTCAGTTTGAGCAAAGAGAAACCTTATTTAAAGGAGACTGACTGGGCCTGCAAATTAGGAGCTGACAACGAAACTGCAGCCCGAGTCAATCTCTGTATCCAACAGGGCACCAAGCACTTCACAAAGAAAAAGGAATCTGCCTGCAATGTGGGAGACCTGGGTTCAAAGCCTGGGGTGGGAAGATCCCCTGGAGAAGGGAACAGCTACCCACTCCAGTATTCTGGCCTGAATTCATGGATAGAGGAGCCTGGTGTGCTACAGTCCATGGGGTAGCAAAGAGTCAGACATGACTGAGGGACTTTCAAAAAAAAAAACTTCTACAGGAATAAAAAGGAAATTCTTACAAATGTTTAATAACAAGAGTTGAGCATCACTCTTTTCCATGCCCACCAGTTCAACCACTTAGAATTTATCCTAAAGAAATTTTTAGGCAAATGCACAAATATAGCTTATGTACATATATTTAGATAAACACAGGATGTGTATAAATAACATTTCTCAAGGTATTAAAAACTTAAAAATACTTTAAAATATGGAAATTGTTACGTTATATTGAATTATATTAAAATAATTTATATTGGGTCATCTATGACTAAAAAAAGACACTACATATAATTGGTAACATTACTACATTATACTTTGGTAATAATATAGTACATATAAATAATAGAATACTAGCATGCCATTAAAATATGTTTATGTATGCACATAGAAAACATATATGGAAGACTTTCAACCAAATGTTAACAGTACTTATATCTGAGTGCTGAGATTATTTTTACTTTCTTCTTTTCTGTATTTTATAATTTTTCTCTCAATGAACATAGGCAAATGTGCAATTTCAAATTAAATAAAGAAGCCAGTGTTGACATAACAAAAAGAAATTACCACCATACTAATAGATTGCTCCTTATGTGGTTAAAAAAAAAGAGAGAGAGAGCATCAAATCTACAGGAAAAAAAAATGATAAATGAATTAGTAAAAAGCTCAAGAAAGTCAAAGAGAAGTCATTGAGGAAGGAGGCTAACCTGAACAGTTTGTATTTGTGGTGACTGAATAACGGATGGCTGTGGTGTCTGAATTACTCCCTGGACATGGACGGTCTGGCCGGAAGGTAACTGTACTAGAGTTACAGCTGGGGAGCCTCTTCCGGTGCTGGATCCAGCTACAGAAACCTGCAAAAAACAGCATCATTGAGGATTAAGGCTGAACGTTTTTTTTTTCTCCCACTGTTACAATCTGCCTATTTTCCCTGCTTTTAAGAAATGACCAGCAAGCCAAGGTACTCACCATTAGGAGATGGTTACTGTGCTGGAATAGTCATTCTCTGATGTGACAGATATTAAAGAACCCATGCGTCTCACTTTCAGTTCCCATGCTTCAGTGGCTAAGAATGTTCCAAGCACAAAGTTCTAAAGCAGTTAAACTACCTCACTACGACCTCAAGACTAACAGTGAAGCCTTCTTTAGGCCAGAGTATAAACCACTCTCTCTAACTTAAGAGCAATCGGAGACAGAACTTAAATATGGTAAATTATTTTTTCAATAAGTGCAATTTCTGACATGTGATATTAGAGTATTACTCCAGATACAAGCTAATGCCTTGTCTCTATACTGATGAAAATTGCAGTTACTTTTATGCCCCAATAGTCATAAAAAAAGGCATAGGTCAAAGAAATCCCAGGACCTCTCAGGCCCTTAGCATCTCCAAACCAGAGAAAGCTCATCCCCTGGAGACTGTGTGGTCCTTGCACACTCCCCTCCCCACAGCTTGAGCATGCAGAACCATCACTTGGATTGCACAGAAAGGAGATACAGCTGTTTCCCACCACCTTGGGTGCTTGCAACAAAGAGCCCTGCCAGCAAAACACATTAAAACCTGTTTTGTTTTGTTCACTTCTCTGGACTCAAAACCTGCCAAGTTTCTAATTGGTAAACAACTCAGTCCTAAGAGCCAGCATAATCTTACAAACTCTGCCTCACTTTACTAAGTTTCACTATTGATTATGACTTCCTTGGAACAGACAGAGACTTTGGACGTGAAAGAACCTGCTAGTTTCTATCATGAGCGGTGGCAGACCACAGAATCTAAAAAAAATTTTGAAGAAAGCCTCTGTGGGCCCTCAATTGAAGGAAAACCAATCATTTCCAACCAA
Organism: Bos indicus x Bos taurus; assembly: GCF_003369695.1. Taxonomy (NCBI): domain Eukaryota; kingdom Metazoa; phylum Chordata; class Mammalia; order Artiodactyla; family Bovidae; genus Bos; species Bos indicus x Bos taurus. The sequence goes on along the minus strand of NC_040088.1, from coordinate 65,135,725 downwards.
CTTACACAAATACTTTTTAAGAGTTACTAAGAACCAGGTTTATAACAAATAATCAGATGTGTTTACATCATTCCCTTGGAAGGCAAACTTCTTTGGCAACCTAGAAGTAAAGTCTTCTATCCATGCAAGAGAACCTACATGGAGAGCACTGAACTAGGTGCACCGGGGTGGAAAGCAGAATTGGTAAAACCAACACCTCAGAAACAACAGCACACACACAGTAGAGGACTAATTGCTCCATTGTCCAGGTCATGAAAACCACAGGAGTACAAAACAGACAGATCAGCAGGAGTCTGAACAAGCAGAGGTGTTGTGTAGAAGCTGCCCCTTGAGCCGGGCCTCATTATGGTCTGGATAACAGCTGGACAGAAAAGTGAGAAACCGGGGCAGAGACCACCGATATGGAGCCCCATGGGCAAATTCAGCCCATCTGCCCTTGGAGTGTTATTGCCAACTTTAGATTTCAGGGGAAAGAAAAAGGGCATCCCATAATGGAGCCCTCAGATTTAACATCCAGAAGTTTAAAAGCCACTAGATTTATTCTACAAATGTTCCCTGCATGAACTATATAAAGGGATCCTTCTCTTTGTGAACCAGTTGCCCTCCCCCCAAAAAAGGTATTCCTCTGCCAAATGACTAAGGCTCAGACTTTTTAGTCTCAGGACACCTTTACTGAAAATGACTGATGACCTCAGTTTTGTTTATGTTATATCCAGCAGGATCCTGTAAATGTACAGCCAGCTCCTGGGAAGGGAAAATGCTATGGGTAACTTTTGCAGATTTCTGTAATGAAAATACTCCTACTATGCAGATTTTAAGTTGCCAATGGGTGACACTGAAGACAAAGCTGGAAAAAGATGTGTGCGACTGGCTATGACAAGCCTCTCAGCTCTTATATATATAAGCTGTTATATGTTTTTATATATATAATATTGATATTTACTAAATAGAAATTAAAACAGAAAATTTTAAAAATACTTAGTAATTAATTTAAAAACAACAATAATTCTATCATATGCTAACATAAATAGCATTTTCTGAAGACTGTTTTCAAAGACATAATAATTAGTGACAAGAATGTCAATGTTTTACATTTTTACAAATTCTTTTAATGTCTGGTTTAACTTAAAACAAGCTGGATTTTCATACCTATTTCTGCACTGAATCTATTGTAATAAGTTATTTTAATTGGTATATGAATATGCCTTATACAGATATATGATTAGAAAAGGTGGAGTGTATCAATAGCTTTTTCATAAAAATGTGGGTATTCTTCTGGATACTACCCCAAAACTCAGCTAGTGGTTGTTTTTCTCAAAGGTTAGTGGCCACGTGGAATCTGAAAACTTAGTTACGTTAAAATCGATTGATCTGGGACTTCCCTGGGGGTCCAATGGCTAACACAACGCACTCCCAGTGCAGGGAATCCAGGTTCAATCCCTGGTCAGGGAACTGGATCCCACACACTGCAACTAAAGATCCTGCGTGCTACAACTAAGACCTGATGCAGCCGAATAAATAAATGCTAAAAAAAAAAAAATCTATTGCTCTGTCTTATACTTCAGATGGTTCTTTAGCCAGGCATGATTTTGTAATGTCATGTAGTAGCTACTTGGAAAATACTGAGTTATTGAATTAAGTAGATCTCCCAAATGCTGATAAATTTCATGATACTCTATCAGAAAACTACATTCATTAAAATCAAGATCAACATCATCAGAAAACTATAAAATATTGGCATGTTATCAAGCTCAAAATGGCAGATGAAGAATTTCCACAATTTGAAACTTCTGCTAAAAGCCTGAATTTTATCATCAGCAATAAACACTGTTAACTGTTTTCCTTGATGTGACAAGCTTACTTCATTTGCTTTTGAGAAAAGTTTTCAAATACTCAAGTTTGAACAGACATAGATATAATTTAGTTACTTGCCACTGCTTTAAGAAAAATTATATCCTGTGGCAGGGGCGGGTGTGTGTGTGTGTGTGCATGCAGCTAGTTCATCTTGTCCCTCAGACAATAACTTGTGTTTTTTCTCAAAATCACCACTGCTCTTCAGTAAGTGGCAGAAATGCTTTCAATGAATGTTCCACTTCCAGAACACAGAATATTAAAACAACATGTACTTGAGGGTCAAGATTTAATATAATTGGTAATGTTTACTGCTTCATCAGGGACCATCTTAAGTGGAACAGACTTTTTTAAAAAAACTGCAAGTGAATGCAGTGAAGACTGTAATGACCACTAACAAAGTTTGGCACCACTTACGTGACTGGGATGAGGCACCAACACTTTCAAACCCCCACTGTTTTTGTGCCATCAGGGCAAATGCCAATCCGGAGGAAAAAAAAAATACATCTTAGTATTATTATGAAAATAGGTTTGTCCTCCAAAACCTCCAGGCATGATTGTGTAACATCATGTAGTAGTTATTTGGAAAATACTGGGTCCTTGGAGTCTCCTCCAGGGTTCCCTGAATCACACTTTGAAAACTGCTGCTCTGTCCTCATGCAGCCTCTGGGCCCTGCTCACAGCTCAAAGCGCAGAGTGCTGAAACAGGCTGCAATTTTAGCTCCACCACAGCAGGATGGTCAAAATCACCACCCACAGTAATTTTGATAGAACATTCATATGTCAGAGACTGAGCAAAACAGAAGGTACATTATACCCAAGAGCATCACCAGTATTCCTACAGATGAGACCTGTGGCTTGAGATGCAGTTAGTGCTACACACACTTTCATGGAAATGACCTGCTGGAGAAAAATTAGATATTCTGGAGAACAACTCAAGAAAGATTCATGGGGGTTTTGATAAGTATAAATCATGCTTAGAGTCACTCTAAATGTTTTTCAAGTGTAATTTTCAGGACTTTACATTATTAAACAATGCTGCATCAAAATGGCTTAGTGAGAAGAAACTCTGCTATAGAAAACAGAGCTATACCTACTAGAACAGAACTGAATTCCCAGAATTCTGGAGATGAGTTACATGAATCTGTATCTGCAGTGAAAACTCAATGTCCAAACTCTGGGCAGTGAAGGTCATGTGTGCATGTGCTCAGTTGTATCCAACTCTTTGTGACCTCATGGACTGTAATCCACCAGACTCCTCTATCCACGGAATTCTCTAGGCAAGAATACTGGAGTCAGTTGCCATTTCCTCCTCCAGGGGATCTTCCCAAACCAGGGTTTGAACCCAAGTCTCCTGTGTCTCCTGCATTGCAGGTGGAGTCTTTGCCCACTGAGGCACCTGGGAAGCCCCATTTTTCTTATAAACATCATATATTCATTCCAAGAATTTTTAATAAGTCAATCTCACAGAAACAAGTCATACTTAAAAATTAACTCATTCTTTTGTTCCCTCAACAAATGTTGGAAGCCTGCCTTGTGGACCAGTCTAGACAGCAGAGATAAGGCAGTAAACAAGAAAAGTCTGCTCTCCTAAATCAGGAGATAGAAAACAGATGAAGAGACTAAAACATAATTTGGGAGAGGTACCAAATTCTTAAAAGAAAAATAAAGAAGGGGAACTAGTGAGGTGGGCTTCCCTGGTGTCTCAGGGATAAAGAATCCACCTGCCAATGCAGGAGACATGAGTTTGATTCCTGGGTCAGGAAGATCCCCGGGAGAAGGAAATGGCAACCTACTCCGGTATTCTTGCCTGGGAAAATCCCACAGACAGAGGAAACTGGTGGGCTACAGTCCATGGGGAATTGGACACAACTAAGAGACTAATCAACAACAGCTAATGAGGTAGAGGGAGGATGGAAGGAAGCTACATTAAGGTATACCTTCTGTGGGAAGCTTCTCAGAGGAGGGAACTTCTGTGCAAAAAAAAAAGTCTAAAAGAAAAGTAGGAAAGAAGGCCAAGGGAGGATCTATCAATACACTCATCACATTCCATCAATCAAGCAGGCAACTGCCCAAAAAACAAACACATAAAATGGGTGTGTTTTATATTTTATAATTTTACACCTCTATTTATGAGGCTCTAAAAAGTGTAAAAATGAACTCATGCCAGACAGTTTACCTTTTTTTCCAGATCCCCTGAAGAATAATCCTCTTCTATAGGATGCCTGAAACATAGATTATGCTGAGGCCACCACATCCACCAAAAACCCCACTAGAGACAGGAATTAACGTGATGAAATAAATGAAGATGATGCAGTTGACAGCCTAACTTGGCTTTGCAATTAAAAAAAAATCTAATAATGACACTTATAACTGGTAAAACCTCACAATGTTGTCACACAGCATTTGATTAGCACCTAGTGGACTGGCACCAATGCGTAGCTAGGTTCCCTTATGATGGGGTTTATGAGGTCACAGTGCAGCTGAACGTGTCACACAGTCACTGAGCCCACATTCCAGACAGTTAATAAAGGATGAGAAGAGGTGAATGCATGGTCTAGCAGACTTCACTATCAATTCTGCTGCCTGAAAAATCAAATCTATACATTATCTATTTTAATTCCAAGGACTCCAATGAAAACCCAGTAACACCCTATGGGAGAAGCTGGAAAAATATCTTGATTTCTGTGTATTAAGACAAGATTCTCAAAAAGAGTCTGTTGATTCTACAGCGAAAAAAGAAGTGTTTAAAGAATAAGGCTGAAAACAGGCAAATAATATTATAAATACTTTAAAATAGACATAAACTATTTCACTTCACTTTTTAAAAAGTTGTACTTAGGGACTCCCCTGGTGGTGCAGTGGCTAAGACTCCATGCTCCCAATGTAGGGGGCTCAGGTTTGATCTCTGGTCAGGGAACTAAATCTCACATGCCACTACTAAGACCTGGTGCAGCCAAATAAATAAATAAAAAAAAATGTTTTTAAAAGTTGTTTTTAATCACATTAAATGAAGACAAACACAACATGAAAAATACAGAATTGGTATCACTGTAGTGTCTTTACTGTTTTTCTTTCCCATATTGAGGTTCTGGTTTTTTTAAACAATGTGACTAACAAATTGCAAAAATCAATGGAGTTAAATTTTACCTTGTAAATATCAACTGAAAGCACTGATAACAGAGTTGGACACATGAGACTGATATTTTTATATCTATGTTAAAATTATAAGGAGAACTACAACATGATCTTTGAATCCTTTCTGTGGATAGGGAATAAACAAAAACTATCTAAAATTTATAATCTGAATTTAAAAAGGAAGTAATTCGAAATGGCCAAATATGTCTCTTTTAAAAAATTCCCCTTTTGAAAGCAAAGCAAATATCAGAATCAAGTCATTCTTAATTATATGGTCTATTCTGATAATACTTCCAATAAGCAGTGGTGATCACTGTGGCGACTGGTGATGACAAAATTAGGGTTTCTTTATGCTTTGAAAAACAACGCTCTAGTGGACTTTTTTCTCTAGCTGATCCTTATCATTTCCTATTAACAGTACTTGGAGCATCATTTTATATTCTAATATGATATGTGTTTTACTTATATAAAGACTGACTATGAACATGATCTTTAGGGAAGTCAAAATTCTTTTAGCTCTAGACTTTTAAAAATCAATCTTATATATTGATTTCAATAAGACTGAAACTAAAACTGATCATAATTTTCTAGCCAACTCCATTATAAAGTAATAAATGCACGTGGTGAAGTAGGTTGCTATGAGATCCTGAGCCCAAAATGACATTTACCCAACAGATGGCTTATATGGGCAAACAGTGGATACTAAAACTACTCTTAACAATGATATAGATTAGATTCATTTTAATACTGAGGAAGAAATGTACATGCCAAAAGCCTGAAGCTACAGAATGAATGCCTAAAACCACTTACCTTTATTTCTGACCAGTATCAACTTATTGGGATCTTCTCTCATAGCTCAGTGGGTAAAGAATCTGCCTGAAAGGCAGGAGACCTGGGTTCGATTCCTGGATCAGGAAGATCCCTTGGAGAAGGAAATGGCAATCCACTCCAGTATTCTTGCCTGGAGAATTCCATGGACAGAGGAGCCTGGCAGGCTATAGTCCATGAGGGTGCAAGAATCGGAAACGACTTAGCAACCAAACCACCACCACAGTCTCAACTCATAGGAATGCCTATGAAGGAAACTTCAATTCACTTGAACTATTCTACATTAATTTTTCTACCAATCATTTGGTATATAAGCCCTAAAGATTACTGACTTAACAAAAACAACTTTAAAAAACAGTAATAATAAACAAAATGTGGTGTGTACATACAGAGAGGAAGGAATTCCTATCACATACAATACAGATAAACCTTCAGGACATTATGTGAAGTGTAATAAGCCAATCACAAAAAGACAAGGAAAAGAAATGCAAAAAGTCAAAATGGTTGTCTGAGGAGGCCTTAGAAACAGCTGTGCAAGAAGAGAAGTGAAAGGTAAGGAGAAAAGGAAAGACAGGCCCATTTGAAGGCAGAGTTCCAAAGAACAGCAAGGAGATAAGAAAGCCTTCCTCAGTGATCAGTGCAAAGAAATAGAGGAAAACAATAGAATGGGAAAGTCTAGATATCTCGTCAAGAAAATTAGAGATACCAAGGGAACATTTCATGCAAAGATGGGCTCGATAAAGGACAGAAATGGTATGGATCTAACAGAAGCAGAAGATACTAAGAGGTGGCAAGAATACATAGAAGAACTATACAAAAAAGATCTTCATGATCCAGATAATCACGATGGTGTGATCACCAACCTAGAGCCAGACATCCTGGAATGTGAAGTCAAGTGGGCCTTAGGAAGCATCACTATGAACAAAGCTAGCAAAGGTGATGGAATTCCAGTTGAGCTATTTCAAATCCTAAAAGATGATGCTATGAAAGTGCTGCACTCAATACGCCAGCAAATTTGGAAAACTCAGCAGTGGCCACAGGACTGGAAAAGGTCCGTTTTCATTCCAATCCCAAAGAAAGGCAATGCCAAAGAATGCTCAAACTACCTCACAATTGCACTCATCTCGCATGCTAGTAAAGTAATGCTCAAAATTCTCCAAGCCAGGCTTCAACAGAATGTGAATCACGAACTGTTCCAGACGTTCAAGCTGGATTTAGAAAAGGCAGAGGAACCAGAGATCAAATTGCCAACATCCGTTGGATCATCGAAAAAGCAAGAGAGTTCCAGAAAAACATCTATTTCTGCTTTATTGACTATGCCAAAGTGTCCGACTGTGTGGACCACAACAAACTCTGGAAAATTCTTAAAGAGATGGGAATACCAGACTATCTGACCTTCCTCTTGAGAAATCTGTATGCAGGTCAGGAAGCAACAGTTAGAACTGGACATGGAACAATACACCGGTTCCAAATAGGGGAAGGAGTACATCAAGGCTGTATATTGTCACCCTGCTTATTTAACTTATATGCAGAGTACATCATAAGAAATGCTGGGCTGGAGGAAGCACAAGATGGAATCAAGATTGCCAGGAGAAATGTCAATAACCTCAGATGTGCAGATGACACAACCCTTACGGCAGAAAGTGAAGAAGAAGTGAAAGAGGAGAGTGAAAAAGTTGGCGTAAATCTCAACATTCAGAAAACTAAGATTGTGGCATCCAGTCCCACCACTTCATGGCAAATAGATGGGGAAACAGTGGAAGCAGTGACAGACTTTATTTTTGGGGGGGCTCCAGAATCACTGCAGATGATGACTGCAGCCATGAAATTAAAAGATGCTTACTCCTTGGAAGGAAAGTTATGACCAACCTAGACAGCATATTAAAAAGCAGAGACATTACTTTACCAGCAAAGATCTTTCTAGTCAAAGCTATGGTTTTTCGAGTAGTCATGTATGGATGTGAGAGTTGGACTATCAAGAAAGCTGAGTGCTAAAGAATTGATGCTTTTGAACTGTGGTGTTGGAAAAGACTCTTGAGAGTCCCTTGGATTGCAAGGAGATCCAACCAGTCCATCCTAAAGGAGATCAGTCCTGAATATTCACTGGAAGGACTGATGCTGAAGCTGAAACTCCATTACTTTGGCCACCTGATATGAAGAGCTGACTTATTTGAAAATACCCTGATGCTGGGAAAGATTGAGGGCAGGGGGAGAAGGGAATGACAGAGGATGAGATGGTTGGATGGCATCACCAACTCAATGGACATGAGTTTGGTTGAACTCCGGGAGTTGGTGATAGACAGGGAGGCCTGGCGTGCTGCAGTCCACAAGGTTGCAAAGAGTCAGACGACTGAGTGAACTGAACTGAAAAGACAAATGTTGATGATTCCTCTTATATGAGGTATCCAAAAGTAGGCAAATTCATAGAAACCAAACATAGAATGGTAGTTACAGGAGGTTGGGGGGGTGTGTAAAAAGGAGTTGTTGTTTAATAGGTACACAGTGTTAGATCTGCAAGATGAAAAAGATCTGGAGATCTGTGTCACAACAATGCGAATACATTACAGCAAACACTACTGAACTATAAACTTGAACTTAAGACTGAGAATTTTATGTCTTTTCTTTAACCATATACAAAAATAGCAATAACGAATTGCCCCACATTTGCTGTAGATGATAATTAGCTGGCTCATTGCCAAGAAGATAATCAATCCGTTGATTTTACCAAAGGCAATGAGACTGACTTCCTCATCATTTTATAAAACATAATTCTAAAGCTGTGGGCGCTCTCGTGCTCCTGACCCCAGAGTTACTGCTTAATAGTTAGATTGGTTATTGGTGCCAGGATTTATATGGACCAGTTACTAATACATCAAAATGGATAAAGTTTAAATCTTCTACGCTCTTCATTTACCCAAGATCAGAAGCTGAACTGGGACATAAACATGAAACTATCTTGAAAGTGAAAAGTGTTAGTTGCTCATTCTGTTGTCCAACTCTTCGACCCCATGGACTGTAGCCTGCTAGGCTCTTCTGTCAATAGAATTCTCCAGGAAAGAATACTGGAGTGGGTAGCCATTCCCTTCTCCAGGGGATCTTCTTGACTCAGAGACTGAACTTGGGTTTCCTGCACAGGAGGCAGATTCTTTACCATCTGAGCCACCAGGGAAGCCCCAAAATACTGGAGTGGGTAGCCTATCCCTTCTCCAGTGGAACTTCCCAACCCAGGAATCAAACCAGGGTCTCCTGAATTGTAGGCGGGTTCTTTACCAGCTAAGCCACCAGGGAAGCCCCATAGTAACTATATGTAGCATACAATTATGATTACTCTTTGCTGATCATGCATGTTCCCAGGTAATGTCCTCTGAAATAATCTGGTTCAACACTGAGTACCTATGTATTATCACAGAAGTAATAGAAATATTTAATGCTATCTAAAGCCAGGTTTCCTGGGCTCTGCCTTTTACTAGCTATGTGACTTGTGACAAGTTACTCAGCCTCTCTGTACCAAATTTTCCTCAACTGCAAAAGATAATGAAAACAGTACCTTTCTACAGAGTTGTTGTGAGAACTGAGCTATGTGTAAAACACTTAATTCAAACTGAATATTGGTGTAAGTTAGGGCTCTTTTTCCTTATACCAAGTACAAAGCAGGAAACAAGCCCCTAGAAAAGGTAAAACTAGAAAGTTCTGAGGAACTGGGAGGCCAACTTATACTGGCAGTACCTATCATGGTATATTAACATATCTGATATCAAATAAATTACCATTAGTTTTCAAAAGGTATTTAAAAAGAGGTCTACTGCTGTATAGAACTTACCTACTTAAAGGCAAGTGCTTTTCCTGAACTATTTCTGCTTGCACTATTTTCACCTGATATTGTCTTTACTTAGCATTGGGTTTTGCCGTAAAACCTGAACAAACTTTTTTGGCCAACCCCATATTTTTGACCTCACAAGCAGGCTTTTCTCTCCTACGCCTTTTTGGAGAACCACACGTCGTACCTCTGGGGGTGGGGGAAGGCTCAGAAAGCTCACAATTCTGAAGATCATTACTAAGATGCTGTCATCACAATTAATCAATGAGTGAAAATTTCCCAAAGCCTCTGTGCTTCCCAGTGTAATTCCTTTAATAGTTTGGGGCTTACAGAGGTTGTAGCAGCAAAAATTGAAGTGAGGCAAAGTAAACAAACTGAATCTTACTCAAGGAAGAAACTATAAAAATTAACATTTCTAATATTAAAAAATTTCAGTGTCTAGTCTATTTTTGTTTTTGCTGTTCTTTTATTGTGGTAAAAAAATACATAATATAAAATTAATCATCTTAACCACTTTTAAGTGTACTGTTCGTCATATTCATACTTTTGTAAAAGATCTCCAGAACATTTTTATCCTTCAAATCGGAATCTATAGCCCTTTATCAACAGCACCTCCTGTATTCCCTCCCCACAACCTACTCGTTAACTAGGAAAAATCAGAGAAAGCGTAAAAAAAGTAACTGTTTATACTCAGTTATTTTTCCATTACTGTTAGTGACAAACTACCTGCTACTAAAACTAAGACTTGAGCATCAAAAAGTACCTAAAATCATTACAAATGACAGAATATCTCTAACAATCTCTTAAACACTAAAACAGATTTGTATTTTTTCCTGATTATAAGAAGTGAAAAAACAAAATCTTATTCTGAAATTTGACTTTGCTTTATACCTGCTGAAATTATCTTTGAAACATCAATTTTCCTATTTTTAAAAAAATACTTATTTGGCTGCATCAGGTCTTAGTTGTGTGGCACATGAGCTAAGTTGCTCCTCGGTCTGTGGGATCTTAGTTCCCTGACCAGGGATCAAATCTGCGTCCCCTAAACTAGAAAGTGGATTCTTAATCACTGGGGCACCAGGGAAGTTCCTGAAACATCAATTTTCATTCAAAGCAAAGTATTATCACATGTAATACACTGGGATGAAAATACAGAGTGCGTTTTAAAGCCAAAAATTAACCTTTAAAGAAGCAGAAGGTGAAGAAGAACTAAAGAGCCTCTTGATGAAAGTGAAATAGGAAAGTGAAAAAGTTGGCTTAAAGCTCAACATTCAGAAAACTAAGATCATGGCATACTGTCCCATCAGTTCATGGCAAATAGATGGGGAAACAATGGAAACAGTGGCAGACTATTTTTTGGGGCTCCAAAATCACTGCAGATGATGATTGCAGCCATGAAATTAAAAGACACTTACTCCTTGGAAGGAAAGTTATGACCAACCTAGACAGCATATTAAAAAAGCAGAGACATTACTTTGTTGACAAAGGTCCATCTAGTCAAGGCTATGTTTTTTCCAGTGGTCATGTATGGATGTGAGAGTTGGACTATAAAGAAAGTTGAGTGCCAAAGAACTGATGCTTTTGAACTGTGGTGTTGGAGAAGACTCTTGAGAGTCCCTTGGACTGCAAGGAGCTCCAACCAGTCCATCCTAAAGGAGATCAGTCCTGACTGTTCATTGGAAGGAATGATGTTGAAGCTGAAAGTCCAATACTTTGGCCACCTGATGCAAAGAGCTGACTCATTTGAAAAGACCCTGATGCTGGGAAAGATTGAGGGCAGGAAGAGAAGGGGACAACAGAGGATGAGATGGTTGGTTGGCATCACCGACTCAATTGACATGAGTTTGGTTGGACTCCAGGAGTTGGTGATGGACAAGGAAGCCTGGTGTGCTGCAGTTCATGGGGTTGCAAAGAGTCAGACATGAACTGAGCAACTGAACTTAACTGAAAGAAATATACTAGCAAAATATACTAGCTATTATTATTAGGAAAGAAGGGGGCGACAGAGGATGAGATGGTTGGATGGCATCACCAACTCAATGGACAAGAATTTGAGCAAACTCTGGGAGATACTGGAGGACAGGGAAGCCTGGCATGCCTCAGTCCCTGGGGTTGCAAAGAGTCAGACCTGACTTAGAGACTGAACAACAATACAACTAGCTATTATATACAAAGTTATCAAAATATGAGTACAGATTATATAAAAAATTATTATTCAAATCAAACAAAATGGTCACTAATATTAATAGTTCACAAATTATTTTTACTTATGTCCCTTAAACCCTAAATTACCTTCAAGAATGAGTTACATGTCAAAGTAGTATATTTTCTTGAATTAGTTAAGAAACAATGAAGATTTAGCATTTACTGAAAAAAAAAATCAGTGTTCTATTTTCTCCTCCTAATTTATGTTAATTTTTAGAGCTAAATGAATACAAGTATTATGATCAAAAAAATTAAATTATGGCACTTAAAAATAACCAGGAGAAAGAATACATAAAATTAAAGGGCAATAGAAAGAAAGTCAACAATAAAATGAAACTTTTTATTTTACAATCTTAAGAGGAATATTTCCTCCAGTAAGAGCCTCTCAAGTCACGGAATCAGCTTCAGTTCAGTTCAGTCGCTCAGTCGTGTCCGACTCTGCGACCCCATGAATTGCAGCACGCCAGGCCTCCCTGTCCATTACCAACTCCTGGAGTTCACCCAGACTCACGTCCATCGAGTCGGTGATGCCATCCAGCCATCTCATCCTCTGTTGTCCCCTTCTCCTCCTGCCCCCAATCCCTCCCAGCATCAGAGTCTTTTCCAATGAGTCAACTCTTCGCATGAGGTGGCCAAAGTACTGGAGTTTCAGCTTTAGCATCATTCCTTCCAAAGAAATCCTAGGGCTGATCTCCTTCAGAATGCACTGGTTGGATCTCCTTGCAAGTCCAAGGGACTCTCAAGAGTCTTCTCCAACACCACAGTTCAAAAGCATCAATTCTTCAGCACTCAGCTTTCTTCACAGTCCAACTCTCACATCCATACATGACCACTGGAAAAACCATAGCCTTGACTAGACGGACCTTTGTTGGCAAAGTAATGTCTCTGCTTTTCAATATGCTATCTAGGTTGGTCATAACTTTTCTTCCAAGGAGTAAGCATCTTTTAATTTCATCATACTGAGGTTTAAAAAATAAGATTCAATTAAACACTGAGCTTGAGCTAGATGTACTCAGCCAATAATAAATATAACAAATCAACCTAACATGATGCAAATCATCATATACAAATATGATGTTGCTGGCCAATTAGCAATAACAAACATTGCTTGTTTTGTTTTCTGACAGCTATTCATATTATTCCTGGTCCTACTTAGGACAGAGGAGATAGACTTTAGGCACAGCTGGCAAAACAATGAGAAATGCCATCCCAATTTTCCACCAGTTTGAAAAAGCAAACATGTAAGTCATACACTGAAACCTATCCCTTGTTAAATCAATCGTTCCTACTCCAATCCCTCACTGCAAGCCAGGCCTGCTTTTCTCTAAGGCGCTTCTTTAGCACGCCGTTGGCATCTACAGCAGACAAGATAAGGAAGGAATGAGCAGACTGCAATCCCTGAACACTCCCTAGTGGCTTCCTCTGCTCCACAGAGTCCTCTTGCTCCAAAACTACAGAGGGTGTCAGAAAGGTGGAATTTTATATTAGAACTAAGTCTCTCAAGGCACTATGCTGACCTTGATGCTCTCGAGTTTCCTTCCAGCTCTATGATCCCTGTGGTTCTGCTCCTTGCATCTTTCCTTCCTAATCTTTGCTGAAACTTTGAGAATTGGTCATTTACACAGCAGAGTTATTGAGCCTTCCGAGTCAGGCCTTGGGCTGCACCAGGAGCTGTAAGGCATGAAACCCCAGACAGCACACCCTCTCCCAGGGCTCCATCCGGGTTCCCTCACTCAGCCAAGAGCTTCGTGGCAGCATTATCAATTCCCAAGAGACATGGGATAAAGAAAGGGCAGGGGGCCATCACTGCTGCTTTCAGAGCATATTACACATTGTGAGATAAATGGGAAAACATGAGTATGGTGAGCATATTATGCCAAGGAATTATGCTCAATTTTATTAGGTATGATCATGACATGTGGTTATTTTAGACAATATGTATAAGTGTTGCATACCCAGAAGAAAGGAGGAATGAGATGACGTGATGTCTGAGATCTGTAGAGCTGCTTAAAATTCTTCCACAAAAAGGGAAAAAGAAAAATTTTTTTAATATAAATTTTGTAGCAAGTGCTACAAAATCTTAATTTTAGGTTTCTATAAATGTCAAAGTCTTATTCTACTCTTACATATGTCTAAAATCTTTCATCACAAAAGAAATGATAAGTTCCCATTACCCATTTAAGGATTATATTACTTCCAAAGGCTGTATGTTTAACTTTTAAGACTACCTGTATATACAGTAATTTTGCTTGTCACTATTTTGGCTTTGGGAAAGGGTTTTCTCCTGGCTTGGTGATATAAAATAGACTCTCTTAATTTATCACCAACAGTTTTTCCAGGGGGAGAGGAGAGTAGACTCTAGTCTTATATACGTATCAACATATACACTTAGACAAGACTCCAGCTTCAATTAAAAAAAAAAATCAACATAAAAAGTAATTCAAAGCAAGAAAACACACAAATCACAGTACTCAAACCTCAACGATCTTCCATGCCAGCCGCTAGCCCTTGGGTACTGTTACCACATGACCTCTATTTGCTTTTGGATACAGACAGAGGGGGCAGGCTCCACTGATACCTGGGAAGTTATAAAACAGAAAAACTGCAAATGAGAACTCTAGCCTCCCTCCATCAGTCAGCAGAGCAGAGGTGTGAGGGCCAAGAGCAAGCTCAAGTTTTCACATCTTTATAAATGGGATGATTTGCAGCGTTAACTTGATTAGCAGAAGCCCTGGATAGGCAGAACTACTATCGAATGACCAGAGGCAAAGGATCAGACCCACTGAAACTTTGGGTTATATCTTTTGTTCTCACACTATTTAATGATAAATAGACCATGTGAAAAGGAAAGTATGTGTCATAAATTCCATTTTATACAAGACTGAATTTAAGTCTAAAACGTCTTGGAATTCACAATCCTCTAGTTTAAAATAAGTGGCAAGAATGTACAAAATATCAGGAATTATTCAGAAGAGTCAGTCACATTTAGCATACATTATAGGCTTAATGAATGAAGATTTCAGCTTGATTTCCTAATCCTTCTATCATATAATATTGCATAATAATGAATACTCAAATGAACTGCTTCAGGCATCACAAGAATCTAAATTGATAATAATGTTTAGAAAATTTTGACTCTTAAGAACTGTGTCCTAATTCTACAAAACATCATGATCCATAAAAGATTATGGCCTCACATCCATGGAGGACAACTCTTATTTAATCAAAAGAATCAATGAATCAGCATACAGATTTCTTCTTAATCTCTTAACATTCCTAGTATGTGAAAGATAAACACGGTGATATATTTTTTGATCAAGTATTTTAAATATATGGAAAACAGAATAAGATAGCAGGTCTATGAACTTGCTAGCCAGATGTAATGACTATCAACATTTGATGTACTTGAGATTTTTAAGGAAGTAAACATTATGAATGTAAACCACAGCCTTTTCCTTGCTCTGTGGTTCCGTCTTCTCACAAGTCTCTATCTCTGAGCCCTTCTGTTCTATTTAACTCTTCAAACTTCCCCACACTCCTATTTAACACATCAAACTTACCCCAGCTCACACTCCTTTGTCTCCCAGACCCATCTTTCTCTTTCACAGGAAAATTTCTTGAAGAATCTATACTTCCAATTTCTACTTTCTCTCTTAATTATTCTGTAACCTACAAAAGCCTGGTTTCTGTTAACTGGACTCCTATGAGATTTCAAAACCCTCATTAATCCGAGGTTATTTTTCAGACTCTACATTACTTGACCTCTTCAGCAACTTTTGACCAAGGCTCACAGAGCTGGGTGTCACCCAGGCTGAAGGCTGGAGGAAAAGGCACGTGTAGAGGACAGGGAAGCAGTACCTACAGGGAGAGAAGCAGGCGCAGGAGGAAGAGTTGCTCTCAACTAGCATTTCAGCAAAAGGTGAACTACAGATCTGGAATTACAGTTATAAAAACTCTAGTTGCCATTTTTGTCTTTTCTGAAATTTTGTCACCAAGGAAGGCAGGACTGGACTTCCCTGGTAGCTCAAACAGTAAAGAATCTGCCTGCAATGCAGGAGACCCAGATTCAATCCCTAAATTGGGAAGATCCCCTGGAGAAGGAAATGGCAACCCACTCCAGTGTTCTCGCCCAGAGAATCCCATAGACAGAAGAGCCTGGCGGGCTACAGTCCATGGGGTCGCATAGTCAGACATGACTAGGTGACTAACAACACACTTGGGACTTTGAAATGGTAAATATTTGTGATGTGTGAAAAAGCATGATACATAACTGTATGACCTTAATTACATAAAAATGGACGCTTGGTTGTGTAAATACACAAATGAGACCTAAAAGGATGCATCAGATGGTAAAGTGCTTATGATTCTGAATGACTTTGGTTTTTGTTTTGGTTTCCTATTATGCACAGGTTAACTTTTAAGAAATAAATGTGATTTTAAAAACCTTAAAAGAAAACTCTAGAAGACCCCAGATTAATCAAAAGATATATGTATACTCTATTAATATTCTTTTTGCAGACAAAAAGACAATAGGATAAACATCAAGATGCTAACTAACAACAATTAAATTTCTGCATGTAAAGACTACAGGTGGCTTTAATTTTCTTCTTCATTTAATAATACACATTTTGCCAATTTTCTACAATGAACCTTTTTTTTTTAATGAGAAAAAGGCTGCTTTCTTGAAAATAGCATGGTCTGCATGCCTGTTTTCCAGGGTAACAAAGAAGGGTGTTGCCAGGGAGATGCAGCTCCACAGAGCACTTGTTAGGAGGAAACCCCAGGGAGCAAGTGGGTGTTGAGAGCCTGAAAGAGGAAAGAAGGGCAGGCTGAGTGCAGGGCGTTTTGGAAAAGTCCAGACCATGCAGGAACCAGGCTGGCTGGAGACAACCCAGGAATTGCCTGGCACTGCCGAGGGCTTTCCAGGCAGCCATCGGTCCTTCCTAGTCTCTCTTCCAGATACTGCAAAGTCTCTCTACTGCTCAAACTCACGTCACTGTGATGCCACCCACTCCCGGCTTGCTCATGTCCCACCCAACACCACCTGGCCACAGGTATCCTGCTTTGGTTAACACTTAGAACACGGGATGGTCCACTCTCTCAGATGCATACCACCCTCCACTTAACCCTGACCAGCTCCACTTCCCAGCCCAGACACAAGGCCACTTGTCCTCAACATCAGCAGTTCCTGCCCCCATCCTCTGCCTTCTGTATACTCTTCCCTGGCCTAGAGAATAGGATTCTCTCTCCTTATATACCCAGTGACCTCTACTCACCCTTCATAATAAAACCCTCTACAGAGAACTCCGAATATTCAGGAAATCAACCCTGAATATTCACTGGAAGGACTGATGCTCAAGCCGAAGCTCCAATACTTTGGCCCTTGATAGCGAAGAACTGATTCACTGGAAAAGACCTTGATGCTGGGAAAGATAGAAGGCAGTAGGAGAAGGGGACAACAGAAGATGAGATGGTTGGATGGCATCACCGACTCAATGGACATGAGTCTGAACAAGCTCTGGGAGATGGTGAAGGACAGGGAAGCCTGGCGTGTTGCAGTCCATGGCGTCACAAAGAGTCGAACACGACTGAGCGACTGAACAACAGAGTGCTCCTGGTCACCAGGCTGCTTCCCCTCTGCACAGCTCTGTCATTTCTATGTAACGTCTTACAGCACTTCTTACGTGGCAAGACTTATCCCTTAAACACCCCTCCCCACTAAACCGTGAGATGGCAAGTCCAGGAAATCCACAGCCTCATGCATCCAAAACACCACCCAGATATGGAAGGGGCTCAGTAAGTGGTTGATGAGCTAAATAAATATATCTGTTTTTACTATATATTTTTATAGATATTTCAGAAATGAGGTTTAAGAGCTGAAAAACAGCTAACTGATATTGGTACTCTCTAAACGAAACCAATTCAAAGTTTAAGGCCTAAGTAAAGATTAAACCAAGTATATACTGGGCAAATGGCAAGATTTCTGTCATCTTTAGAGCTGAGAATATAAAACTACATCAATCTGGAATTACCAACCGTACCAAATAGTAATCTGAGGACTACACACGATGCGGGGGGTTTTGTTTCTCCTTTACATAGTGTCTGTTACAACGCAAAAGTAATTCAAACACATATCTTCTCTTTGAAGGCAAATCAGTAAGAATGGCTGATACCCAGGCAATAGGGGAAACTTATGATCAATGGCAGGAAAACAGAATCTGCGTGTAATTCTCATACTGCGTGTAATTCTCACTTCCACACAGGCTGACTTTCATGGGTGCCTGCCTGATGCCTACGTTGAGTTTACCTGAGCTAAAGTGGGGATTGAATTTTGACCAGTCTGCGTCTGCATGTGAGCAGATTCGCTCTCTGCCACAGAATCTGGTAAACTTCCATCCTGCTGAGAGTCAATTGTTTCCATGGTCATTTGTCTGAAAAGACAATAAAAAGGAAGAAGAATTAAGGCCCTATCTGAAATACCTGTTTTCACCTGGCTTTCTGGTTGATATTCATTTCTATCATCCAATTATTCTACCTTGTTTTTCAAGAAATAGATTCAGTGGCAAAGCTCTAACTCTCCAAATGTAAAGGCACCTTCTCTGCTCACTGGATATGAACACTATACCAAGGGAGCAATGTCCCATGGGAATTAGTTTATTTGAAAATTTTTAAATCTTACAATAAAGTCTCCTTGATAATTATTTTAAGCTCTCTATCATAAATTAGTGATAAAGTTAGGTTTTATATTTTACATGAAGTTTAAATATCCTACGACTCTCATGGCCTAATAAACCTGTTTTATACTATGATTTAGTATGAAAGAATTTCCACATTACCTACATTAAATGTGTTAGGATATAAAGATGTGTCTGGCTTTGTCAGCACTAAATAGTTTCTGATTTTAAAAAACCTGTCAAATTGAATCACTGAGTGGACCACTTGTCCTGCAGCTCCTCCTTCACTTAAAGTGGAGAATCTAATTTTTCCAGGAAAAACTTGTAAATTTTTATCTTATAATTTCAACTTAAGTTAATGATTTCTATATAGGCTCTTCCTAGACAGAAGGTAAGCCACATTATAATGTTAGCCTACTACGAGAACATATAAAATGCAAACAAAATCAACAAAAAAAAATTTAAAAAACTTATAGGAACTACTCCCTGCAATTGTGTATCTTTTCGATCGTTAATAACATAGTGTGTTTTTTTCACCTCAGTAGCCTAAATATATATCCCGAAAGTCTGCAGGCAACTTAGAACTTTAAATTGAAATGTCCAGACGTTTTTTCCAGATTGAATTCTTCTGCATTTCAAGAGGCGTCACCTGAATCCAAGCCTTCTGTTCTCAAAGCTGTCTGCTGTAGCCTGCACTACACCTCGAATTACTTCTCTCCATTCAGACAGTTGAATACTTAGAACTGACCGTGACAGTTTAGAGCAATTATGAAAATTTAGAGTCTACTATGAAAAGACGTCTTTCCCTCAACGTTCTCCAATTCTTTTATCTCTTACCATTTCCCAGCATGGACTTTCTAATTCTAGGTAAGCAGAGGCCATCCCCCTGCAAAAACTGCCAATTCCTGAGGTTCCACTTTTGCTTGTAAGCAGTTTCCAAGGAGAATACCTAGAACATTTGATTCTGCAGGATATGAAAAGGTATTATCTGGGCAAAGAGTGTAAGAGGAAAAACGCTTGGTCAAAGTTTAAAATATCTGGGATTAAAAGGGTTTCTTGGCCGCAGAACTTTCTCTGAAGCTTGACTATTCCAGTTTGACTTGGGAAGGATGATGCAGATCCAGTCAATAGCATTTTCCAAAAGAACCATTCCAAACCCTTTTCCCACAAAGCGAGTCCTAGCAGAAATGATTTGGAAAGAGTGTGAGAAATGCTGTCTTATGCTACTTATACCTTTATTAAAAGCTCTCCAGGTTTTGTCAAGAACTTGAGTTTCCACTCAAAACATTATCCTCTGAAAGGCCTTCCCCCTTTCAGAAACATTCCTTTAGCACCATCTACATGACAGACCCTGAGAATACAAAAGTCACAATCCTTGCTCTCAAGGACACTGTTCTCCACTTGGGCCTTAGTTTCTCCAAGAGTCCTCGGACAACCTGTCTTAGAATTGACACACACACTTGTAAAGGAAAAAAAAGCAGATTCCCAGGCTCGACCCTAAACCTACTGATTCAAACTTTCTAAGGGGTCTAATTTTTATAGCTAAGAGATTCTGATAGCTATTAAAATTTGAGAACAACTTAGCTTATTGGTAAATGCTATTGGTTAGACCCGTAATGAACACAAATTATGGGAAGGGTGCTATGTATGAAATGCTAGGGGAAACACAGGAAAACTGAAATAGGCCTGAGGATGGGGCCATATGAGTTGTATGCTGAAGGAGAGGGTAGAAAAGATCAGGACAACCAAGAGAGGAAGGAAAATACAGAGCATGTTTGGAAGACAGAGTAGCTGACTGGAGCAGACAATCTGGTGAGGCATGCAGGAGCCTGCTAGTTTTCATCCTTAACAACTTCTAAAGGGCAATATAGTTAGCTCTTCTTATAGAGGTGAGGGAAAGGAGACATAAAGAGGTTTAGAATCTGATTTTCAACAAAGG
Organism: Bos indicus x Bos taurus; assembly: GCF_003369695.1. Lineage (NCBI taxonomy): Eukaryota > Metazoa > Chordata > Mammalia > Artiodactyla > Bovidae > Bos > Bos indicus x Bos taurus. The sequence goes on along the minus strand of NC_040088.1, from coordinate 65,115,273 downwards.
GATTGAGTGGCAAAGCCAAGTTTTGAACCAAGGTCTTTTCCCAAAGCATATTCTCAATGACCACACCAAACCGCCATTCAATCTCTCTCACAACATGAGCTCACTTTATCTTCACAGCCTAATCTCCAGTCACTCCATTCCTTCCCACATTCTGCAATCCAGCCTCCTTACAAGCCATGTCTTTGGTCAAATACACATCTTAGTTCCCCAATTCTAATTTTCTATACCTGTACTTCTCTCTTCCTCGGATGCCCTTCAGTCTTTCTTTGTCCAAAGGGCACATTTCTACTCATTCTTCAAAGTCTGGATCAAGGACACCATCTTTAAAAAGTCTATTCTGATAGCCTGGGCAGAATGATTCTGTCCTGAGTTCCCAAAGCATCTTGTGCAATCCCTCCATTTCAGCACTTGTCTAGCATATTCATCTGTCCACAAAGTTCTAGCAATAGTGTGAGGAACAGACACAACATCTTAGATTTCAATGTATTCCCAGTGCCTAGAATAGAATCTACCATAATCATTAAGTGAGGGAATTAATTAACCAACTATTCCAGAAGACTATAGGACTGTTAGGTGTTACTAAGATAATAAGAAGATGGTTCAGAGAGGTTTGGTGTCTTTCTCCAGGGCTCACAGAAGACTGCATGATGGGGGTGAACAGGAGGTCTGGTGTTTGTGACTCCAGGGTTCCTCCCACAGCTGGTACCCTGAGCAGTATTCCCGTCTAGACACGTCTTACAAAAACGGTGTGCTTCTCAGTATGCTGTCACAGTCTTCACTCAGATGGGATGTACAGACTCTAATTTTATCCCATGTTATTCTCCTGGAGTGCCTTGTACAGGGCCCGGTACATGTCATTCAGTCCAAGTTTGTTACTAAATCAATTTATTTGAAAGTAAAAATCTACAGAAGAGCAGGTCAGTACTACCAATTTACACAGCCTGTCATCTTCAAATAAGTTCATTCTGCTGATCTATATCCAACTCCTCTCCAGTACAACCTCCTAAACCCACTAAAAGCCAACCCCAGACCAAGACTCGGGGCAGAAGATTCAACTAACATTGGAGTGCTCAACGTGGATCAGGCACTGTACTGGGCATTTTCAGACACTAACCCAGCAGGAAATAAAGGGCCCAGACCTCAGATGGAAATGACACATATCAACACTAATATCTGTAAATCAGTCTCAGCTAGTTCCAAAGGAATTTGTTTACCAAGTGTAAGAGATAGACCCATTTAAATCTTGCACTGTTCACCTACCTACTTTACAGCAAAAATTAAAGAGGTGAATCATACAATATTTTCCCCCAAATCTCACTTTCTATACCAAATTTTAAACACAGTTGTACTAGTATTAATAATCTGTATATTAATTAATTATATAATATTTCAATCTTAAATACAAATGAGAAAAAGACCAATTAGGAAATAGAAATTACAGAATATTTTAAAATAAACACATACAAAATGATAAAAACAAAAAGTTAAAAGTCCATTAAGCATTATAATCTACAAGTAAGCAAAATACTGGCAAACATTTGGTTCTACGATTCTAAAGAACAGATAAGGATTTGCTAACACAGGCATATTTAAACTTATAAATGATTAATGGTAGTAGCAACATGCTTATGAAAGTTAAATATTTCTTCTGAAATCTTTATTTATTAGCAAACCATTCTCTTCTCCAGTAGAAAAGTAAATGTTATCCCAACATGTTTTGAAAAATTGGGACTCATTTTAATAAATGTTAACATAATCATTGTTTTAAAAGAACAGGATCCACCCAGTTGCACAATTTTCAAAGTCTTCTAGGGTGAACTGCCTTTAGTGGGGGTAGCATTGTATTTGTGGATTACTCTGTTATTTTCTAGGTTTTTAATAGAACATCTATGTCATATTTCAAAAACTCCCAAAAATACTAAACTACAGCAAACAGTACAGTACAGTTTATATATGTTTTATATAACACACTTTGAAGAAATGAATACAAAGCAGTATATTTGTAAAAATTATGTTTTTACAATTATAGAAATATTGAGATAATTAATGACCAAAGTTATCTTGGCACACCTATGTACCAAGCATACACAAGATATTTAAAAAGAAGGAAAAATGAGAAGAAAAAGGAAAAGAAGTTTTGAAAAATTCTATCCTAGGTACCCAAGAAGATATTCTTAAAAGAAAGGATGAAAAAAAAGAGAAACAAAGAAAAGACATACAAGCCAAAAATATCTACATGAAAAACAAAAGTAGTTTCCTAGTTATAATTAAAGTGTACAATTAATAACTTTGAAAATCTTAGTTGTATCCAATTTGCAAAGACAAATTATACAGTGGAGCAACTATATTTATCCATGCAAAAGTTTTTCACCTGCTTAAAAAACAGAATCCAGCAACAAAAGGAAAAATGATTAAAGTTGTTTTTATTCTCTTTTTAAATAGTTCTATTGAAACTGTCATGAAAAATTCATTTTCTTTTTGCTGCTAGACCCCACTGATGAACCAGAATGTCTCTGAAAATCACTAAAAGAGAATCTGAAAAATAATATTTGGATTTCCAGAAAACATTGGTAGAGATGTGCTGTTTTATAACTTTAGGTACAGGTGTTGAAAATGAAAACTCTTCTCCACTTTCATATATATCATCTCCTTTCTAACTGAAAAGGCCAGCACTTAGAACAAGCTGACCATGAAAGACCACTCAACTCCTACGTTGCCTAGCACAACTCATGGGAGAAGATAAACTCCCTAATTGAACAGCTGAGCAATTTGGGTACATACTATTACAGTTTTATTTTAAAATGTATACATATATATACATACATATATACACACACACCCATATACATATACAAACACATATATATATATACACACACCATTAATTTATCCATTTTAACTTTAAGCTGAGTAGAACTTTCAAAAGAATAGAAAAATAACATATCCACCTACCTTAGATTTGTCTTCATATATTTTTTCCTGCCACATTTGCTCATTATTAAGACATTTATAATCAATGCTTTGCTCCTTCTTGTTTTCTTCTTTATTTATCCTGCAGTCAAATTATAATGTTGAATTGGGGGATCATAAGATTTTATTTAAAAAAAATTAAAATCTCTCACAACTACAGCAAAACACCCTAGTTTCATAAAACTAAAAAAAAAAAAAAGCATAGAAAGCTGAAAATGATTGTATTTTTTTTTCAAACTTATTCCTACCCAATTTCTTATCTTTGGAGGGAAAAAAATTTTCAGAAAAATTAAATTGTATGCTATTTACCAGATGATTTTCTATTGAACAGAGCAGTGCTGATTGAAACATTTAATACACACTGCAACGTGCTTCTATCAGCTCTATTTTACAATGATAATAAACATTTAATAAACTGAATGAATTATTGTTTTCTCAAATTTCATTTCACTGAAACAAATTTGTCAACTGTTTTTCATATACCTTAATTTCAAAACTGGGTTTTGTTAAAAAAAATTTTAACTCCAAAAAGAATAGTAATTTTTCCTTTAAAATCTCCTCTGACAGCCTTCAATCTATTTTAAAAAGCTGTCTTAGACACTGTAGAAATTAAACTCCATTTATTTTTTTAACTAATATCTCTTTAAAATGTACATTTGACATGCTGCTGCTGCTGGGCTGTGTGTGCTCAGTTATGTGTCTGACTTTTTGCAACCCCATGGACTGTAGCCTGCCAGGCTCCTCTGTCCATGGAATGCTCCAGGCAAAAATACTAGAGTAGGTTGCCATTTCCTCCTCCAGGGGATCTTCCTCACTCAGGGATCGAACCTGCATCTTTTGTGTCTCCTGCACTGGCAGGTGGATTCTCTACCACTGTGCCACCAGGGAAGCCCTCGACATGCTGAATAAAATAAAATCGACAAAGAAAAAGACCAAAGGAGAGCAGTGAGCTCTCAATTTATTTTAGATTTGAAAGGACAAACACTGGCATTCCAAAGTTTCTTCCGGGCGTCTATGCCAGCAATGGGTGCTCTGCCACAAACAGCCTATCTTCAGGGCTCCCTCATAATGGCCGCTTTATAATGATGTTACACCGTCTCACCCAATTTGGAAACTGAGTTGGCAGTCAGGTGTGCTACCCCTCACTAGGGGCACTAGGACGATGATTGTTGTTGCCACCTGCCCCCAATCTACAATAGGGATGAGAAAAGGTAGGGCATTTGAATCAAACCCCCCACACCCGCCTCCGCCCTGACCCCAACCAGGCTTCCCTGGTGGCTCAGTTGGTAAAAAATCCACCTGCAGTGCAGGAGATTGCCGGCAATACAGAAAACCAAGGTTCGATCCCTGGGTCAGGAAGATCCTCCTGGAGAAGGAAATGGCAACCCACTTCAGCACTTTTATTTTTTAATTTATTTTTTAATTGAAGGATAATTGCTTTACAGAATTCTGTCGTTTTCTGTCAAACCTCAACATGAATCAGCCATCAGTTCAGTTCAGTTGCTCAGTCATGTCCGACTCTTTGCGACCCCATGAATTGCAGCACACCAGGCCTCCCTGTCCATCACCAACTCCTGGAGTTCACCCAAACTCTTGTCCATCGAGTCGGTGATGCCATCCAGCTATCTCATCTTCTGTCATCCCCTTCTCCTCCTGACCCCAATCCCTCCCAGCATCAGTCTTTTCCAATGAGTCAACTCTTCCCATGAGGTGGCCAAAGTATTGGAGTTTCAGCTTTAGCATCAGTCCTTCCAAAGAACACCCAGGACTGATCTCCTTTAGAATGGACCGATTGGATCTCCTTGCAGTCCAAGGGACTCTCAAGAGCTCAAAAGCATCAATTCTTCGGCACTCAGCTTTCTTCACAGTCCAACTCTCACATCCATACATGACCACTGGAAAAACCATAGCCTTGACTAGATGGACCTTTGTTGGCAAAGTAATGTCTCTGCTTTTCAATATGCTATCTAGGTTGGTCATAACTTTCCTTCCAAGGAGTAAGTGTCTTTTAATTTCATGGCTGCAATCACCATCTGCAGTGATTTTGGAGCCCCCCCAAAAAAAGTCTGACACTGTTTCCACTGTTTCCCCATCTATTTCCCATGAAGTGATGGGACCAGATGCCATGATCTTCGTTTTCTGAATGTTGAGCTTTAAGCCAACTTTTTCACTCTCCTCTTTGACTTTCATCAAGAGGCTTTTGAGTTCCTCTTCACTTTCTGCCATAAGGGTGGTGTCATCTGCATATCTGAGGTTACTGATATTTCTCCCGGCAATCTTGATTCCAGCTTGTGCTTCTTCCAGCCCAGCGTTTCTCATGATGTCCTCTGCATAGAAGTTAAATAAGCAGGGTGACAATATCCAGCCTTGACGTACTCCTTTTCCTCTTTGCAACCAGTCTGTTGTTCCATGTCCAGTTCTAACTGTTGCTTCCTCAACTGCATATAGGTTTCTCAAGAGGCAGGTCAGGTGGTCTGGTATTCCCATCTCTTTCAGAATTTTCCACAGTTTATTGTGATCCATACAGTCAAAGGCTTTGGCATAGTCAATAAAGCAGAAATAGATTATATAAAACCCATTCTCCTTATTGATCAATTGAAGCAGTGTAGCAAGAAGCAAGCACTGTATGGACTCACCTTGTTTCCCAGGAGTTTGTAGAGGAGCTACCCCATGTCCGAGGTCAGGGGCGGGGGCCGAGAGGAGCTACCCCCTCTCCTCATCCAAGGTCAGGGGCGGCGGCCGAGAGGAGCTGCCCCACACCGGAGGTCAGGGGCGACGGCCGGGAGGAGCTACCCCACGCCCGAGGCCAGGGGCGGCGGCCGGGAGGAGCAACTCCATGTGCAAGGAGCAGTGGCTGCGCGGGCGCAGGAGGGCTGAGAGGAGCTACTCCACGTTCAAGTTCAGGAGGGGCGGCTGCCAGAGGCGTCAGAGGGCAGACACACAAACCATAATCACAGAAAACTAGTCAATCTAATCACACGGACCACAGCCTTGTCTAACTCAATGAAACTAAGCCATGCCGTGTGGGGCCACCCAAGTCGGGCGGGTCATGGTGGAGAGGTCTGACAGAATGTGGTCCACTGGAGAAGAGAATGGCAAACCACTTCAGTATTCTTGTCCTGATAACCCCATAAACAGTATGAATCAGCCATAGATACACATATATCCCCTCCCTTTTGAACCTCCCTCCCATCTCTGTCCCCATCCCACACCTCTAGGTTGATACAGGGCCCCTGTTTGAGTTTCCTGAGCCATAAAGCAAATTCCGGTTGGCTATCTATTTTACATATGGTAATATAAATTTCCATGTTACTCTTTCCCTACATCTCACCCTCTCCTCCCCTCTCCCCACTCCAGCATTCTTGCCTGGAAAATCCCATGGACAGAAAAGCCTGGTGGGCTACAGTCCATAGGGTTGCAAAGAGTCAGATATGACTGAAGCGGCTTAGCACAATAAGTAAATTGGCACCCAAGGTACACCAGCCCTTGTGCTAGGCACCCAGGCACAGATAATAAGATGTCTCTGATCTCCAGGAACTTGGATTCTAATGAGAAAGACAGACATTTAAACAAGGAGTAATTATAATATTATCTGAATAATGATGATGGGCATGACACCATCCAGTAGTACTTGGGCCACCTGATGTGAAGAGCCGATTCATTGGAAAAGACCCTGATGGTGGGAAAGACTGAGGACTGGAGGAGAAGGGGATGATAGAGGATGAGATGGTTGGATGGCATCACCAACTCAATGGACATGAGTTTGAGCAAACTCTGGGAGATAGTGAAGTAGAGGGAAGCCTGGCGTGCTGCAGTCCATGACGTTGCAAAGAGTCAGACACGACTGAGCGACTGAACAATAACATGACACCATCTAAGAGGGGAGAAGTAACTCCCAATTTCTCTTGGAAATACCATTTTCTTGAGTTTAATTTCTGAGTAAGTAATACATTATCATTTGAATCTCAAGTACAAAAAGGCATTTGATCAAGTCCCAGGACCAGCCACCCATTTCCTCTTCCCAGCTTCCTGCCACCCCTGCCACCAGACATCAAGAGAGAAAATGATTAACCTCACAACAGAACAGTGACCATCAGTTAAACCTGATCCTGACTCAGGCTAATCAAAGAATTATTTCATTCCCAAATACTCTCTAAGAAGTCATCACTGATTGCCTGCTTGCAACATCTAAAGCAAGATGGAGAAGGAAATGGCAACCCACTCCAGTGTTCTTGCCTGGAGAATCCCAGGGACGGGGAAGCCTGGTGGGCTGCCGTCTATGGGGTCGCACAGAGTTGGACACGACTGAAGTGACTTAGCAGCAGCAACATCTAAAGCAATGATTTTTAGTCTCTATCTTCCTTAATACACCTACAGCATTTCCTACTCGCTACACTTTGTCCTCCTTGAACTCTTCAGGGCACCACATTCAAGCTTCCCTTCCAAGTTATCCAGTCCTTTGCCCCAGTCTCCTTTGGCCCACTCTTTAAGGGTTGGTGTTTCCATGCTCCCAGTCACAAAAACCACAACACTCTCCCTCAAGACTGCTTCATCCCTGTTAGATGAGTCTCAAATCTCACCTCCAGCCTGACCCTTCTCTGGTCGAATGCTCAGGAGTATCCGACTCTTTTGCAACACCATGGAAGTTCCTCTGTGCATGGGATTTCCCAGGCAAGAATCCTGGAGAGGGTAGCTATTTCCTCCCCCAGGGGAATCGTTCTGACCCAGGGATCAAACCTTTGTCTCTTGTATTGGCAGTACCACCAGCACCATCTGGGCCTATGTGTATCTGCCTATTTGACATCTCTCAACAGTTTGTTCACAGATCCTCAAGCCTGAAATATTTAAAACTAACCTCAACTCCTTTGCTCTACATCTCCCTTCCTGCTATATTTTTTATCTCAGTCGGAGACTGACGTCACCATGGCCTCAGGCACCGTATCTGGGTACTCTCTGCCTTTACTCCCGCTTCCTTTGTCTGTCCCCAGTTCCTGAGGAGGCAGTGCGGTCTAATGGTCATACGTAGCAGCACAGTGTGCAATATACACAGCACAGCACTGCAGGCTGATCTGGGTGTCAACTTGAGTTCTAGTCCTTATTGGACTATGGTTTTTGCAAGAAAGACAAAACTGAAGTCCCACTACAATCAGCATGGTCAAAATGAAAAGAATGTGGAATAAAGGGCAGTGCACCTCTAATGGAAATTTCTACAATGATTCATTCATTAGTGTATAGCCTAGGCTACTGTGCCACTGTCAATGCACGAATCATTATATCTATAAATGAAACAAAATTTCTTTTCATATTATCTTTTCATTTTTGATGTCTAGTGTTAGGAATACATATAACAGCTACAGTGTTTTATATCATCTAAGATGGTATTGATGTACTGACAAATGATTCATCTTGTCAATTTATAGTACTGATAAATACAGTACAGTCCTATAAATGTTTCTCTTCATTATGGTTTTCTTAATAACATTTTCTTTTCTCTAGCTTCTTTATTGTAAGAATATAGTAGATAATACAAAACACATTTCAATTGACTGTTTATGTTATTGGTGAGGTTTCTGGTCAATAATAGGCTATTAGCAGTTAAGTTTCGGAGAAGGCTGTGGCACCCCACTCCAGTACTCTTGCCTGGCAAATCACATGGATGGAGGAGCTTGGTGGGCTGCAGTCCATGGGGTCGCTAAGAGTCGGACACGACTGAGCGACTTCACTTTTCACTTTCATGCATTGGAGAAGGAAATGGCAACCCACTCCAGTGTTCTTGCCTGGAGAATCCTAGGGACGGGGGAGCCTGGTGGGCTGCCATCTATGGGGTCGCACAGAGTCGGACACGACTGAAGCGACTTAGCAGCAGCAGCAGCAGCAGCAGTTAAGTTTTAGGGGAGTCAAAAAGTATATTGGGATATATAGGTGTTGGCGCCTCTAACCCCCATGTTGTTCAAGTCAACTTCAATTACCAAAAGCCATATATGTGAAGTTGACAGGGATGAGCCTATGATTATTATGTATTTTTAGGTAAAGATGAGTATAGGAAAAACAAAACATACAGTAGTAACAGGAAGTCATGCCACTTTTAACTTTTTGTAGTCTTTGTGAAGCAAAACTAGAATAACTTTCAAATAATTTTTACACTTCTCTGTAAAAATACAAGTGGTCAGGAAAAGTTTTTGTAAATAACTATTTGAAACTTGCAAATACTGTCTTTACTATTTTGAACATGAATCACCCAGAAAATCAAGCAGCATTCTAATACAGATTCAAGACCACCCAGTTTAATTGCTTCAGATACCTATTAAGCGTGTATGCATGCTCAGTCACTCAGTTGTGTCAGACTCTGCGATCCCACGGGCTGCAGGCTGCCAGACTCCCCTTCTCCATGGAATTTCCCAGGCAAGGATACTGGAGTAGGTTGCCATTTCCTCCTCCAGGGGATCTTCTCAACCCAGGGACTGAACCCATGTCTCCTGCATCTCCTGCATCGGCAGGCAGATTCTTTACCACTGAGCCACCTCAGATACCTATTATTATTTAAGAAATATTAACTCTTTACTAAAATCACCAAAGGATTAAAAATTATTCAAGCATCTCACTCTCATTCATTCCCCCCTGGTGCCTGCTTTTGTCTATTTCAGTCAATGAACAGCAGAATCTGCTGCTAAGGAGGAAATGAAAAATGAAATTCAAATAATCATGGCCTATCTCCTCGTCTCCAAGTCCCCCTTCCCTGCCCCAGCCCCAATTCATGAAAGGAAACAAAACTTTCAGTCTTTGGGGGTGTTATTGCTTGACTAACAATCACTGTAGGGTTTTTCAACAGCATGCTCCGTTGCTGCACTTTAGGTGTATTTCAGAAACCCTTACCTACATGTAAAGTACAACTGCACTGATCACTAATTAGTAAATCTGGGAAAGAGTAGGTAAGACACTAGAATTAGCTAAAGTATATAGAAATGAATTTCAACGTTGTGATACTCAGGTTGGTCCTATCTTGCGTATACAAACAAAATTAGTGTCCAAGTGCAGACACATGTCTAAATACGTTAAACTTCACTCCTCCGATAATTTTAAGAAATGCAAAAGCATCCCAAGTGTGTATGTGTGATACATAGTTGTCCCAATGCCAGAGCTGGAAACTTTCATGATAATCAATGCTATGCTATAAATTACTAAATTATTAAATAATTTTTGTGCTACCAGTGGAAACAAATCGAAGCTGTTTGAGACTGTGAACAAAACTCTATGACATTTGACATTCTGAATTAGGATGTTCTAAGTCTGCTGAGTTTAAAAACAAAAACAAAAACATTCATTAAGATAACTTTGAAGAAACTGAGTTTACTTTCAGGAATCCTCAAAAGTAAAAATATTAGAATCACATGAACCCCACTGTTAAAATTTAGCAGGATTTCATTTTGACATTTGATTGGTCTGTTCACTGTTCAGAAAGTGTGCATGAAGCTGCTTCTCATTTGGGGAGAGAGACTTCAGGAGAGCCTCACAAAAAGTTGCTAGTAAGGTTTTCTTGGAGGCAAGCCTCCTTCCTCACCAGTGAGACAATTATTTGAAACAGTTCCAAATAACCTTACCAGCCCATGCTTCTTTTCAAAACTGTTTTGCATGCACCTTGCCAGTAATTTCCTGTAATACTCCTGGGATGGTCAGTCAAGAGATTTGCAAAGTAGGTATTTTTAAAATTTGCTATAATTGAATTATACCGTAAGAGACTCAACTTGTCTTCATGAGTAATATTAAGATAAATCCCCAGTAATGTCATCCTTAGGTTATTCTCCTCATTCTCTCTTACTTTCTACTGGATATCCTATAGCATCATTAAAAGAAAACCCATGAAGGAAAGATTTAAAAACAGGGCACTGTTTATTGTGCAATTCTCATGGTAAAAAGTATTTTACATACTTTGTGTGCTTTAAAAGGGAATTAACAAAATGATTTAAAATGTATATCTCAGTTTCTTCAAAGTTATCTACATGTGTATAATGGATGAGAAACACTTCCCCTGAAATCTATATTTTTACAATGTATATACCTGTACTGATAATATTGAAACTAGATTCAATGTAGGATCCTAACTGTTCTCAAAGTTGACTTTTACATGGGTCAACAGCAATCCCATTAAGTAGAAAATTAACAGGATTCAATGACATTTCAGGTTTCTTTCCTTAATGACCAATACTGATTGCCTGTCAAAACATCAATGGTGCAGTTGTTAAGTGTTTGCATTGTTCAGTTTTATTTTTCAAAGTTTATCTAAATAGGCCAAGACATTTAAGTACATTCCCCAGTTGAACTGGCCCAATATTAACTTGTAGAGAACACGAGGGTGGAGAAAACAGGATCAGGAATATATGTCTGTACTGATAAAAGATTCAGTCAGGATTCCTTTTGTATGTTAACCTGAAACTCTTACCTACTATTCATGAAATGTCCATAATTCTAAACATGATTTCATATTTTAAACATACAATGATTTGCCTCAGTAGGAAACTAGTCTATGGAGTCTGGAATTTGTTAAATTCACCAGATTTCAGGAAAGCTTCTAGGGCAAAAGGGAAACAGAAAGACTAAAGCATTCTTCTTTGTTTACACATTCAATAAAAATTTATTCATACACTCTTACAAAATGTGTACACAAAACATCCATATAATTACAACTTCACACTCACCAAAGGAACTCCAGGTTGAAGAGCAAGTCATTGTGCAAGCATTAGCTTACTCTTAACTATTTTACAGATGCACCAAAAATGTCTGTGTCATTACCATCACTTAACATGACAGTTTTCATTCCAATCCCAAAGAAAGGCAATGCCAAAGAATGCTGAGACTACCGCACAATTGCCCTCATCTCACACACTAGTAAAGTAATGCTCAAAATTCTCCAACCCAGGCTTCAACAATACATGAACTGTTAACTTGAAGATGTTCAAGCTGGTTTTAGAAAAAGCAGAGGAACCAGAGGTCAAATTGCCAACATCCACTGGATCATGGAAAAAGCAAGAGAGTTCCAGAAAAACATCTATTTCTGCTTTATTGACTACGCCAAAGCCTTTGACTGTGTGGATCACAATAAACTATGCAAAATTCTGAAAGAGATGGGAATACCAGACCACCTGACCTGCCTCTTGAGAAACCTATATGCAGGTCAGGAAGCAACAGTTAGAACTGGACATGGAACAACAGACTGGTTGCAAAGAGGAAAAGGAGTACGTCAAGGCTGGATATTGTCACCCTGCTTATTTAACTTCTATGCAGAGGACATCATGAGAAACACTGGGCTGGAAGAAGCACAAGCTGGAATCAAGATTGCCGGGAGAAATATCAGTAACCTCAGATATGCAGATGACACCACCCTTATGGCAGAAAGTGAAGAGGAACTAAAAAGCCTCTTGATGAAAGTGAAAGAGGAGACTGAAAAAGTTGGCTTAAAGCTCAACATTCAGAAAACAAAGATCATGGCATCTGGTCCCATCACTTGATGGGAAATAGATGAGGAAACAGTGGAAACAGTGTCAGACTTTTGGGGGGGGGGCTCCAAAATCACTGCAGATGGTGACTGCAGCCATGAAATTAAAAGACGCTTACTCCTTGGAAGAAAAGTTATGACCAACCTAGATAGCATATTCAAAAGCAGAGACGTTACTTTGCCAACAAAGGTCCGTCTAGTCAAGGCTATGGTTTTTCCTGTGGTCATGTATGGATGTGAGAGTTGGACTGTGAAGAAAGCTGAGCCCTGAAGAATTGATGCTTTTGAACTGTGGTGTTGGAGAAGACTCTTGAGAGTCCCTTGGACTGCAAGGAGATCCAACCAGTCCATCCTAAAGGAGATGAGTCCTGGGTGTTCTTTGGAAGGACTGATGCTAAAGCTGAAACTCCAATACTTTGGCCACCTCATGCAAAGAGTTGACTCACTGGAGAAAACGCTGATGCTGGGAGGATTGGGGGCAGGAGGAGAAGGATGACAGAGGATAAGATGGCTGGATGGCATCACCGACTCGATGGATATGAGTTTGGGTGAACTCTGGGAGTTGGTGATGGACAGGGAGGCCTGGTGTGCTGCGATTCGTGGGGTTGCAAAGAGTCCGACACGACTGAGCAACTGAACTGAACATGACAGTGGTCTCAATGTTTACTTATCCAGGATCAAACCCATTGAAATATGTTCTCAAAAACTATGTCTGGATCACCAAGTAGCTCTTTAGACATCAGTATTTTTACTGCTGCTGCTGCTAAGTCGCTTCAGTCGTGTCCGACTCTGTGCGACCCCATAGACAGCAGCCCATCAGGCTCCCCCATCCCTGAGATTTTCCAGGCAAGAGAATCCAACCACTGGAGTGCGTTGCCATTTCCTTCTCCAATGCATGAAAGTGAAAAGTGAAAGTGAAGTCGTTCAGTCATGTCCGACTCTTAGCGACCCCGTGGACTGCAGCCCACCAGGCTCCTCCGTCCATGGGATTTTCCAGGCAAGAGTACTGGAGTGGGGTGCCATTGCCTTCTCCGAGTTTTTTTTTTTTTTTTTAACTACTTCTTATAAAAAGGCCAAAACACATTGTTTGCAGATTGCCTTTCTTTAGTGGAAAGCTGAGCACTGAAGAACTGACGCTTTTGAAATGTGGTGTTGGAGAAGACTCTTCAGAGTCCCTTGCAAGGAGATCCAACCAGTCCATCCTAAAGAAAATCAACCCTGAATATTCATTGGAAGGACTGAAGCTGAAACTGAAACTACAATACTTTGACCACCTGATGCGAAGAACTGACTCACTGGAAAAGACCCTAATGCTGGGGAAGATTGAACGCGGGAGGACAAGGGGACGACAGATGGTTGGATGGCATCACCGACTCAATGGACATGAGTTTGAGTAGGCTCCAGGAGTTGGTGATGGACAGCGAAGCTTGGCGTGCTGCAGTCCATGGGGTTGCAAAGAGTCGGACACGACTGAGCGACTGAACTGAAGTGAACTGAGTGGGGAAAAGTTCCTTTTAAGTTCAAAGATTCAAAGACTGTGACTTATGAGGGGAAAGCAGCTTGTTATTTAAAAGTAGCATGGCGACTAGGCCAAAGATGTGGTACCCCCAGGGGAACAACCAGAGAACACGACCTTCCTGTCTTCTAACACAGTCTTCACCTTGGACCTCCAGCCTTGCGCATCTCGGTTTGTGTTTATTTCCAGGGAGGGTGGCTGCACTCCCAGGAGCCCGGCGAATGAGGCGGGGAAGCCAGAGGTGTTCGGAAGCCGCTTGGTGAGCCGCTCGGTTACGGGGCCTCCGTTGTGGGCCGGGCAGCATCGCTCATCCCGGGCCGGCCGGCTGCCGCTGCCCGAGCCGCGCAGGGAGGGAAGCGGCTTACACTAGGGATCCGGGTCCGGCGGAGGGAGCAGTGAAGACGTCCGAGGACGCTCGTCCCTCTGAGTCCGCGGTCTGGACCGCGGTCGCCTGGCTGGCTGGTCCCGGCGCCAGCGGGGCAGGGGAAGGAAGGTGGCGCGCCTTCCAGAAGCACCGCTCGGTCTGTCGAGGGTTGCGAGGATCGGGGACGGCGGCTCCGGAGAGCGAGCGAAGCCGACCGACCCGCGTCGCCCGCCGGCCCTCGCCTCCCAGGAGCCGGAGCGGCGGCCCCTCAGAAAAAGCCCTCGAGGTGCGCTGGGCAAACGGCCCCCGGCTACCCGCTCTGCCCCGCCCCCAGCTCCGGCGCCGCCGCCTCAGGCCCCGCGGGTCCCGCCGGCCGGCGCGCCACTTACCCGCAGCGAAGCGATTTACGTAGCGGACCTCGTCACTGCTTACGGACGCGAGGAGGTGGGACGACGAGCCCCACCGGGACCGCCGCCGGCCCACGTTGCCCCACGTCAGTGCTGATGCGGCCGCGGCCTCCCAGCCGAGCGCGATCCAACGCGGCGTCGCAGCCGCCCGCCCGCTCGCGGCCTGGAGTCCGCGCGTCCACCCGCCCGCCCCGCTCCGCGCCTGTCCCTGCCCAGTGGACGCCGAGGAAATCCACGCTCGAACCCCGCCCCCTGCCGGCCGCCGGTGGGAGTGCGGCGCAGACAATCCAACAATTGAATGGAACGAGGCAGGGGGGGGAGGGGGATGAGGGGCGGGGCCTGAGGGCGGGCTGGAAGGAGGGGTCTGAGGTGGGGAGGAGGGGCCAGGGGCGGGGCCTGGAGAAGGAAGTAGACTGGGCGGGGAAGAGGACCGCGTTGCAGACGGGTTCTGAAGCGGTGCGGAAGAAACCAGAAGTGGCCTTGTGGCATCTGCTCTAGGAAGTCAATCCTTAGAAAACTGCTAACCCAGGCCGTCCCGTTGTGTGTGCCGAAGTGGCTTCCCTTTGGATTTCCCCCGCTGCCAGGCAAGGCCCGGGAGCGCATCCTACCGACACCACCCCGCCGCCGCCGGCCACGAGCCCCGGAGACCCCGCCTGCCGCCGATCCTCGGCGACCTTGCCAGGGTACCGGGGTCCCCATTTGGTGATTTCACGGAGGACAGGAAGGCTTTTTGGTAACAAACAAAACCCTCGCCTGGAAGAGGGGAGAGTTTCGTTTTCGTCTAGCTGGAAACCCGGGGTTTTCTAGTAATAGGGGCGGTCCCGGCCGATAAAACGGTCACCTGGTGTGTACCAGGAACCCTGTTATAACGGTGACTCAACGTCCGACCTTAGGTTCTCAGTAGTGGGTCACACCGAAAACTGCCGTCAGGGACACTATTTGAAAAGTTGCTGAGTAAAGAAAATAAGAGCATAAGTCACGTAGTGCAGGTGGAGAAGGGCAGCTTTGAGAAATAGTAGCATCCCAGTGCGGTTCTCCCAGAAGGGGAGAATCCTGAACTGTTAAGTGCTAGATTGTTGCCATTCCGACGTACTGTCAGCAGTAAATGCTTGCTAGCAGAGATGAGAGGGTAATAACCTGGTCGGTTCACGTCCTCCTTTCCACATTAGCAGAGCTTTGAAATTCTTCCGGGACAATAGTCGATGCCTGTCTCCTCCTCCTGTTAAAAATGAGGGACATTACAAAGCTAATAAAAAAGTTAACCAAATCCTTTTTCTGTGTGTGCTGAGGTAAGGCTGGCACAGGATATTTATTCATAAGTAATCAATGAAGCTTATTTTAGTTCAGAAAAAAAGAGAGAGCGAGAGAGCCATTAGAAGGAATGAGAAGGAAAGAAAGACCAGAATGCTAAACCTGAAAAGTCATAACCTTTGTTTTGGTCAAGGTTGACCATGTGCTGGAAGAGTAGATTTTTAGCTTCCAGTGATTTATGGGGAATTGTGATCACTCTCCTTCCCAAAACATTGTTTCTCCACCTACTTGTTTATCACTAAATTTTTTTAAACAAAGTGTACATTCTTTGTAGATAGAATCCATCAGACAGAGGACTTCAAATGCAAATATGAGTCAGAGGGGGCCGAAAAGAATTTGCAGCCCGTGCCAGTGACAACTCAAGACAGAGAGCCTGTATCCCTGTTGTTGTTCATTTGCTAAGTCGTGACCAACTCTTTGGGATCTCGTGGACTCTGCAACTGTGGCACTTCAGGCTCTTCTGTCTTCCACTATCTCCCGGAATTTGCTCAAATTCATGTCCATTAAGTAGATAATGCTATCCAGCCATCTAATCCTCTGCTGCTCCTTTCTCCTTTTGCCTTCAGTCTTTCCCGGCATCAGGGTCTTTTCCAGTGAGTTGGCTCTTTGAATCAAGTGGCCAAAGTATGGGAGTTTCAGCTTCTTCAGCCTCAGTCCTTCCAGTGAATATTCAGCGTTGATTTCCTTTGGGATTGACTGGTTTGATCTCCTTCCAGTCCAGAGGACTCCAGCACCTCAGTCCGAAAGCATCTATTCTTGTATCCTTAGGAGCTTTCACAAGCACCACTTAACCATGCCCAAATAGATCCAAGTGACCCAATCCTGCCTTCTGGCTTTTTGTAATTGATCACTTTCCTGACTCTTCTCAGCCCCATTCAGCCCCTCCCTGTTCTTCCATTCTCCTTTAAAACACTCCATTGCCTTTCTAAAGTTGATGTTGAATTCAGTTCATGCTAGACTCTTTTTCTCTATTGCTATAGTAGATAGGGGGCTTCCCTGGTGGCTGAGTGGTAAAGAATCTGCCTGCCAATGTTGGAGACGTAAGAGACACAGTTTCGATCCCTGGATCAGGAAGATCCCCTGGAGGAGAACATGGCAACCCACTCCAGTATTCTTGCCTGGAGAATCCCACGAACACAGGAGCCTGGCAGGCTACAGTCAATAGAGTCGCAATGCGTTGGGCACAACTGAAGCAACTTAGCACACAGGTGCATAGTAGATAGGTGATTAAAACCACTTTCACTAGTGTTAGCTTTATCTGACAAGTCACAGGAAGCCATTAAATCATTAAATATCCAATATCCTTGCAGTCAAGGATGCAAGGATATTTCCCACCCATGAAGGCAGAAAACGGTGATTGCCCTTCCTTTCCTTCTCTGACTTTCTTCATTAGAGAGATTTTTTTTATACCTGCCACACTCCCTTTCCCAACAGTTAGGTCCACCGTGGGTACAGTGTTCTCCCTCTGTCATGCTGTGCTTTCCTCATAAATCCCACATGTATGTCATACACCCCTACATCTCTGCCTTCCTCTTGCACCCCACACCTATGGCTTCCTGTTATTCCTCCTACCCCCACATCTTTGCCCATACTCTCTTTAGTTTCTCCTTTTTTCCTTTTTGACTACCATTTAGTTGCCACAGGAGAAAATCAAAAGCACCTTTTTTTCCTTACTTTCTCTGATTCTATTTCATTTAGAAAGCCAGAACACATAATCATGTTCATTATGGATTTTTGCATTAAATATTCTTTTTAAGTATTACATTCGAATGTCATTTATTTTGATTACTGAGTTCTTGTGCCATCATAAATTCTGTGCCCAAGATGGGTGGCTCTCTCCTATCATGGTAACCCAGGCTTGATCTGTGACTTATATTCAAATTTTATCAATTTTCCCAGTGTTATTCTCAGTAACTGTCTTCTCCCATCCATGATCCCATTGGAGTCATGCATTGCACTTACCTGTTTATATCTCTCTATTCTGGAACTATTCTTCAACCTTTTTTTTCCCCTTAACCTTGATATTTTAAATAGAATAGTCCAGTTATTTTCTAAAAGGGCAATTAAAAAAAAACTATTTATGGAGAACAGACTTCAAGGAGAACAGTCAATAGAAATTACCTTATAGGTTAAGTAGGCTTCATGGTACTATTGTTTCTACTACTTTGGGCATGGGAAAGTATTTTTCCTTCTAAACAATTTCTCATCAAACTTTTAGAATATAATTCATCTATAAATTTGATGTTATGTTCAAATTCAGAAATTAATGAATTGGTGATAAAATGTCCCTAACTGACTCTTGACTGATGATAATCAAGATAGGATGGATTTTTTTTCATGCTCTTAATTCCTGGAACAGGCCACTACAGGCCCTTTGCACATGCCCATTCCCTCTGACTGTTAGCTTTTCCCTTTTCTCTTTTCCTGGTTAATGTCTATTCATCCTTCAGAGCTTAGCTCACTGTGTCTTGTTCAATGAAGCTTCCCTTTACTTGGCAGACTGAATTCAGCCCCTTTAACCATTTATGTATCCTCATTTTATCCTCTAATATCCTCTAATATCATTTTATTAGATTTATCTTTTGTAGCACTTATCATAAGTTTAATTAAGTAATTATGTCATCATGTATTTAAAGCCCATCTCCCTTGCCAGAATGTAAACTCCATGATGACATCTGTCTTATCCAATGCAGTTTGCCTGATAACTTCTGAGTTATTCCTTAATTCAATAATAGGGAGAAACTATGACATTATGGGTAACATCAATACAGTTGCATCCTCGTATTAGGCTCTTACATAGCTGTTCACCTGCTTTTGTTCTACTTATCCAGTTCAGGGCCATGTGCTAGAGATGATTAATAACTGTTTTCTAAAAAGATGAGGAATAAGATTATGTTATCAAATGAACCATGTGAAAAATGAACTTGAAAGATTAGCCAGTGCCTCTCTGTAAAACACAAGGGAAATGATACCCATATTATTTTGCATATAAAATGCCTTATTTTAAAAAACATATCTATTTAATTGACTGAGTTGGCTCTTAGTTGTGGCACGGGGAAATTTTGGTTTCCCTCAGGGCTCTCTGGCTCAGTAGTTATGGCATGCAGCTTTAGTTACTCTGAGGCATGTGGAATCTTAGTTCCCCAACTAGGGATGGTTGGAAGGCATATTCTTAACCACTGGACCACCAGGGAAGTCTCTAAAATGCCTTATATATATATATGCATTCTCCATCAATAATAAGTATTTTAACTAGAATTTAAAATTTAAAAATGTAAGGCCATGACAAACCTAGACAGTTTATTAAAATACAGAGACATTACTTTGCTGACAAATGTCTGTATAGATCGGAGAAGGCGATGGCACCCCACTCCAGTACTCTTCCCTTGAAAATCCCATGGACGGAGAAGCCTGGTAGGCTGCAGTCCATGGAGTCTCGAAGAGTCGGACATGACTGAGCAACTTCCCTTTCACTTTTCACTTTCATGCACTGGAGAAGGAAATGGCAACCCACTCCAGTATTCTTGCCTGGAGAATCCCAGGGACGGGGGAGCCTGGTGGGCTGCCGACTATGGGGTCGCACAGAGTCGGACACGACTGAAGTGACTTAGCAGCAGCAGCAGCAGCAGCAGTCTGTATAGGCAAAGCTATGGTTTTCTGGTATTCATGTATGGATGTGAAAGTTGGACCATAAAGAAGGCTGAGCACCAGAGAATTGATGTTTTTGAATTGTTATACTGGAGAAGACTCTTGAGGGTCCCTTGGACTGCAAGGAGATCAGACCAGTCAATTTTAAAGGAAATCAATCCTGACTATTCATTGGAAGGACTGATGCTGAAGCTGAAGCTCTAATACTTTGGCCACCTGATGCAAAGAGCCAACTCATTAGAAAAGACCCTGATGTTGGGAAGGATTGAGGGCAGGAAGAGAAGAGGAGACAGAGAATGAGATGGTTGGGTGGCATCACTGATTCAGTGGACATAAATTTGAGCAAACTCCGGGAGATAGTGAGGGATAGGGAAGCCTGCTGTGCTGCAGTCCATGGGGTCACAGAGGTAGGACACGACTTAGCAACTAAACAACAACAACTAGAATTTACCAGGTCCTCGCTGCTACTGACAAGTACTAAGTTGTGTCTGACACTTTTGCACCCCATGTACTACAACCTGCCAGGCTCCTCTGTCCATGGGATTTTTCCAGGCACGCAAGCATACTGGAGTGGGTTGCCATTTCCTTCTCTAGGAGATCTTCCTGACCCAGGAATCAAACCCAGGTCTCTTGGTCTGCTGCATTGGCAGGCAGATTCTTTACGACTAATGCCACCTGGGAAGCCCTTGATCTTCATAAACTGACAGCCTCTTATTTTGTAGGTTATAGTGCCATCATGTGGATACTTGATTTTCCTAAGATAAAATGTAACATTTTTGTCATAGAGACTAGAACACTATGACTGAAAACCCGGCCATCCCACACCCAGGCACTACTTATAATCCATACTAGTTACCATGTCTGGCTGAGTGAAGGTTCATTTGGGGACTTCTGAATCTTCATTGTAAGCATGCAGAATTTGGAAACATTCATTTAAATGATAAAAGAAACCTTACAAAATACAATAGCTTGAAGATGCCCGCAATCCCTATGATCATCAGGTTATTTTGTGTGTCTAAGAATCCACCTGCCAATGCAGGAGACGTGGGTTCGATCTCTGATCCAGGAGGATCCCACATGCCTCAGAGCAGCTGGGCTCGGGAGCCACAACTACTGAACCTGTGATCTAGAGCCTGGGAGCTGCAAGTACAGAAGCCTACAAAGCCTAGACCCTGTGCTCCACAGCAAGTGAAGCCACCGTAGTGAGAAGCCGGCACACTACAACTAGCGATAGCCCCCACTCACCGCAACTAGAGGAGAGCCCTCACAGCAGTGAAGACATAGCACAGCCATAACTAAATAAACTTTAAAAATTAAAAAAAACAATAAAGCATACAGATGATTAGCTAGATGAAGAGCCACATAGGTCTGGAAGGGTTCCAGTGCACGAGCTTCTTCTGTCCCTTGGAGTTGGGGTATGCCAGAATGAAGCAGGGCAAAGGCTAATAGAGTTTTGCCAAGAGAACTCACTGGTCATAGCAAACACCCTCTTCCAACAACACAAGAGAAGGCTCTACACATGGACATCACCAGATAGCCAACACCGAAATCAGATTTATTATATTCTTTGCAGCCAAAGATGGAGAAGCTCTAGACAGGTCAGCAAAAACAAGACCGGGAGCTGGCTGTGGCTCAGATCATGAACTTCTTATTGCCAAATTCAGACTTAAATTGAAGAAAGTGGGGAAAACCACTAGACCATTCAGGTATAACTGAAATCAAATCCCTTATGATTATACAGTGGAAGTGAGAAATAGATTTAAGGGACTAGATCTGATAGAATGCCTGAAGAACTATGGATGGAGGTTCGTGACATTGTACAGGAAACAGGGATCAAGACCATCTGCAAGAAAAAAAAAAATGCAAAAAGGCAAAACGCCTAAGGAGGCCTTACAAATAGCTGTGAAAAAAAGAGAAATGAAGAGCAAAAGAGAAAAGGAAAGATATACCCATTTGAATACAGAGTTCCAAAGAATAGCAAGGAAAGATAAAGCCTTCCTCAGTGATCAATGCAAAGAAATAGAGGAAAACAATAGAGTGGGAAAGACTAGTGATCTCTTCAAGAAAATTTAGAGATACCAAGGGAACATTTCATGCAAAGATGGGCTCGATAAAGGACAGAAATGGTATGGATCTAACAGAAGCAGAAGATATTAAGAAGAGGTGGCAAGAATACACAGAAGAACTGTACAAAAAAGATCTTTACAACCCAGATAATCACGATGGTTTGTGTGATCAATCACCTAGAGCCAGACACCCTGGAATGTGAAGTCAATTGGGCCTTAGGAAGCATTACTACGAAGAAAGCTAGTGGAGGTGATGGAATTCCAGTTGAGCTATTTCAAATCCTGAAAGAGGATGCTGTGAAAGTGCTACACTCAATATGCCAGCAAATTTGGAAAACTCAGCCGTGGCCACGAGACTGGAAAAGGTCAGTTTTCATTCCAATCCCAAAAAAAGACAATTCCAAAGAATGCTCAAACTACTGCACAATTGCAGTCATCTCACACACTAGTAAAGTAATGCTCAAAATTCTCCAAGCCAGGCTTCAGTAATACGTGAACCGTGAACTTGAAGATGTTCAAGCTGGATTTAGAAAAAGCAGAGGAACCAGAGATCAAATTGCCAACATCCGCTGGATCATGGAAAAAGCAAGAGAGTTCCAGAAAAACATCTATTTCTGCTTTATTGACTATGCCAAACCTTTGACTGTGTGGATCACAATAAACTGAAAAATTCTGAAAGAGATGGGAATACCAGACCACCTGACCTGCCTCTTGAGAAACCTATATGCAGGTCAGGAAGCAACAGTTAGAACTGGACATGGAACAACAGACTGGTTGCAAAGAGGAAAAGGAGTACGTCAAGGCTGGATATCGTCACCCTGCTTATTTAACTTCTATGCAGAGGACATCATGAGGAACGCTGGGCTGGAAGAAGCACAAGCTGGAATCAAGATTGCTGGGAAAGATATCAATAGCCTCAGATATGCAGATGACACCACCCTTATGGCAGAAAGCGAAGAACTAAAGAGCCTTTTGATGAAAGAGGAGAGTGAAAAAGTTGGCTTAAAGCTCAACATTCAGAAAACGAAGATCATGGCATCTGGTCCCATCACTTCATGAGAAATAGATGGGGAAACAGTGGACACAGTGTCAGACTTTATTTTGGGGGGCTCCAAAATCACTGCAGATGGTGATTACAGCCATGAAATTAAAAGTTGCCTACTCCTTGGAAGGAAAGTTATGACCAACCTAGATAGCATATTAGAAAGCAGAGAAATTACTTTGTCAACAAAGGTCCGTCTAGTCACGGCTATGGTTTTTCCAGTAGTCATGTATGGATGTGAGAGTTGGACTATAAAGAAAGCTGAGCGCTGAAGAATTGATGCTTTTGAGCTGTGGTGTTGGAGAAGACTCTTGAGAGTCCTTTGGACTGCAAGGAGATCCAACCAGTCCATTCTAAAGGAGATCAGTCCTGGGTGTTCATTGGAAGGACTGATATTGAAGCTGAAACTTCAGTATTTTGGCCACCTCATGCGAAGAGCTGACTCATTTGAAAAGACCCTGATACTGGGAAAGATTGAGGGCAGGAGAAGGGGACGACAGAGGATGAGATGGCTGGATGGCATCAGTGACTCAATGGACATGAGTTTGAGTACACTCCGGGAATTGGTGATGGACAGGGAAGCCTGGTGTGCTTCAGTTCATGGGGTTGCAAAGAGTCAGATACGACTGGGCAACTGAACTGAACCACCCCACCAGGCCCAACCTGGTGTTTACCAACCTGGAAACTCTCAGAATCTCACAGTTTAAAGGTTTTTATGGAGACTGCATCATGCAGGTGAACGCCAGCTCCCTTCCCTCACTGTAAGCTTAAAGTTCCAAGCTTCAAATCCTGGCTTGGTCTTCCTGGAGACCAGCCTCCATCCTGAAGCTATCCAGAGGCCACCAAAGATGCTTCTGTCACTCAGGAAATTCCAAGGGACCCATGAACTTTGTGTCAGGAACCAAGGGCAGTGACCAAATGTATATTTCTTCCGTTTTTTTTTTTTTTCTTTTTTGACTGTGCCATGCAGCATGAAGTATCTTAGTTTCCCAACTAGGGATGGAACCTATGCCCCTTCCAGTGGAAGCATGGAGTCTTAACCACTGGATTGCCAAGGAAGTCCCTGAATACACATTTCTTATTATGTCACAATTAGCCATTCAGCAGTTGTGCAGAGGTATCTCATCATTTTAATTTGCAACTTCTCTAGTGACTAAGGATGTTAAGTTGAGTAACTTTTCATGTGCTCATTTTCCCTCTCTATATCATAGGTGAAGGGCCTTTGTTTATTTAAAAAAATTTTGTATAACATTGGTCTATGAGAATTACTTACACATTCCAATAAAAGTCCTTATTATGTACATGCTTTGCAAGTATTTCCTCCCTGTCTCAGCTTGTCTCTCTACATTCCTAATAATGGACTTTGAAGAGAAATTTTAAACTTTGATGAAGAAATCCAGTCAATTAATTTGTTATTTTTTAAATCAAGCCTTCAGTGTCATACCTAGGAAATCTTTGTCTCGTGGGTTTTTTTCCAGAAGAATAATAATTTCAGATTTTACCGACCCGGCTGTTAAAATTTTATTTATGGTTAGGAGACTGTGAAAAAGAAATCAAGGTCCAAAGTATTTTTTTGCCATGTTCTAGGTATTCTTGCCTCAAAAATCCCATGGACAGAGGAGCCTGGTCAGTTACTATCTACCCTTTTTAATGTAAATGGACTCACCTCAACCTGGCTCAGGAGAGCAATAGAGTCTAAGGAAAAGAATCTTCTTTATCTCAGCACACTCAGCCTTATTGCTCAGACCAAAAATCTGATAATAATCTCTGAATATTTTCTTTCTCTCACTTAGAAATGGCAAACTTGGGAATTTCCTGGTATCTATGGATAAGACTCTGCACTTCCACTACGGGTGGGGGAGGGTGCCTGGGTTTGACCTTAGTCTGGGAACTGCAAGCTGTGGTCAAAAAAAAAAAAAGTGGCAAATCCATTCATGCTACCTCTAAAATAATTCCCTAATCCATCCACTTCTATCTTCTATACTCAAAACCCTAATCCAAAACACTAGTATCTTCTGCTGAAATGCTGCAGTAATATCCTAACTGGTCTCTATTTCCATTCTTCACCATGTTACAGAACGAACTGGGTCTCCCCACTCAAATTTCCTATGTCCTCATAACATCTGAATGTAATCCTATTTGGAGCTAAGGTCTTCAAAGAGGTGATTAAGTTAAAATGAGGCCATTAGCGTGGGGACCTAATCCCATATGACTGGTGTTCTCATAAGAAGAGAAAGAGATCTCAGCAGTGTGCGCACAGAGGGGTGGACATGTGGAGAGAAAGGAAGTCATCTGCAAGTCAAAGAGAGGGCCCTGGGACAGTTCCTCCTCTTATGGCCCTCAGAGGAAACCAACCCCCTGGCTCCTTGATCTTGGACTTCCGGCCTCTGAAACTGTGAGGAAACAAACTTCTGTTGTTTAAGGGAACCCAGCGCATTGTGTTTTTGTTGTGGCGGCCCTAGAAAACCAATACATCCTCCTATGCTGCTGCTAAGTCGCTTCAGTCATGTCCAACTCTGTGCGACCCCATAGACGGCAGCCCACCAGGCTCCCCCGCCCCTGGGATTCTCCAGGCAAGAACACTGGAGTGGGTCGCCATTTCTTTCTCCAGTGCATGAAAGTGAAAAGTGAAAGGGAAGTCGCTCAGTCGTGTCCGACTCTGTGCCACCCCATGGACTGTAGCCCACCAGGCTCCTCCATCCATGGGATTTTCAAGGCAAGAGTACTGGAGTGGGGTGCCATTGCCTTCTCCGATAGCCCACGAATTTTCATTTGCTTATTGTTACCTATGTGTGTGTGTGCTAAGTCGCTTCACTGTGTCTGTCTCTTTGTGACTCTATGTATCACATCCTCCTAGCTCCTCTGTCCATGGGATTTTCCAGGCAAGAATACTGGAGTTGGTTGCCATGTCCTCCTCCAGGGGATCTTCCTGACTCAGGGATCAAACCTGCATCTCTTAAGTATCCTGCATCGGCAAGCAGGTTCTTTTCCACTAGCGCCACCTGGGAAGCCCTTAGCTTAAAAACCTCCAAGGATTTCCCACATGGTTAGGATGAACTCTAAACTTCTCATCATGGTATACAGAGTCCTGCTGCTGCTGCTGCTGCTGCTAAGTCACTTCAGTCGTGTCCAACTCTTGGCGACCCCATGGACTGCAGCCTACCAGGCTCCTCCATCCATGGGATTTTCCAGGCAAGAGTACTGGAGTGGGGTGCCATTGCCTTCTCCAATACAGAGTCCTACCCACACATTTTTTGATTTAGCCTCCAGTCTTCTAACTATTAATTCTTTGTTTCAGTAATTGTTGAGGATATTTTTTTTGTCTCATCTTTCATAACCCTCTTTATATTTTACAAACTAAAATTTTAATTTTTTATAACTTTATATTTCATAACTCTGTCTTTGTATTTTACATATAAAATAGATTGTCACATTTTCTTTGTGTGAAAATTTTTTCTTATAGTGTTTATTGATTTTTTTTTTTAATTTAAGGAGGCTGCTTCTTTCAGGAGCCAGATTCACTGCTTTTCATTAAATGTGTAACTGACATTAACTGTACTCCCTTTATTGTACATAATTATTTAATTTGGGGGGGAACCCAAATCCAGGCCACGACATTTAACCCTTGCTGAATGTCATGCTATTTGTTTCCTTTCTGGACCTTGAATATGTCTTTAAGTATCTTTATTCTGCATTGACCTATAAATTTTTTTCCCCAGAGATTTTGATTTATTTAATCTGAGTTGCGATCTGGGAAGGATCTTTTAAAAGTTTCCCTAAGTGATTCTAGCTAAAACTGAACCACTGCAAGATCAACAAAGTAGACAGGGTTGGTAGAAGAATCTAGGCTCTCAGGTGATACAATTCTGATTACTTTCTTCTGTCCGTTGTGAGTTCCTTTATTTTTTTTTTAATTTGTTTATTTTAATTGGAGGCTAATTACTTTCAATATTGTAGCTGTTTTTGCCTTGACCTATAAAATGAACTGTTGTTGTTTAACCGCTAAGTCATGTCCAGCTCTTCTGGGACCCCATGGACTATAGTCTGCCAGCCGCCTCTGTCCATGGGATTTCCCAGGCAAGGATATTGGAATGGGTTGCCATTTCCTTCTGCAGGGGATCTTCCTGACCCAGGGATCAAACCCATGTCTCTTGCATCAGCAGGCAGATTCTTTACCACTGAGCTACCTGGGAAAGCCCATAAATTGAATTAACTGGACATTAATTGAGCACCTAGTATTTGCACATTACTATGCTTTCCTAAAATTTTATCTATCTTTAACACAACTAAGAACCAGAACAGCGGGCCAGCAGTCCCTTCTTCCCACCACGCCAAGTTTCTAGGCAACCAAGAAAAATGAGAAGTCAAAAAGACTGAGAAGGCAGAGGGCAGGAGAGAAAAGAGAAAAGAGACCAAAAGACAAGATGCTAAGCTCAATGGGAAAAGTAAAGAAATGTCTTGCACCATCTTCTGTATATGTGTGTGTGTATGTTGTTAAGTGTGTATGTGTCTCATAGTAACGTTTTTGTACAGCTAATACACTGTATTTGAACTCTTACAGATGTCAGAGAGAGAAATGATTCACCATAAAGTTAATGCAGCTTTAATTTCCTCTCCAAGGCACTCTGTGGAGTCCTAATATATTTATTTGTTATTTTATATTTTTTTTCTTAAGGACAACCTCTCAAATCCTGGATCTGGTGAGGTTACATTTTATTGCAAAAATTTAGATTAAATATAGAGGGGGAGGGATGAATGGAGGATAGAATATGAGGTCAATATTAGATCCAAGAAGCTTGAATGAACACATTTTGAGTCAAGTAGATTTTGGGTGAGACTACCTAGAAGGCTCATTGGTCTTTGGTTTAGAGGATTTGCAAAAATCCAACTGATTAGACTTCGAATGAAAAAAAATATCAAATTATAGAGCTTTCCCTACTGATTTTATAACTAGCTCTTTCCCTTTAAAGGTAGCATTATTCAGTTTAGGTTTTATGGAATTTCAACAATTTGGAATGGAAATAACATTGAAGATCACCTAGTTCAAGTTTCTTATTTTATCAAGGAGTCACAGATTTTTTTTTTTAATTTTATTAGTTTGCTGCTGCTGCTAAGCCACTTCAGTCATGTCCGATTCTGTGCAACCCCATAGACGGCAGCTCATCAGTCTCCCCTGTCCCTGGGATTCTCCAGGCAAGAACACTGGAGTGGGTTGCCATTTTCTTCTCCAATGCATGAAAGTGAAAAGTGAAAGTGAAGTCGCTCAGTCATGTCCAACTCTTAGCGACCCCATGGACTGCAGCCTACCAGGCTCCTCTCCCCATGGGATTTTCCAGGCAAGAGTACTGGAGTGGGGTGCCATTGCCTTCTGCATTCTATTAGTTTATTTATTTATTTTTGGCTGTGCTGGGTCTTCACTGCTGTGCAGGCTTTTCTCTAGTTGCAGTGAGCAGGGGCTACTCTTCCTTGTGGTGCACTGGCTTCCCATTGCCATGGCTTCTCTTGTAGAGCACAGGCTCTAGGGTGCACAAGGTTCAGTAGTTGTGGCACACGGGCTTAGTTGCCCCACAGCATGTGGGATCTTAGTTCCCCAACCAGGGATTGAACCTGTGACCGCTGCATTGGCAAGTGGATGCTTAACCACTGGACTACCAGGGAAGTCCCGAGGCACAGACATTTAAATGACTTTAAATGTGAGGTTCGGAGAAGGCAATGGCACCCCACTCCAGTACTCTTCCCTGGAAAATCCCATGGATGGAGGAGCCTCGTAGGCTGCAGTCCATGGGGTCGCTAAGAGTTGGACATGACTGAGCAACTTCACTTTCCCTTTTCACTTTCATGCATTGGAGAAGGAAATAGCAACCCACTCCAGTGTTCTTGCTTGGAGAATCCCAGGGACGGGGGAGCCTGGTGGGCTGCCGTCTATGGGGTCCCACAGAGTCGGACACGACTGAAGCGACTTAGCAGCAGCAGCAGCAAATGTGAGGTTACAGCTGCAAAACGTATCTCCTGTTTCTTGTGCTCTATTGTGTCTACTCCCTCTAGTTAGAAACCATTCTGTTTGGTATGCTAGAATTAGAGCAATAAACTGAACACTAGCTCTGCTACTGCTGCTGCTGCTGCTAAGTCGCTTCAGTCGTGCCAGACTCTTCGAGACCCCATGGACTGCAGCCTACCAGGCTCCTCCGTCCATGGGATTTTCCAGGCAAGAGTACTGGAGTGGGGTGCCATCGCCTTCTCTGAGCTCTGCTACTACCAGTGTTAAAAGCAGCAGCTCTATTCAACATCCATTTATGATAGAAACTCTCCAGAGAGTGGGCACAGAGGGAATATATATCAACATAATAAAGGCCATATATGACAGACCCACAGCTAACATTATACTCAATGTTGAAAAGCTGAAAGCATTCCCATAAGATCAGGAACAAGACAAGGATGCCCACTCTGACCACTTTTATTCAGCACAGCAAGTGTCTTTTAACTTCATGGCTGCAGTCACCATCCACAGTGATTATGATTACGGAGCCCAATAAAATAAAATAAAATCTGTCCCTTTCCACTTTTTCCTTTTCTATTAGCCATGAAGTGGTGGGACTGGATGCCATAGTCCTAGTATTTTGAATGTTGAGTTTTAAGCCAGCTTTTTCACTCTCCTCTTTCACCTTTATCAAGAGGCTCTTTAGTTCCTCTTTGCTTTCTGCTGTTAGAGTGGTATCATCTGCAATATCTGAGGCTGTTAGTATTTCTCCTGGCAGTCTTGATTCCAGCATGTGATTCATCCAGCCTGGCATTCCACCTGATGTACTCTGCACATAAAGCAGGGTGACGACATGTAGCCTTGTGCTACTCCTTTCCCAATTTTGATCCAGTCCATTGCTCCATGTCTGGTTCTAACTGTTGCTTCTAGACCTGCATACAGGTTTCTCAGGAGGCAGGTAAGGTGGTCTGGTATTCCCATCTTTTTAATGTATGTGTATATACATTTCAAACACATTTTAAACTGCTTGAAAAATGTCTTATTTTAAGATCAAGTGCTATAGTTTGTCTCTCTTTCCGACTATCAGTCATCACCTTTATAATTTATATATTCTTCCCTAGCACTGATAGGTAAAGCCTATACATAGAATTGTAAAATGTGGAACATGGAAGTAGACTTAGGATTCTGCTAGTCTAGTCTAGTCTTTTTGTGCTGGATTTAAGAATCTGCCTGCAATGAGGGAGACCTGGGTTCGATCCCTGGGTAGGGAAGATCCTCTGGAGAAGGGAAAGGCCACCCAGTCCAGTATTCTGGCCTGGAGAATTCCACGGACTGTATAGTCCATGGGGTCACAAACAGTCGGACACGACTGAGCGACTTTCACTTCAGCACTAGCTCAGCGGTTAAAAATCCACCTGCAATGCAGGAGATGCAGGAGATGCAGGTTCAGTCCCTGAGTTGGGAAGATCCCCTGGAGAATGAAATAGCAACCCACTCCACTATTCTTGCCTGGAAATCCCATGGACAGAGAAGCCTGGTGGGCTATAGTCCCTGGGGTCACAAAGAGTTGGAACTGACTTAGTGACTGACACCACACACACACCACTAAAGGTGAAAAATAATTATCTTAATTAGTAAAAGGCATTAGGCTAGGGGACCTAGTATTTCAATTTTCTGTTTTTCTTCCCACAAATTTTTAAACAACTTGTGCTTTCAATTTTTAAAAATAGAATTGAGGAGGCAGTTCAACATGGTGGTGTAGGAAGATCCTGAACTCGCCTCCTCCCACAGACACACCAAACCCCCAGCTGCTTGTGGAACCATTCCCTCTGAAAAAGGTCTGGAAACTAGCTGAGCAGTTCCTGCACAACAAAGGATAAAAGGGCCACACTGAGATGGGGAGGAGAAAAGGTCTCGACAAATACTCCACCCACAGCATGGTGACCCACAGTCAGGGGGATCTCACAAATACGGAGCTTCTCCCTAAGAAGCAAGGGGTTCACACCCCACATCAGGCATCGCAGCCACTGGGACCAGTACCAAAGAGATGAGGCCCCAGAACATCTGGCTTTGAAAACCAATGGGGCTTCCCTCCAGGAGACCCAAAAGGCTGGAGGGAGCTGAAAGCCCCTCACTTAAACGGCTCAAGGGCAAACTTATTCACCTCAGGACCCAGTGCAAAAGTAGCAATGTGAAAAGTATCTAGACTCCATGAGAAGGAGATTCATTTGCTTATCATAAATCATCTGCCAGTGGGGCAAAGGCCTGTTGGGAGGTCTCTCGTGGTGGTCATGCTACCACCCCCAGGGCATGGTGCAGCAGCAGACTGAAAAGTGCCCACAGTCTTCTCATGAAAAAGGCCTATTTACTGGTCCTGTCTTTTATTATTTACTTCAGCCTGAGGGGCAGGCTTCAGGTTTACCGCATGTCTACGGACTCCAGCGATGCTCTCAGGGGACAGAGGTCATCTGTGTGCGCTTCCTTGGCCTCCCTGCATCTCACCAATATCTTCCAGAAAGAAGTACATACATTCCTCTGGAGCCCCAAATTTTGCAACTTTACCATGGGGACACCTCAAGATCAGCTTGTCTGGAGGCCAGCAGGGTTTACATTGCAGTCCCACAAGACTGTATATATTTCTTTAAAAAATTTTTTTGACATGTGTACACAGCTATATTTACTTACCCACTCCAATATTCTTGCCTGGAGAATCCCATGGACAGAGCACCCTGGCAGGCTACAGTGCATAGGGTGGCAAAGCGTTGGACATGACTGAAGCGACTTAGCAAGGGTGTTTGCTCCATGGCATGTGGAATCTTCCTGGACCGGGGAACAAATAAGCATTGGTAGGTGGATTCCTATCCACTGTGCTAACAGGGAAGTCCATGTTGCTTTTGTGTTGGTTTTTGCTGTACATGAAGTGAATCAGCTATATGTGTACCTATGTCCCCTTCTTGAATATCTCTCCCATCCTTCGCCCATCTATCATGAGGTTGAATAGTGGGAAATATTTGTATTTCTTAAGTCAATTGCTTTGCTTCCCTGGTGGCTCAGTGGTGAAGAATTCTCCTGCCAATGCAGGAGATATGGGTTCAATCCCTGGGTTGGGAAGATCCCTCCAGTATTCTTGCCTGGGAAATCCCATGGATGAAGGAGCCTGGCAGGCTACAGTCCATTGGATCACAAAAGAGTCAGACAAGACTTTGAGACTAAGCAACAAAGTCAATAGTAGGTTCTTAGATGCAGTAACTGTAGGATTTTGTCTGGTATCTCAGATTCTAGAATAAGATCTAAGAAAAAATAGACTCTCTTGATACTTGTTTAGTTAAATTAATGAATAAATAACATATTTGTGAATAAAAAAGATGCTGCCTGTAGGTGACTTCCAATCAGCCCAAGGTGCTTCCACTGCAGGGGGTGTTGCTTCTATCCTGGTGGGGAACTAAGATCTCTCAAGCCCCACAGTTCAGTCAATAAAAAAGTGATTATACTTAGCAGTTAATCCATAAGTATTTATGAACTTCCATAATGGGGCTTCCCTGATAGCTCAGTTGGTAAAGAATCCACCTGCAATGCAGGAGACCTGAGTTCGATTCCTGGGTTGGGAAGATCCCCTGGAGAAGGGAAAGGCTACCCACTCCAGTATCCTGGTCTGGAGAATTCCATGCAGTGTATAGTCCATGGGGTCACAAAGAGTTGGACACAACTGAACGACTTTCACTTTCATAATGACCTTAGAATTGTCCTGGCACTATGGCGAGTCTGTGACGATTCACCATCATTCTCCCGAGGATGCTCATCATTCAGATTCAGAAAACTGACCAATACAAACATTTGTGTTGTGTCGTACATCACAATCACAAAAGCTATGAAAGCTCATAGGTGAGGAGCTTCAATAGACCTAGAAGGGGAGACGTCCAAGAGGAGATGAGAATATTGCCGAGTCTCTGAAACCAAGCAGGACCCTGTGGAGTTCCCAAGGATTGGGGCCTTTCTGTCCCCCATTTCTTGTAGGCAAGACTCCTCCCCTGACTTCCAAAGAATGGATTGAAACAGTTGCTAATCAAGGAGGAGCAGCCATGAAATCACCCGAGGCATGATTAAAGGGACCAGAGAAGCTTATCAGGATTAGGAGAGGAACCACCTGAGATGAGATGAAGGGAGTGCAAGGAGACACTTTGGAACTGTGGTGCTGAAAACTCTTGAGAGTCCCTTGGACTGCAAGGAGATCAAACTAGTCAATCCTAAAAGAAGTCAACCCTGAATATTCACTGGAATAGACAGATGCTGAAGCCGAAACTCCAATACTTTGACTACCTGATGTGAAGAGCCGACTCATTGGAAAAGACCCTGATGCTGGGAAAGATTGAAGGAAGGAAGAGAAGGGGATGACAGAGGATGAGACGGTTGGATGGCATCAATGACTCAACGGACATGAATTTGAGCAAACTCTGGGAGATGGTAAAGGACAGGGAAGCCTGGCATGCTACAGTCCATGGGGTTGCAAAAACTGACATCACTGAACAACCAACAATAACAGAGGTCTGCTCACATCCTGATCTTGTCAGACCCCGCCTTTGGCCCACTGTTTTAAAAACCCTCATCAAATTCTTTAGGGTGGATATGCAGTTTTTTGAGGCTGAAGACCAGTGTGTCTTCCTTTGCCTGGCAAAGCTATGAAGTTGTCCTTTTCTACTTCACCCAAAATTCTATCTCTGGAATTTGATTCAGCACCAGTGTACAGAGAGGCTGAGCTTTTGGTAACATTTCCATGAGAAAGAAGGAAATCCTGCCATTCATGACAACTTGGATGAAACAAGTAAAATAATAGAGAAAGAAATACTGTGTATTCTCACTTAACATGTGGAATCTAAAAAGTCTGATAGTCAAGTGGTAGTTCCCAGGGACTATGGGGTGGGGAAATGGGGAGCTGTTGGTCAGAGGGTCATACTTCCAGTTATAAGATGAATATGTTCTGGGGATTGAATGCACAGCATGGTGATTATAGTTAACACAACTGTCCTGTATATCAAAAGTTGCTAAGACAGTATATCTTAAACATTCTCACTACAAAAAGGAAATGGTAATTTTGTGAGTTGATGGAGGTGTTAGCCAAGCTAGGTGATAACCATTTCACAACACTTAAGTGTATCAAAGCGACAGGTTGTACACTTTAAACTCACATAAGGTTATATGTCATTTATCTTGACTTCCAGGTATTGTACCTCTCAAGTTTAACTTCTCCAACTCCTGGTTTTCGTGGATGAGAGACCTGAGACTTCCTTGAAGGTTATGAGAGCTGCTCAGATGGAAACCTGAACACTGTGTTGTAAATACATTCTCTGCTTCCCTACCACCCGGAAGACCTCTCCTCTCATTTTCTCCTCCTCTTCCTTCTGGGTCCTCCAGATACCCATTTACAAGACGGGCATTGTCCTGCTCCCCTGTTCTTTTATGGGATTGATTGGTCAGAAAAGACTAGGTAAATTGGAGGAAAACGTACATGAGAAAGAAACTTGGATGAGAACCCAGGATAACATGGAAAGAAGTAGGGTGATATAAATGAGTAGTGAGAGAGAGCTTGTCAGTGTGATGGAGCTCTTTTGAATCCCGTGGTGGTGGCGGTGCCACAGATCTAAACAGTGTTCAGGGACTTCCCTGGCCATTCAGTGGTTAAGACTTTGGCTTCCAGTGAAGGCTCAATCCCTGGTTGGGGAGCTAAGATCTCACGTGCCTTGGGAAAATCAAAACATAACAAAAAACAAAACATAAACAAAAGAAGCAGTATTGTAATAAATTCTACAAAGACTTTAAAAAATGTTCCACATCAAAAAAGTCTTTAAACAGTGTTCAAATTGGTAAAAAAAAAAAAAGTATATCTCTCCCCTAATCAATGTTACTGCATGATAATTTAAAATTAAATGAAATTTTAAAAAGAGAGGAAAAAAAAGAAAGAAAAAAAAATTAAATGAAATGAAAAAAAAAAAAAAAAACAGAAGCAATATTGTAATAAATTCTACAAAGACTTTAAAAAATGTTCCACATCAAAAAAGTCTTTAAACAGTGTTCAAATTGGTAAAAAAAAAAAAAAAAAAAAAAAAAAAGTATATCTCTCCCCTAATCAATGTTACTGCATGATAATTTAAAATTAAATGAAAACAAAGTGTAAAACAGTGCAAAGAGTCAGGCTTCTCATCTTTCCTATCTTCCTAAATAGTCATAAGGGAAATGTGATGTGGATCCAGGTTACAAAGTGGCTCTTTGTTAGAAATACTATAGGCTGCTGCTGCTGCTGCTAAGTCGCTTCAGTAGTGTCCGACAGCCCACCAAGCTCCCCTGTCCCTGGGATTCTCCAGGCAAGAATACTGGAGTGGGTTGCCATTTCCTTCTCCAATGCATGAAAGTGAAAAGTGAAAGTGAAGTCACTCAGTTGTGTCCAACTCTTCGAGACCCCTATGCTAATTTCTAAGACTACTTACATATTGTATGATTATGTGAATGTCACTTTATCTCTCTCTTTTTTTTTTTTACTAGCATAATACATCTTTTGGGATGCAAGCAGTTGCTGACTTTTTTTTACAGGTTGTTGTGATACATGAATATTTTTATTAAACATTAAACCATCGTGCAGTTCTTAGTATATTGGTCTTATTTGCTCATGCATAGAGATCTAGACAAGCAAACTTGAAGTTTAAAAGGGTCAAATTCTTTTTTTTGTTTTCTTACTTGACTTGCATTCTATTTACTGGCTCTTATCCTTGCCATGGGGTTCCCTGGTGGCTCAGACTGTAAAGAATTTGCCTGCAATGTGGGAGACTGGAGTTCAAACCTGGGAGGATTGGGAGGATCCCCTAGAGAAGGGAATGGCTACCCACTCCAGTATTCTTGCCTGGAGAATTCCATAGTCAGAAGACCTGGTGGGCTAGAGTCCATGGAGTCACAAAGAGCTGGACACGACCTTGCCATACCTATCGATATATATGCTACTTTAGAAATCCAGTTGCATAATGGTGCACAGTTCTTATCCTCAACGTTGGTGTTGAGCAGATGAAGCACTTAGGACCCACTCTGCACAATTTGACTTTATTAATTGACCTCCTTCTTTTGCTCAGAGATTGTGTCTTTGCCATTTGTTGTGGTGGTTATTCAGTCGCTAAGTCATATCCGACTCTTTGCGACCCCATGGACTGCAGTGTGCCAGGCTCCTCTGTCCTCCACTATCTCCTGGAGTTTGCTCAAATTCATGTCCATTGAGTTGGTGATGCTTTGCCATTTACTCTTTTACAAAATTAGCTTCCTTCCTTCCTTCCAGTCTTGCCACATTTGATTTGCTCTGCTTCTTTAATCCCTTTCTCCTAGAATGGGATGGACATTTCTTATTTTCACTAAGTTACAAGTTTTCCCATCTTTTCTCATCACACTTCTCTGGGTGGATCATGATTCATTTCCACTCTAGTGACACACATATTTTTAATATGATATACCTGCTGAGAAAAATGTCATCTCTCTTTCTTTCATATATCACATATTATTTATTGTAATCCATTACTCAGAGTCACTCTTGACTCCCAATTCTGGGAAATCACCTTCTAAATGCATTATCTCAGACAGTGAACTTTATGGATATTTGATTTTTCTTTCTTGTTTAAAAATTTTTTATTGAATAGTTGATTTACAGTGCTATGGGTATATTTCTTTGAAATGAGCTCTCTTTTGACACAGCTTTGATTTTGTTAAATTACCTGTCTGAATGTGACTGCAAAGAAATATAAGGGATTCGGAGGTATTTTTTTTTTATTAAAGCAATTTTTTTTCTAATTTAAAAGAGGATACTTTTCCCTTTCTTTTTTAATAACTTTCAACCAGAATTATCTACATGTAAACTTGGTGTCTGGTTCCACTTCTCCATAGGGAAAAATCTTAGGTGCTCTTAGCTTTTCTGATTAGAGACCCTAGACTTTTTCTTTATTTAAGTGTACATTTAGATGAGGTTTTTATTTTTATTTTTAATTAACAGACTGTATTTTTTAGAATAGCTTTAGATTTACACAGAAACTGAGCACATAATAGTGCCCACCTCTTCTCTTCCCCCATCCCCGGTTTTCCCTATTAACATCTTACATTGAGATGGCACATTTGTTACAATTAGTGAATGTATTTTGATATATTATTATTAATATATGGTTGAAATTTTCCTTAGTTTTTACCTCATGTCTTTTTTGTGACCCAGGATCCTGTCCAGAAACCCCATTACATTCAGCAGTCATGTTTCCTCTTGGCTGTGACAGTTTCTCAGACTTATCTTGTTTCTGTTTTTGTTTTCTGTTCAGATTTATGGAGATACAACTTATCTTGTTTTTGATGACCTTGACAGTTTTGAGGTGTACTGGGCAGGTATTTTGTAGAATGTTCCTCCCTGTATTAGAATTTTTCTCGTGATTAGACTGAAATTTGGGGTTTGGGGTAGGATGATCACAGTAAAAGGGCCAGTCCCATCCCATCACATCAAGGAGACATAGGATGAGCAACGAGTTGTCATTATCAATGTTGACCATCATCTGGCTAATGTGACATTTATCATGTTTCTCCACTATAAAGTTTCTCTTTTAAATTCCCTTTTTGCACTGTATTCTTTGGAAGGAAATCACTTTTCCTAGCCTATACTTAAGAAGCAGAGACTTACGGTCCCTTTATTATACCTGCATAATTTATTTGGCATTCTCCTGCCTGAGATTGTTTTTTTTCCCTCATATAAGGCTTATTCAGTCATTCCTTTATATTAGTATGGACCCATGGATACTTCAGGCTTCCCTTGTGGCTCAGCTGGTAAAGTATCTGCCTGCAATGCAGGAGACATGGGTTTTATCCCTGAGTTGGGCAGATCTCCTGGAGAAGGGAAAGGCTACCCACTCTAGTATTCTGGCCTTGAGAATTCCATGGACTACATAGTCCATGGGATCGCAAAGAGTAAGACATGACTAAGCAACTTTCACTCTCACTTCTCATGGATATTTACTTTCTACTTTGGGTTATCATCTTTGACTCGTTATTTTCTTGCTTACATTGTTCTAGTTCTGACTCATGGGAGCTTTTTCAGTTGGCTTCTGTGTCCTTTGACCTACTCCTATCAACGTGGATGTTTTTATTTTTGAGCACTTCCTTACTTTTTCACACTACAAGATGTTCCAGACTCATGTTGTGTATTTCCTGCCCTGGCCCTGCAGTTAGATGTTTCTCCAAAGAGGAGCCTTGTACTTTTATAAACATAAAACCACTCCTTAATCAGCTACTCCAAACATGAAAACAGTTCTTCAATCTCTGTTTTTCTGTTTTAGTTTCAGATCAGATCAGATCAGTCCCTCAGTCGTGTCCGACTCTTTGCGACCCCATGAATTGCAGCATGCCAGGCCTCCCTGTCCATCAACAACTCCGGAGTTCACTCAGACTCATGTCCATCGAGTCAGTGATGCCATCCAGCCATCTCATCCTCTGTCGTCCCCTTCTCCTCCTGCCCCCATCCCTCCCAGCATCAGAGTCTTTTCCAATGACTCAACTCTTCCCATGAGGTGGCCAAAGTACTGGAGTTTCAGCTTTAGTATCATTCCTTCCAAAGAAATCCCAGGGCTGATCTCCTTTAGAATGGACTGGTTGGATCTCCTTGCAGTCCAAGGGACTCTCAAGAGTCTTCTCCAACACCACAGTTCAAAAGCATCAATTCTTCGGTGCTCAGCCTTCTTCACACTCCAACTCTCACATCCATAAAAGATGGAAAAATGTTTTAATAAATGATGTAACTATGAAATGCAAATTTACAGTAAAGGTTTAAGAAAAGATGATTCAATTTTAGTATATTATAAAAAGGATAAAATTATTTGAAATCATAAGTCTCAGAAAAATCAGGGCTCCTTGGGTTTCACGTCTATAAAGGATGCTTAGAAGCACAGAAAATGGTTCTGGTTGGGCTCCTTGAATGGTGAGTATTATATGTAGATTATGAAATGAAAAGAGAAAACTATGTACACTCTTAAGTGAAAAATGAATGGAAATAGATATACTTGGTTTACTGAGTTATGTAATGACATTTTAATATATTCTATTTAAAATGTTTTTCATTAATTTACTTTAAATATAAATTTATAAATTACTATGCCTGTCTGATAATTACTTAAATATTCTCATAAAGGCCAAAACCAGAAAGATTCAGAAGTAAAAATAGCTGGCTACAAAGTGGCAAATCTATAATATGTTCAGAGTTGTGTAAACGTATTTAATCATATTCATAGAAAAATCTTGAGGAATATTTATCAACCTAAACATGGTTATCTATTTCTGTAATATTGGTCTTTTTAAAAAATGTGTTTGCTTTTTTTTTAAAACAAAAAACATTTATCACTTTTGAAGTTGCAAAAAAATAAAGGAATTCAATAAACATCACACAAAGCCAAAACACATTTTTAAGTAATATATGTAGCTTTTGCTAAGAAGTAAAACAAGAAGTAAAACTTTGGCCACCTTATGCGAAGAGTTGACTCATTGGAAAAGACTCTGATGCTGGGAGGGATTGGGGGCAAGAGGAGAAGGGGACAACAGAGGATGAGATGGCTGGATGGCATCACTGACTCGATGGACATGAGTCTGAGTGAACTCCGGGAGTTGGTGATGGACAGGGAGGCCTGGCGTGCTGCGATTCATGGGGTCGCAAAGAGTCGGACACGACGGAGCGACTGATCTGATCTGATCTGATGTGAAAACAAGAAGAGGACTCAGAGATGAACTAGAGTTTAAGGTTTGGTTTGAAGGTAAAGACCAAATATTGCTTAAAGCAGTGGCTTGAAGGGTTGATTAGAAAGGATAACTTTGTTTTTCTAAAAACTCTATGATAGGGTGAATGATGACCTCTAAGAGGGCTCATGGTGTAGGACACTGCTACTGCCAGAGTCTGTGTCCCCACAGAGAGCTACTGTGGACCCAGGCCTCTGCAAGAGACCCTCCAACACTAGCAGGTAGGCCTGGTTCAGTCTCCTGTGGAGTCACTGCTCCTTTGCCCTGGGTCTTGGTATGTGCAAGGTTTTGTCTGTGCCCTCCAAGAGTGGAGTCTCTGTTTGCTCCAGACCTGTGGAAGTCCTGCAGTCCAATCCCACTGGCCTTCAAAGTCAGATTCCCCAGGGATTTCCTGTCCCTTTGCCAGATCCCCAGGCTGGGAAGCCTGATGTGGGGCTCAGAATCTTCCCAACAGTGGGAGAATTTCTCTGATATTACTGTTGTCCAGATTGTGGGTTGTCCACCCCGTAGGTATGGGATTTGATTTTATCGTGATGGCCCCCTCCTACTGTCTTCTCGTGGCTTCTCCTTTGCTTTTGGATATGGAGTATCTTTTTTTGGTAGGTTCCATCTTCCTCCCGTTGATGGTTGTTCAACAGCTAGTTGTGATTTTGGTGCTCTCACAGGAGGAGATGAGTGTACCTCCTTCTACTCTGCCATCTTAAACCAACCTCTCATATTTCCAAAATAAAAAGGTTCTATGAGTTTTCATTTTTTTAGTGAGAAGTAAGGCATTGCTTTCTTTTTTTGTGTATCTCTTTAATATCTGGCTTAATAAAAGACAGCTAGATTCTCTGTGATTGAAGTATAGGAAGAAAATAGAAAGCCTTGGGTGGAGAATTCAATTGCCTTTTGGGGTGATTGTGGATATTCTTATCTGATACAGAAAATTTGACAGGTGGATGTTTCTTGAGGGTTAGTTGCAATGAAAATCTGCAACCATATCAGGTAATCTTTTGTACCCTGTGTTTTATGTGTATGTACACACACACACTCCGACACCTATCTATCCTCTGATCTTTCACTTTGAATTGATATTTTATCCATGGGTGATTTTAAAGTGGCCTGCATCAGTTATTTGGAAAATATTGGTTCACTGTGTCATGTAGATCTTCCATGTATTGAGATAGCTTATCATCCAATATCAAAAAATTACAATCATTAATAGCACTACAGTCTCATCAGAAAAGTCTTTAAGCTGTCAAGCTCATGGTGGTGATGGAAGACATTTTCACATCTGAAGTATGGTGAAGTCATTCTGGCTTGAACTTTAGGCTAACTGGAACAGTTTGTCTCATGGCTTATTGAAGGTACAGTATGTCTACTTTAACCCTTAAAGAATTATTTAAAAAATGAAAATGGAGAAATTGTGGTTCAGGCATTCAAAAGGGAGCCAGGTTGTCATTATGGATATAGTTTCACACTTGTTACTCCATCACTGAGAACTTGAATTTTCTGAATTCAAGGACAGCAGTTCTCAAACACAATTATCTGTTAGTAGCTGATGGCTGCAACCTTATGGTCTCAAGGTCTTCCCTTTTAACTATGCAACCATTTTGGATCCCAACCAATCCTTACCTAACAAGCATCCTTACTTTTTGCTATTTCTAATCCTAAGTCCTGACAACTTAGGTTAACTTTGTGGTTTTTGCCCATATAAGCCTCCCTCATTTTTGAGCCTGAATCTGTATCTCTCAGGCTATCATTCTCAGTTAGGCTGGAATAAAACTCTTTTCTATTCCTGTTATAGATTGTTCATTGATTATCTCAGTTGACAGTATTGACACAAATTTCCCACATTTTCAAATTTCACTTGCAAGCGAAATTTTATCATTGGCAACAAATACTGTCAGTTATTTTGCTTGAAGTGTTCGGCTCATGTTACTCATTTTGTAGAAATGTCCAAGACAGAGTAATGTTAACATTTCTATCAACTGTTCTTTCAAGGAAAAACGGCACTCCACGAAAAAATGGTTCAGCTGGCAACTCAGACACTCAAGTGTTTTTCTTCAAGACCAGTCCTACTGTGGTATTCAGCAAGAGTAGGCGTGTGCTTCCTGTTTCTTCCCTCACAATGTTAGAAGGCCTGTACTCAGGGTTGAAATTTATAAAATTAGTACTTCTTACTACTTCATCAAGGATATTCGTAATACAAAACAAGAACAAAGTACCAAACTGGGAGTGCATGGCATCAATGCAATGACCTACAGGACAGATTTGTGCCACTCTCTTTTTTTTTTGGCCTTGCCAGGCAGCTTGTGGCATCTTAGTTTCCCCACCAGGAATCAAACCCAGGCCCAGGCAGTAAAAGTGCAGAGGCCTAACCACTGGTTGGTTAGGGAATGTCTCTTGCCACCCTCTTGATTCTGCCTGAGGAGATGTCAGCCGGGTTTTGTGAACCCAGAAAAAATAACAAAGAACGTGCTATTTGCAAAGAAGATTTTTTGGGGGCGGGGGGGGGGGGCGTTGATAGAGGATGGTTTATTTTCTGGGTGGATTGGTGGCTCAGGCGCGTGGCCGTCTTCTGTGCTACACTGGGCGCCTGGAGGCCTTCTCAGGAGCGCTTCCGTGGGGGGTGGCTGCGCCCCCTCAGCCCACCTGGGCCCACGTGAGGAAGGCCGGGATGTCCCGCACAGGCACATTCCTGGTCAGCGCCTTCACACGCAGGTTCCTGTCGTCTGTCAACAGCACCACCTCCCTCAGCAGCCGGATGGGCTCCTCTTTGTTGGTGGGCATGAAGTCCTTGGCCTTGTCTTTACAGTAGTGGAGGCAGCAGGAGAGTTCCAGGTGTTGCTGCAGCACAGCCCCTCTCCTATTGGAAGTAAGAAGATTGTTTTTAACATCGGGACCCCTGAAAAGATTTCAGATTTCCAGAGGTCTGAGGGCCATACTTTGAAAATTGCTGGATTAAAAGAAAGAGACCATGTGAGAAAACAGGTCATATAGTGGGATTGATTTTAACATATGATAGCTTTCTTAAAATAAGTACTGCAGACTTCAAGTGCTGTGAGAGGCAGATTAGAAGAGGAGAAAGATCGGTGGGATTTACCAGGTCAGGAGATTTTACGTGGACCTTGAAGGAATGGAACCCACTCCAGTATTCTTGCCTGGAAAATCCCATGGACAGTAGAGCCTGGCGGGCTACAGTCCATGGGGTCCCCAAGAGTCGGACACGATTGAAGGGACTAAGCCTACAGGCGTGCACTGAAGGAATGGTACAGAGTTTTAAGAAAGGGTGTTGGATGGGAAAGGCTCAAAACGCACAGAGAAGACAAGACTGACTTCTGAGATCTTTGGATACCAAAGGCTGATAAGAGAATAAAGCCAGGCTTTTGTTCCCTGGGGCGCTGTGCGTACTAGGGAGGAGATGGGTACTGTATGAACTTTTGTCAACATCACCCTGAGCATTTGTAGGCGAAGGACACCCTTGGATTGACAGGTGCAGGGAGGCGGGGAGTTGGGGTCACAGGCTGTGAAGGGACAGGCCTCTACTGAAAATACATATTTATGTCTCAGAATGTCTACAGATAAAAACCCACTAGAAAAGGAGTATGTCCGAGGAAACTAATTTTGCTAATACCTATCAATCCTTTGAAACGCCCATAGAAGTAAGTAGGTGGAAGGGAGATGGTGGTGTATCAGAATGTTCACGTAGTTCTAAAAGAACTTTAGGGGGAAATCCTGTGTTGAAACCATTTTTCTAACACATTGTTATCAGCAGCCCCCAGACTTAGGGGTCCTCAGTCGCCAGCTCAGCGAACCGCGAGCGCTCGTGGGCAGCTGGGACCGCTCGCAGTGGCTTGGAGCAAGGTTCTCTCGGCCTTCCGCGACCGCACAAGAGTGGCCCTCGGCCCTCGCCGTACTCGGACTCTACCAACGCCGGCGCAGGAGGGGGGTGTTTTGTGGTCGCGGAAGAGGAATCCCGAGGCTGTGCCAGGAAAGCAGGGCCTCGGAGGACGGTTGTTTCATCGCTCGCGTGGCTCGCCCGCCCTTCTCCCCTGTCCGCTCCCCACTGCGCCGTTCCATCCGGGAGCTCTCCCGTGTTCCCGCGACGGCAGGTGAGCGCCCTGGCCCCCGGCCCCGGGCCTGCCCCCCCCGCTCCTCGGCCGTGGTGGCGGCCAGCGGGGAGGCGCCTGCGCGCAGTAATGGCAGCGCGGTGAGCAGGGACGGAGCTGACAGCCGCCGCCGCCCACCCTCCTCGCCGGGCACCGTCCTGCGCGCCCTCGGACTGTCTCCCTCCCCTGCTCCCTGCCCCGCGTCCCGCCTCTGCAGCAGGTAACCCGCTGAAGGCCCGGAGCCAGCTGCGGGCTCCGGGAAACTTCCTTTCCCGGTTAGTGGGTGGCGGGGCTGGGGCGGGGAGAGGAGTTGGGGGCGCGGAGGGGGAGGGGAGGCATGGGGGGAGGCCGGGGACCGGGTGTCCCGAGGGTGACCCCGGCTCCAGGAGCGCCGGCCCCGGAGCCTGGCCGCCCCCGGACTGGATCCCGGGCCTCCAGCCGGCCTTGGCCGCCCCTCCCTCGGCCCCATTTTGCTCCTAGGGAGGGAAGGTGCGAGTGCATGTTCTCTTTTATTTACGCGCTCACGCGGTTACACAGCTCTGTGTGTTTGCGGTGTGAGGGGTGGGGGGCGGGGGGCATCAATCTCTTACATCCTTACCACGAGTGTCTTCACTTTTGTTTTCGCAGACAGCGAAGATTGATAGCTCTGGGGAGGAGTGCCCTGCGTGCATGCTAGACCTGTCTCAACCCTTGGGGTCTGGTGAAATAAGATCCTTAGACTCTTAAGAGCACTTAGTTACACACCAGGGAGTCTGGACCATTCCCTACCACCCTGCAAATACGTGCATGTACAGAAAACATTTGTGAGTTGCAGACTGTTTTGTCGTTAAATCCTCTCCTTTCCCCAGGGAGTACTAATACCTAGTTGTAAGGGAGAACCTTGGAAGTTTACATTCTGATAATAAGATTAAAGACTATTAACATTCAAGACAGACTTTGGCTTCACAGTGTAAGCATCTTTGAACTAGACCAGTCCCAGATCTATACAGAGTAAGATAGGGGAAATAATCACTTAGTTCTGACTTACCACCGACTACATAATAGGCATTTAAGAACACTCAAAAGACTGCTCCCTCCTCTTTACTATCTCACGTTTCTTTCCAAGGCAGACAATTGAACAGATTGTTTATATTTTGCCTCTTTTGCCCAAATACGGTGCTGGAAGACCCTTCCGAAAGAGTCGGAGATGAAATAGCAGATGTAC
The DNA here is from genome assembly GCF_003369695.1 of Bos indicus x Bos taurus. NCBI lineage: Eukaryota > Metazoa > Chordata > Mammalia > Artiodactyla > Bovidae > Bos > Bos indicus x Bos taurus. Next base: position 65,070,402 of record NC_040088.1, on the reverse strand, counting down.
ACGGTGTTCTCAGTTACTCTTCCCTACCCCAGATACTGTTTATAAGTTGGAAGGACATCTGTACATAGTATGTGAAAAATACCCTTTCTATGTCTGAATGCTCACATGCATCTGAAATACTTTTACTTCACTCTCCAGCCTCTGGTGATTTTTAAGTGTTTTCTGTGGCAAGGTAGTTTATTCATGTTTTTTTATCTTCACCAGTGTGTCACTAAATGGAATGTTGTAGGCCTTCTTCAAAGTCCGTATTGCCTTGCCTTTGTCAGTTCACTATTTGTTAAGCACCTGGTTTGTATGACAAGCATTACCTGAGGCCTTCGGGATACAGCCATAAACAGGACATGTGAAATTTCTGCCCTCCTGGAGCTTCAGTTCTGGGAGGTAAGGGAAAGTCAGAAAGTAAGAAATAGAAAAAGTTTCAGCCAATCCTAAGTGCTATAAAAGAAGTAAAATAGGAAGTCGTGGTAGTGACGAGGAGAGACTGCTTCAGATGCTGTGGTCAGGAAAGACCTGTCTGAGGAGACTTTTGACCTGATATCTGAAAAGTGGGAAGGATATGGCCTCTGGAAGTCTGAGGAAACAGCAGATGGATATGTCCAAAGGTAGTTTCAAGCTTAGGGTCAGCAAACTGAAAGCAACCCACTGAAGTTGGGCTGAGACCCTCATGAGAAAGAAAAGTTTAGGTGGTAGCCATGGGTCAGGTCATGTGAGGTCTGTTATCAGAGGAGTTTGTTTGGCTTTTATTCTTAAGGAACATTGAAAAGCTGTTCCCTTTTTGTGAAGCTGGGAGTGAAGTGGGATATGGTCTGGTTTACAATCTGACTGTGAAGGAGATTGGATAAGAGGAAAGAAGCAGGGCTACTGGTGAGAAGGCTGGGGCAGATCTGAGTAGTGACCAGGGTCAAAGAAAAAAGATGCTGAGTTATATTTTGGAGTTGAAAGTAGTGATCTGGCCTGGTTCGGATGGGAACGCAGTTGGCTGGGTTGGGGGTGACTCCTGGGTTTGAGGCTTCACCTGGAACATGGTGACGCCATGAATTGAGATGGTGAAGATGGGTGTAGGGTTGGATAGGACATTTGAAGTAGGACCTATTCAGTATTCATGTAGAGATGAGAAGCAGGCGGTTGGATACACAAGTCTGGAATTCAGTGGAGAGATTAGGGAGGCATTCATTCATTCAACAAGTATTTTTTAAGCCCCAGCTACCCACTCCAGTGTTCTTGCCTGGAGAATCCCAGGGACGGGGGAGCCTGGTGGGCTGCCATCTCAGGGGTCGCACAGAGTCCCTGAGCAACTGAAGTGACTTAGCAGCAGCAGCATGGACTAGGCAGTGGGGATACATCATAGTGAAAAAATAGACAAAAATCTCTGCCTTCATAGGATTTAACTTTTAGTCAGAGAAAGATGTGGGGAGTCATCTGACTTTATATGTTGGTTATTATAATTATGTTAATTTTTATAAAGAATTAAAAAAAAAAAACTCCTGTTTTGCTTCTTGTTATAATTATCTTTAGATACAAACTATATTCACGTGATTCAGAATTTGAAATGTTTGATGGAATATAGAATGAGAGTCTCTATTTCTTGTCCCAACATATTTGAGGCCAAATATTTTGACGGTCTCTCAACACATCTTTCCAAAGATAAATTTTGTGGACATGTAGACAAATGTGTGTAGGTTTCTTCTCCCCACTTGGCAAAAATGGTAGCATACTTGCTTTGATTTGACACCTTGTATTTTTTAGAGTATTAAATAGTATTAAAAAGGTTATGAAGCAGTATGAGGGCATCTGAAATAAGAAAGTACAGAAGAAGATTAGATGGTCCTGGGGCACCGAAGCATTTTCTGATTTGGTCCCTATCTTCTGTGAGTTTAGGACCTGCAGATATGGAGTTTAGTTTAAAGAGCTGTTTTGGTGAGGCTTTTTTTTTTTTTTTTAACAAAAGTGTGCACTGTTTCTTGTGTGTTTCATCTTTCTTATCTGCCTGTTTTCTTTATGTGCTAGAAAAATGTTTGATTATGATCGAAAGCAGCATTTCCGTGAATGTACTGTCAGTTAAATTCAAGTAAGTTGATAAAAAGACCAGCATTGAATCTTAATGTTTTGAGGAAGTTTAGCTAATGTTAAAGCTTGGAAAAACAAGCAGAAATTTGGAATGTTTTCATGAGACAAAAGTTATTGCTACTTGAGATGTATGACTGAATTCTCTCTCAGTAATCAGTTAATAATCAGACTCTCTGTTCCGAGTTATCTGGCCCTTTGCCTGGGTTTGAATCTTAACAGTCAAGTTTCTGTTGCGTTGCAGATGTTAGCATAATTCTTATGTTACCATCTTTAGGAATACAGACCGTCCCCAATTTACAATGATTTGCCTTAACAATTTTTCAGCTTTATGGTGGTACAAAAGCAATATGCATTCAGTAGAACCCTATTTTGAATTTTGATCTTTTCTTGGTCTAGCAGTATGGAGTATGATAGTCTTGTGATGCTGGGCAGTGGCAGCGAGCCTCAGCTCCCAGAAAGCCAAGCGGTCATGAGAGGGAACAACCAGTATACTTAACAGTCATCCTGCACATGGACAACCGTTTTGTTTTTCATCAATGTAGTAGTCACAAAATTACATGAGGCAGTCAACATGTTATTCAAAGTAGGCTTTCTGTTAGATGATTTGCCCAACTATGGGCTCATGTAGGCGTCCTGAGCACTTTGAAGGTAGGCTAGGCTAAGGTACGATGTTCGGTAGGTGAGGTGTATTAAATGCATCTTGACGATATTTGTAACTTTTGATGGATTTGGGGAGACGTAACCTGATCTTAGTTGAAGAAGATCTATATAAGATTCAGACTATGTTACTACTTTGTATTTGGGAAGGCCTGTTGAAGATACTGGAACAGTGAAGTTCCTTTAAGTCTTAATAAGTTTTGAGACAGTGACTAGAGTTAAGGTCATGATATTAGCATCTGGTACAACTTTTGGAGTGCGGTTAATGTTAGCTTCCCCTGTTGATTGACCCAGAGGAGGGGAGATGAAATATTTTCTGTAAGTTGCTTAAGCTTAATTTTTTTTGAAAAATTAAAAAACTCAGAATCATTGTGTTCCCTACTGAATTTAATACTATTTTTTATATTGGTTGACATTTTGATTTTCACTTAGCTGTCTTTAGCCAGACACTTTCTATGTAAATTGATCTACCTCTTTGGTTTCTTTTTTTTTTCTTGAGATTGTTCTGGATTTATGAACTGTTTTGTTCAGTTTGATTTTATTTATGTTATTGTTACCTCCCTTTTTTCTTTTTCGTCTGAGATAAGTAAGTATTTAGTTTCTAGGTTGGAGAAATATCTTTAAAAATACTTAGTTTTTCTTTTTTGCAGCATTAGTAATAATACTATGAAATATGTATGCTTAGGCAATGGCACCCCACTCCAGTACTCTTGCCTGGAAAATCCCATGGGCGGAGGAGCCTGGTAGGCTGCAGTCCATGGGGTTGCTAAGAGTCGGACACGACTGAGCGACTTCACTTTTCACTTTCATGCATTGGAGAAGGAAATGGCAACCCACTCCAGTGTTCTTGCCTGGAGAATCCCAGGGACAGGTGAGCCTGGTGGGCTGCCGTCTATGGGGTTGCACAGAGTTGGACATGACTGAAGTGACTTAGCAGTAGCAGTGTATTAAGCTTACTTAAACTCTGTAAATGTAGATGTTAATGTTCTATTTGAAGATTTTAGTTATCCAGAGAATTTTCACTTATGTACTTTAACAGTGTAAATGTTACTGTTGTTATTTAATCATTGAATTATAGCCTGACTGATGAAAAATTCTGACACATATACAGTCAGGTTAGTAGTTTATCATCTTTATTTCTCTTATCAGCTGTAAGCTTCTTGAAGGCAACATCTTTAATACCTGGTAGAGGTCTGAGTATTGTGAATACTTAATAAATATCTATTAACTCAATGACTTAAGTCTTGTTCTAATGTAGGTTGCTTTTCAAATAATGAAATATTAGATTTACCGTGTGTAAATATTTCTTGAATTTCTCAGTTTTGCTTTACTTCAGTTGACGGAAAGTACAGGATACTTACATTTTTATTTTATTTTATTTTTGTTTCTTTTTTGTTGATTTGGCTGCACCACGTAGCAAGTGGGATTTTAGTTCCCCAACCAGGGATCAAACGCATGGCCCCTGCAGCGGAAGCGCTGAGTCTCAGGCAAGCACTGGACTGCCAGGGAAGTCCCCTAAATTTAAATGTTGAAATAATTTCAGACTCTACAGAGAAGTTGCACAAATGGTACAGAAAGCTCAGGTATACCTTTCCCTAGATTTCCTTAGTGCCAACAGCTATATAACCAGGGCACAATGATCAAAACGAGGAAAATTAACATTGGTACCATGCTGTTAATTAAACTACAGACCTTTATGTGAATCCCACTTGTTTTTCCTGTAATGTCCTTTACCTTTTCAAGATTCAGTTCAGGATCAGACACAGCATTTAGCATCTGTCTCCCTACTGCTGCTGCTGCTAAGTCACTTCAGTCGTGTCCGACTCTGTGTGACCCCATAGATGGCAGCCTACCAGGCTCCGCCGTCCCTGGGATTCTCCAGGCAAGAACACTGGAGTGGGTTGCCATTTCCTTCTCCAATGCATGAAAGTGAAAGGTGAAAGTGAAGTCGATCAGTCGTGTCCAACTCTTAGCGACCCCATGGACTGCAGCCTACCAGGCTCCTCCGCCCATGGGATTTTCAAGGCAAGAATACTGGAGTGGGGTGCCATTGCCTTCTCCGATCTGTCTCCCAAGTCTCTTCTAATCTGTGATGATCTTTTCTTGTCTTCCATCATCTTCATGCTTGCAATGAATGGTCAGTTTATTTTGTAGAATGACTCAATTTGGGTTTCTCTGATGGTTTCTCATAGTTAGATTGAGGTGGTACATTTTTGGCAGGCATACTAAAGAAGTGATGCTGAGTCTACAGCGTATCATATTGCAGGATACAGGATGTCAGTATATTGTATTAGAGGTGATGTTAGCTCTCATTAAGGTCATGTCTGTTAAATTTCTTTGCTTGTAGAAGTTACTATTTTTTCTCTTTGTAATTGCTGGATATATGGGGGGAGATTCTTTGAAACTATGCAGAAATCCTGTTCTCAAATTTTTGTCCTTTCATTTCAGCGTTCTTTGGTAGTTCTTGCTTATAACAATAATTACAGCAGTGTTCACCTGATGGCAATTTTGTATTTTTCTCATTTCCTTCTACACTTATTAATTGGAATCCTTCTATAAGGGAGAACTGTCTCGTCTCCATATTTGTATCCATGTTGAGTCAGAGATACTTGTTTTACTCTATGGTTTATAATTTAATTTTATCTTTATTTAATCACTCAGATTGTTCTTCTATGGCTTTCAAGTTTGCTCTTTGTCTTTTTAACATCCTCCAGCCTCTTTAAGAACACACTTTCTGTTTTCTGACATCTTAACATGTCCAGACTCATTATATTGCCCCTGCTGCAGCCCTGGAACCAATCACTTCTCCAGTGAGCTCTGGTTCCTTCTCTTGGAGAATGGTTTTTAGAAACCAAGATCTAGATGTTATGTGTGCTAATTGCCATTGGGTGTCATTGCTCCTAGGCCCTCTCAGTGAACGGAGCTAGAAATACATGTATGAATACTAATCCATGCATACACAACATCTGTTTATTTCTATATCTTTCATCTCTCTCTCTGTGTTAAAAACCATGCTGATAACTCTCATTCCAGTCAAACACTATAGGATTTACACTTGCTGTCCCTTTTTATTTATAACTGCTGTTTTCTGATAGAAATAGAGCATACTTTTCCAATAGTCATAATAATGGTTTGAAGTTACCAAAGTGAGTCCAAGGTTTTTAGATAATGTGACTTAATTTAGCTCTCAGGATAACAAAAATTGCAAGTCATTGGGTTGTTAAAAAGGATAACTAGAGTATAATTCGAGTAATCCTTTTTAATATTTGGATAGATGGTCAGGACTAGAAAGAAAATTCAGTCTTAATGTTTATTTGTGGAAAGGCTTATTGGTCACAGCTTTGTCTTACCTGTGCGCCAGAGTGGGTGGGCTTGCCTACTCATGAGAAACTCAGATTAATTCAAGTTCTCTAACTCATCCTTGAAACATCTGTAAGAATTTTTTTAAGGCTAGTTGGAGTCTTAAATTCCTGCTTGGCTTATTAAAATTGGAAAAAAGTGAGCAAGTAAGTGAAAAAGACATAAAGCTTCATTGAGATAGGAGCCATGGAAAGAAATACTGTTTGTAGACATGTGGGAGAGTCTCAAGTCATGGAGGAGAAAGGTCTTTAATTCTGGTCAAGTTGACTTTAGTTTGGAAGCATATTCTTCTATAATTTTTTTGTTGTATTATAAATATATTCTGTACTTCCTACTGTCCCCCTTCCTAAGGTTTTCTTCCTGCACTATACATTTTGCCAATTGAAGTTACAGACCACTGTGTTTCTCTTGACTTTTTTCACCAGTGTCTGCCTTTTTAAAAAAACACACTACTAGAAATTCTTTTTATTTTTAATTAAAAAAATATTTATTTATTTGGCTGCACCAGATCTTAGTTGCGGCATGTATAATCTCTAGTTGTTGCCTGTGAACTGTTAGTTACAGCATATGGGATCTAGTTCCCTGACCAGGAATTGAGCCTGGATCCCCTGCACTGGGAGCATGGACTCTTAGCCACTGGACCACCAGGGAGGTCCCCTAGAAATTCTTAAGTAAGCAAGTCACATGATGGAAATGACATTTGTGGTGTGGAGCTGTGTGTCAAGCCTTATTGCAACAGTAAACATTTACCCTGAGCCTGCAGTTAACAAAGATACCTCTTGGCTGTAGCTCATGGGCCACACATTCAGTGCAGTAAGATGAAAGAGTTTAGATGCATGCTTGGAGCTTATCTTCATATGAAATCACGATAACTTTTGGTCAGTGTATACCAGAGATAGTCTTAGAAATGGAAAATATTGAAGAATTAATAACGCTCTTTGATTAGGTATTAAATATTTTCCTTATTTTGTGTATTTAGGCTATAACCTGCTCAATAAGCCCCCTGGATGTCATTTTAAAAATTTACTAGGGTATATTGACTTACCTGAAATTTATTTAGGCCCCAGTATTCTTTTGATCAATGCAAAGAAATAGAGGAAAACAACAGAATGGGAAAGACTAGAGATCTCAAGAAAATTAGAGATACCAAGGGAACATTTCATGCAAAGATGGGCTCGATAAAGGATAGAAATGGTATGGACCTAACAGAAGCAGAAGATACTAAGAAGAGGTGGCAAGAATATACAGAAGAACTATACAAAAAAGATCTTCATGACCCAGATAATCACGATGGTATGATCACTCATCTAGACCCAGACATCCTGGAATGTGAAGTCAAGTGGGCCTTAGAAAGCATTGCTACGAAAAAAGCTAGTGGAGGTGATGGAATTCCAGTTGAGCTATTTCAAATCCTGAAAGATGATGCTGTGAAAGTGCTACACTCAATATGCCAGCAAATTTGGAAAACTCAGCAGTCCTGAGGGAAAACTCAGGACTGGAAAAGGTCCGTTTTCATTCCAATCCCAAAGAAAGGTAATGCCAAAGAATGCTCAAACTACTGCACAGTTGGACTCATCTCACATGCTAGTAAAGTAATGCTCAAAATTCTCCAAGCCGGGCTTCAGCAGTACATGAACCTGAACTTTCAGATGGTTATGCTGGTTTTAGAAAAGGTAGAGGAACCAGAGATCAAATTGCCAACATCCGCTGGATCATTGAAAAAGCAAGAGAGTTCCAGAAAAACATCTATTTCTGCATTATTGACTATGCCAAAGCCTTTGACTGTGTGGATCACAATAAACTGTGGAAAATTCTTCAAGAGATGGGAATACCAGACCACCTGACCTGCCTCTTGAGAAACCTATATGCAGGTCAGGAAACAACAGTTAGAACTGGACATAGAACAACAGATTTTCCAAATAGGAAAAGGAGTACGTCAAGGCTGTACATTGTCACCTTGCTTATTTAACTTCTATGCAGAGTACATCATGAGAAACACTGGGCTGGAAGAAGCACAAGCTGGAATCAAGATTGCCGGGAGAAATATCAATAACCTCAGATGTGCAGATGACACCACCCTTATGGCAGAAAGTGAAGAGGAACTAAAGAGCCTCTTGATGAAAGTGAAAGAGGAGAGTGAAAAAGTTGGCTTAAAGCTCAACATTCAGAAAACGAAGATCATGGCATCTGGTCCCATCACTTCATGGGAAATAGATGGGGAAACAGTGGACACCGTGTCAGACTTTATTTTTTGGGGCTCCAAAATCACTGCAGATGGTGATTGCAGCCATGAAATTAAAAGAAATTACTCCTTGGAAGGAAGGTTATGACCAACCTATGCTATACTAACTCACTTCAGTTGTGTCCAACTCTGTGCGACTCCATAGATGGTAGCCCACCAGGCTCCCCTGTCCCTGGGATTCTCCAAGCAAGAACATTGGAGTGGGTTGCCATTTCCTTCTCCAGTGCATGAAAGTGAAAAGTGAAAGTGAAGTTGCTCAGTAGTGTCCGACTCTTAGCGACCCCATGGACTGCAGCCTACCAGGCTCCTCCGTCCATGGGATTTTCCAGGCAAGAGTACTGGAGTGGGTTGCCATTGCCTTCTCCGTGACCAACCTAAATAGCATATTAAAAAGCAGAGACATTACTTTGCCAACACAGGTCCATCTAGTCAAGGCTATGGTTTTTCCAGTGGTCATGTATGGATATGAGAGTCGGACTATGAAGAGAAGTGAAAGTGAAGTCGCTCAGTCATGTCTGACTCTTTCCGACCCCATGGACTGAGCCTACCAGGCTCCTCCCTCCATGGGATTCTCCAGGCAAGAGTACTAGAGTGGGTTGCCATTTCCTTCTCCAGGGGATCTTCCCGACTCAGGGATCGAACCCGGGTCTCCTGAATTCCAGGCAGATGTGTTAAGCTCTGAGCCACCAGGGAAGCCCCACTGTGAAGAAAGGTGAGTGCTAAAGAATTGATGCTTATGAAATGTGGTGTTGGAGAAGACTCTTGAGAGTCCCTTGGACTGCAAGGAGATCCATCCAGTCTATTCTAAAGGAGATCAGTCCTGGGTGTTCATTGGAAGGACTGATGCTAAAGCTGAAACTTCAATACTTTGGCCACCTCATGCGAAGAGTTGACTCATTGGAAAAGACTCTGATGCTGGGAGGGATTGGGGGCAGGAGGAGAAGGGGACAACAGAGGATGAGATGGCTGGATGGCATCACCGACTTGATGAACATGAGTTTGAGTAAACTCCAGGAGTTGGTGATGGACAGGGAGGCCTGGCGTGCTGCGATTCATGGGGTTGCAGAGTCGGACATGACTGAGTGACTGAACTGAACTGATTCTTTTGATAATTTTTGGAATGCCAGAGTTTTATTGCTGGGAATGATCAGTACTGAAATAAAAAGTTAAATTTGATAGGTTTTTTGTTTTATTTATTTTTAATTTTTTTTTTTTTTTACTAAAAAAGACATTAAGTGTTTAGCCATTTACATTGTTGATAATTATACTTTTGGAAGGCAACTGAAATGTTTATCAGTAATTAAGCTGAAGTCATACTGATCATTATGTTGAACATGGTTTTACATTTTGCTAAAATAGTTTGTGCTTCAAATAAAATATTTAATTATGTACCAGCATCAGTTCTGTTCTTAAAATGAATGTTTTGAGATGCTGTTACTGCTTTACCTGCTGAAGTGTAATTATCCAAATCACTTCTTTGTATGAAAAATGTCTGATTGAAAAACAGTATCACTCCATATTAAAATCCATCTGATGTTGGCAAAATTATATCTTTTGTATTTCTGCTATTGCTGGCAACTTTGTTTTCTTTAAAACATTGTTGGAGTGGGAGTTTTGTCAGGCTGTGTTAACATATCATAACACATTGTCAGGCTGTGTTAACACTTTGGGCTGGTACCATGTTGCTTCAGAGCTCTTTCAGCATCTGTACCTCAAAGTTAAGATTCTCGGGAGAAAGGAAATGTTAGTGTGTTCGTGCATAATCAGTTGCTCAGTCATGTCCAACTCTTCTGTGAGTCCGTGGACCCACCAGGCTTCTCTGTCCATGGGATTCTCCAGGCAAGATTACTGGAGTGGGTTGCTATTCCTCCTCCAGGGGCTCTCTTTTAGTGTTCTGGGGAGTGAGGTAGGTGTGTGAAGAGAAAAACTGAAAAGGAAAAGAGATTTTAGAACATTGCTATCAGAAATCTAGATAATTTATCAATTTGATTTTTGTCTTTAGCTTGGGTTACCTAGCTATTCTCTTAGAACTAGTAACTGATTAGAAAATGTTTGTTGTCAGAAAACTAGTCAAGTATCTGTCCTGAGTCTCTGACAATCAGTGATTTGATGTATGTTTTTGTATTTTTGACTTTTTCAGCAACCATTACAATATGTAGCTTAATGAACATGTCTGCTTTCACTTGGCATAATGCTTTTGAGAATCATCTGTTGTTGTCCACATATCAGTGATTTGTCCAACTTTAATACTGAATAGTATACTGTTGTGTGAATTCACCACATTTTGTTTTCCATCCACTAGTTGATGGGATATTTGGTTTGTGCGCTTTGGTAGTTATTAATAAAGGTGCTCTAAAAATTTGTGTTTAGGTTTTCCTGTGAATGTATGTCTTCATTTCTCCTGTGTAAATACCCAGAAATGGAGTTGCTGGATCCCATGGAAAGTATATGCTTAACTTTAATAGAAACTGCCTAAGTGGTTATTAGGCAGCTTGTCACTGTTTAGTATGTTAGCTGTGGGCTTGTCTTATATGACCTTTATTATGTTGAGGTACATTCCCTCTATGCCCACTTTGTTGAGAGCTTTTGTCATAAATGAATGTTGAATTTTGACAGATGCTTTTTCTACATCTGTTGAGATCATCATGTGATTTTTCATTCTTCATTGTATTAATGTCATTGATTGATCTGTGGATGTTGAACCTTGTATCCCTGGAATATATCACAGTTGATCATGGTGTATCAGTCCTTTTAATGTGTTGTTGAATTTGGCTTGCTAAATTTTTTTTTTTTTTTTGCAGATGTTTGCATCTGTGTTCATCAGGAATATTGGCCTTTAGCTTTCTTTTCTTTTGGTGTGTGTGTATTTTTTTTATTTTGACACCCATTTTGTTTATTTATTTTAAAAACTTTGTATTTTATATTGAGGTATAGCTGATAACAAATATAAAAGTTTTAGGTGAACAGTGAAGGGACTCAGCCATACATACATATGTATCTAGATTTTCTTTTCTTGTGGTGTCCTTTGGTAATCATGGTAATGCTGGCCTTGTAACATGAGTTTGGAAGTATCCTTCCGTCTTTTTTTTCTTGGAAAGAACCCTCCTGGAGCCCTTTGTTCTGTGTCTGTATAGACGGGTTGTTTTTAAAATCTGTCAAGCTTCTGTGCTGAAAAATTCCTGTTCCTCTCTTCTGTGTTAGATCCCTCTGTTTTGGGATCCCAAGTCTTTCTTAGTTTGTTAATTTCCTCCTTATAGAGGATATCTTCCAATAGATTCCTGAGTAAAATGATTTCATGTACATTATTTGATACCACTCTGGATAGAGAACTCTAGGTGATTAGTCATCTTCCCCTGAGCATTTTGAAAGCATTGCTTTATATTACCTCCAGCATCCAGTGTTGCAATTGTAAATCTATATATAATTTATAGTCTGTTGTGACTTTTTTCTTTTCTGAAAAATTATAAAGTCCTTTCTTTATCCTCAGTGGTTTAGTATGCCAAAAAGTGGTGCCTTGTTATTTTTAAAATCAAATATTCTGGGTATTCAACATGTCCTTCTAAGTTGGAAAACTAATGTTCATTAGTTCTGCAGTATTTTTTCTTTAATAATTACCTCTCATTCTGATTTTCTAGAATGCATATTAATTGAATGTTAGATCTTTTGGATGAATAATCCTTTTAAAAATAACTTTCTGATTCTGATTTATGTGCTCCCCACTCTTCCTCATATTTATGGAACTGTTAATGATGATGGTAAAGATTTTTTTTAAACCCATTTACTTTGAAAAATTGCAAACATATACAGAGAATGAATAGTTTAATAATGCCTAATGTACTTGTCACTCATTCTCAACAATTATCAATCAGTGCATAAACAAGCTGTTTAATTTTGAGGTAGGTCTCAGACAGCATTTATTACATTCATAAGTATTTTGGGATGTGTCTTTGACAGATAAGAACTCTCATTTTTAAAGCTCTCCTAATTGTTATAAAAAATATTTTTAAGGTCATGAAATAGCTCCTCAAGTGTTTTCAGATTTCCAAGGTTATCATAAATATGAATTTTAAAAAAGAGCATAAATCTAGATCCAAATAGGAACAGTCATACTGTGATAGATTAAATGTGCCTTTTCAGTCTATTTTAGTTTAATTTCTATTCCATAAATGTCTCTCACTCTCATTTTCTTTTCTCTCTCTTACATGTGTGCATAATTTATTGAAGAAATCTGATTATCCAGTAGTTTCCTGTAGTCTGGATTTTGCAGACTTGCAGGTTGATGGTTAGTAATGTTTGTATATATAATATGTATCACATAGGAGGAATTCAGAAGGTATTTAATGAACAGTAAGGATAATGATAAATTGTAGTTTTCTTATAAGTATTTGTAACAATTGTAACTTAAGTTGTGTTAACAGTATCTTTAGAAGAAAACTTTGTTGATGTCAATGTGAAAAGAACTTACTAATCCATTTAAAAAACTATTTTAACTCAAAAATACTGATATTAAACTAGGTACTTGAATTTTGGAGGACTCATCACATATCATATCAAACATAATAGAATGAATCCAAGTACAGCCAAGCAGTGAAATGCTATTTGCCTAGTCACTCGGTTGTGTCTGACTCTTTGCGACCCCATGGACTGTAGCCTGCGAGGCTCCTCAGTCCATGGGATTCTCCAGGCAAAGAATGCTGGAGTGGGTTGCCATTTCCTTCTCCAAGAAATGCTATTAGGATTAAAGAAATCCTTATGTGTTAATATGGAATGCTTTTCCAAATGTACTGTTAAGTGAATATATTGTTAAGTAAGTGGTGTGATGCCATTTATATAAAACAGGTGAAGAAAGACCATCTCTATATTCAACTATGTAAAAAGGGGAAATAATGACATATATGCATAAAGTACTCCCAGACACACATAATAGATCCCTCTAGTGATGGGACATGGTGACTGTAGCATAGGAGTGAGAAGGAGACTGAGATTTCAGAATTTGCAATCATGTAAATGTACCTGTTCTCCCCTACATTCCCCTCCACATTAAATTGCTCCAAAATTTTTGGTACGGTTATTTCACCTTAAGTGTCTTAACAGCTTTATTGAGTTATCCTTCGCATACCATTCAGTGTACTCATTTGAACTGTACAGTTCAGTGGTTTTTAGCACATGTGAGGGTTGTGCAAACATGATGACAATCAGTTTTAAAACATTTTCATCACCTAATTAGCAGTCACTAACCATTTTTCTCCAGGTCCTGTAACCCTGTGCAAACACTAAAATACTTGCTGTGTCTGCTGATCTGTCTTTTCTGGATATTTCATGTAAACGGAATAGGCAGTAATAGGCAGTCTTTTATGACCAACTTTATTCACAGAATATGTTTTTGAGGTTTATCTATATTGTAGCATCTATCAGTACTCCATTCCTTTGTATTACAGAATAATCATTGGATGTACTACATTTTATTTATCCATTTTTTACTTGATAGACATTTGAGTGATTTCCACTTTTTTGGCCTTTATAAATAAATGCTGCTATGAACATTTGTGTCCAAGTTTTTATGTTTTTTTATTTTATTTTATTTATTTTTGGCTGGGCTGGGTCTTTGTTGCTGTGTGGGCTTTTCCCTAGTTGTGGTGCTTGGGCTTCTCTCTGCAGTGGCTTCTTTGTGTTGCAGAGCAAGGCTGTAGGGCACTTGAGCTTCAGGAGTTGTGGCAAGTAAGGTCAGTAGTTGTGGCTCCTGGGCTTTAGTTGCTCTGTGGCATGTGGGATCTTCCTGGATCAGGGATCGAACCGGAGTCTCTTGCATTGCCAGGTGGATTCTTTACCACTGTGCCACAGGAAAGCCCCATGTCCAAGTTTTTGTGTGGACATGTTTTCTATTGCATAGGAGTGAATTACTGAATCACGTGGTAGCTCTGTGATACCATACGATACTTAGAAATGGTGCTCCTAGTGAGAAAATCCAATCTATGAATCATTTTCAAATGTAATGAAAATTTCATAAATGTTATTGCCATAAAATTTCTTTCTTTGCCCTCTCTCTTTTATATCCTTGTATAAATGCTCCATGAGTAAAGATCATTTAAACAATTTAAATAAGATGAAGGAACATACATTTTATTTAAGGAGCTTAAATAAAGGAGCTTTCTATTGGGCAGGCATAGAAGCTAACCAACTCTTTTAGCATACTTCCTGTTACTGGTTTGTTAGTTTTTAGTTTATTTCCCTGGGCTGATGCTTCTCTCACCTTGGTGTTCACATTTTCCATCCATCTAAGAGTGGATTATCACTGTACATAAACCCATTCTCTCTGTTCTCAACAGAGAAATCAATGCCAGTGTGATTCTGCTAAAACTTGAATAAAGCTAAAAGGTAATCGATGCAACCATTAAAATAATGTATAAGTAGGGTGTGTGGTATGATCCCATTCTTATAGGGGGAGGAATGGAATGTGAAGCAAACAGTGATAGCTTTTTGGTACACAGTTACACAGTAGTCTCCCTACCCTGAGGAAGCACTCAGATAATCGTGGCTCAGTTCAGTTCAGTTGCTTAATCGTGTCCGACTCTTTGTGACTCCATGGACTGCAACGTGCCAGGCTTCCCTGTCTATCACTAGCTCCTGGAGCTTGCTCAAATTCATGTCCATCGAGTTGGCTGAGGGTAGTTTAATCCTCTAATAGCAGTTAAAGAGAATTCTCAAGTTACACAGAAGAGGACACCTTACCTAGTTTAAGTGGGCCCAGAAAATTTCCTAAAAGCTAATATTCTGGGCCAAGGCTAAAAGATCAGTAGGAGTTGGGTGAATGGATTGAAAGGAGGAGGCATGGAGAAGAGAAGAATTTTAGGTACAGAAAGCAATCACGGTAACGCTCAGTGCTTGTGAATCAGCCTGTTGTGTTCAGTGACCTCTAAGCAAAGAAGTTTCCAGATTATGATGCCAAGGAAAGGAGTCCCATGAGAAGAGCAAGGTGAGGATGGGCTTTAGTTCAAGGTCACATCATGGAAGCTTGATGATCCTGTTGCCAATGAGCTTAAACCAGATGCTATCCGTAGTGGAAAATCTCAAGCTGCTTTAAGTACCAGAGTGACATGGTCAGCTCTGTGGTTTAGGTTATTTTTGTTGCTGAATGCCAGATCCAAGAGTCTAACTTCCTTGGAAGTCAAGAACTCTGTTGACCACTGTTATCCTCACCTAGTACAATGCCTGGCATGGATGTTCCTAAGTCTGCTGGAGTAGGACATGGCAACCCACTACTAGTATTCTTGCCTGGGAAGTCCCATGGACAGAGAAACCTGGTGGGCTACAGTTCATGGGGTCGCAAGGAGTCAGCCATCACTGAGCACACAGCACATAGTTGTATATGGTAGTTGAGGGCAGGGGTTCCAGCGCAGGTCTGAATCCTGATGCCATCAATAAATAGCTCTGCGACCTTAAGCAAGTTTGTTAATCACCATGTAATTAGTTTTCTTATCCAGAAAATGGAGGGAACAGTGGGCCCTACTTCAGATTGTTGGGAAGATTAAGTGACTTTATATAAAGCACTTAGATGTGTGTTTGGCTCATAGTAAGTATGGGCTTCCCTGATAGCTCAGTTGTTAAAGAATCTGCCTGCAATGCAGGAGACCCTGGTTCGATTCCTTGGTCAGGAAGATCTGCTGGAGAAG
This sequence comes from Bos indicus x Bos taurus, assembly GCF_003369695.1. Classification (NCBI taxonomy): domain Eukaryota; kingdom Metazoa; phylum Chordata; class Mammalia; order Artiodactyla; family Bovidae; genus Bos; species Bos indicus x Bos taurus. The sequence goes on along the minus strand of NC_040088.1, from coordinate 65,054,406 downwards.
GGATAGGCTACCCACTCCAGTATTCTTGGGCTTCCCTTGTGGCTCAGCCGGTAAAGAATCTGTATGCCATGTGGGAGATCCGGGTTTGATCCTTGGGTTGGGAAGATGCCCTGGAGAAGGGAAAGGCTACCTACTCCAGTATTCTGGCCTGCAGAATTAATTCCATGAACTATATATAGTCCATGGGGTCGAAAAGAGTCAGACACGACTGAGTGACTTTCACTTTCATAGTAAGTACTGTATAAGTATTAACAGTTATTAGTACTTCTTTGATAAATAAAAGATGAATGCAAACTGAAACTGTTGAGGGCCTGACCCCAGAGCTTTTATGGGGTTGCACGAGAATGGAAGGATTTAAGAAATCCCACACAGATAGGATGTGTGAAAAGCATGAGAAGTTAAGGTTAATTTTCTGTTTTAAAACTGGAGCTTTAGGTCCCCCTCTTCCCCCCAATACACACACACACACACAGGGATTACTGCTAGTTAGAGGAAATTTAAGGCCTGGTCTGTTGATGGAAGAGAGTTGATTCAGTGTGGCACACCCTCTTTGGGCTTTTGTTTAACCTCTCTGATTCCTTTTCTTCTCTTCTCTTGAAGTCTGTTCCCTGGACCCCTCTGCAGTTCTTTTCTTCACCACGTAAGAAGAGCCCAGGGCCTCCTCCAGTTCGTGGACCATGCAACTGGTCTCTTGTCTCGTTTCCTTTTTCTCTATGCATCCTGCCTTCTCCCTGCTGTCTCTTTACCTCCTTTTTTCCCCACAGTGGGACACAAAGAGGAAGAATGTTTCCTCCTTGTTTGGCCCTAGCTACAGGACTAACTTGGTGCTTCACAGTCCCGTAATGAGGGAAAACTTCGGGGAGGGTGTGAAGGCTTGTGCAGGAAAAATGCTCCCTTGTGCAATTAAATGTGGCTTTACAAGGTTTTTCTTTTAATTCTGTTCTTCTGCTGTGTTATGGAGAAGGATTTGGAATCCAGCTAAACTGATGCTTTAAGAAAAGAAACCCTTTAATGATTTTGTGTTTCCTCATATATGCGCTTAGTCTCCAGTTTAAGGAGTGCAAACCACGAGGATTTGGGGCTGAAGCCTTTTTGTCTTGACTGAGTATCTGCTGTGGATTTCTCGTGTTGGAGTTTAACTTTTTGGCTCATTGAGCCCCAGCTTCTTTCTGTCAGCACGTGAAGCTTCTCATTCTTTGGACCACCCTGAATTATAAATAATTTGTGTTAAAAGCTCTCTATTTCTTAGAGTTTGTAGTGAATACAAACATTCTGAAGAATTCCTTGTCTGGACAGGCATGAAAAGATGACAGCCAACGTTGATTGTTCTCACCACGCGCCAGGCTCTGTTCTCACGCCTTCCTGCATCCTGCTGCCTAATGATGTGATTGTTTTAGAGACAAATGACTGACCCCGTGTAATTCATGCTAATGTTAGCATTGTCTTTAATTAACAGATTTCAACACTAAACTTGCACAATGTCTTTGAAACCAAGAGTAGTGGATTTTGATGAAACCTGGAGCAAACTCCTCACGACAATCAAAGCTGTGGTCATGTTGGAGTACGTGGAGAGAGCAACGTGGAACGACCGCTTCTCGTATCCTTTGGTGGCACCTACGCCTGCACCCATCAGCACTCTGGGTTCATAAGCTTGTTGAAAACAGGTTTAAGCTTTCCTAAGTGGAAGAACTTTCCAGTATAACTATTTTCAAATGTATTATTGTTGACATTTCCAAATTTATTGCCTGTATGTGGCAGTCAACAGTCTTCCATAACCTTTTGTTCAGCAGATACTTTCCTGAGATTTAGCATATGTCAGACACCACTTCAGGCTTTGGGAGTACAGCTGTGAACAAAACAAGCCACTTTCCTTTCATTCTACTGAAGGAGATAGGCATTAAACAGATGTAAAGCAAACCTCATGCCAGTGCTTCTATTAATCGTAACAGGTTAAGTATCGGGGCGGTCCGGTGGGGAGGAGTGAAGCAGGGCAAGTGTCTGAGTGTGGCTGGAGTGTGTGTGGGACTCTGCAGTTGGTGGTCAGGGAAGGTCTCTCTGAGGATGGTGATAAAACTTGAGCAAAAAAAAAAAAAGCAAAAAAAAAAACAAAAAAACAAAACTTGAGCAAAGACTAGGACAGAGGGAGGGAGCAGGTCACACAGAGACCTAGGGGCAGCGTTGCAGGCAGAGAGCACATAGCACATTCAGCGCCTGTGAGGCGGGAACGGTTCTTACCTGGGTTGTCTGCATTTGCGAGTTAGGGGTTGTATATGAAAACATAAGTAGGTGGTTTCCCTGTGGCCTAAAACCTGCTGCCCTGCGTTCCTACATGAAAGCAATCTTATTTTAAAAACTTTATATACATACACACAGATATACTATATCTAATATGGAGAAGCTCTATACAGTCAGCAAAAACGAGACCAGGAGCTGACTATGGCTCAGATCATAAACTCCTTATTGCCAAATTCAGATTTAAATTGAAGAAAGTAGAGAAAACCATTAGACGATTCCTGTATGACCTAAATCAGATCCCTTACATTATACAGTGGAAGTGACAAATAGATTCAAGGGATTGGGTTCAAGGAATTAGTTGTGATAGAGTGCCTGATGAACTATGTACGGAGGTTTGTGACATTGTACAGGAGGCAGTAATCAAGACCATCCCCAAGGGAAAAAATGCAAAAAGTCAAAATGGTTGTCTGGGGAGGCCTTACAGATGGCTGTAAAAAGAAGAAAAGCGAAAGGCAAAGGAGAAAAGGAAAGATAAACCTATTTGAATGCAAAATTCCAAAGAATAGCAGAATAGCAAGGAGAGATAAGAAAGCCTTCCTCAGTGATCAGTGCAAAGAAATAGAGGAAAACAATAGAACATGAAAAACTAGTGATCTCTTCAAGAAATTTAGAGATATCAAGGGAACATTTCATGCAAAGATGGGCTCAATAAAGGACAGAAATGGTATGGACCTAACAGAAGCAGAAGATATTAAGAGGTGGCAAGAATACACAAAAGAACTGTACAAAAAAGATCTTCATGGCCCAGATAACCATGATGGTGTGATCACTCACCTAGAACCAGACATCCTGGAATGTGAAGTCAAGTGGGCCTTAGGATGCATCACTATGACCAAAGGCTAGTGGAGGTGATGGAATTCCAGTTGAGCTATTTCAAATCCTAAAAGATGATGCTGTGAAAGTGCTACACTCAGTATGCCAGCAAATTTGAAAAACTCAGCAGTGGCCACAGGACTGGAAAAGGTCAGTTTTCATTCCAATCCCAAAGAAAAGCAATCCCAAAGAATGCTCAAACTACTGCACAATTGCACTCATCTCACATGCGTAATGCTCAAAACTCTCCAAGCCAGGCTTCAACAGTATGTGAACTGTGAACTTCCAGATGTTCAAGCTGGTTTTAGAAAAGGCACAGGAACCAGAGATCAAATTGCCAACATTTGCTGGATCATCGAAAAAGCAAGAGAGTCCCAGAAAAACATCTATTTCTGCTTTATTGACTATGCAAAAGCCTTTGACTGTATGGATGACAACAAACTTTGGAAAATTCTTAGAAATGGGAATACCAGACCACCTGACCTGCCTCTTGAGAAACCTGTATGCAGGTCAGGAGCAACAGTTAGAACTGGACATGGAACAACAGACTGGTTCCAAATTGGGAAAGGAGTATGTCAAGGCTGTATATTGTCACTCTGCTTATTTTACTTATATGCAGAGTACATCTTGAGAAATGCTGGACTGGATGAAGCACAAACTGGAATCAAGATTTCTTGGAGAAATATCAATAACCTCAGATATGCAGATGACACCACGCATATGGCAGAGACTGAGAAAGAACTAAAGAGGCTCTTGATGAAAGGGAAAGAAGAGAGTGAAAAAGTCAACTTAAAACTCAGCATTCAAAAAACTAAGATCATGACATCTGGTCCTGTCACTTCATGGCAAATAGATGGGGAAACAATGGAAACAGTGTCAGACTTTATTTTTTTGGGCTCCAAAATCACTGCAGATGGTGACTGCAGCCATGAAATTAAAATATACTTGCTCCTTGGAAGAAAAGCTATGATCAACCTAGATGGCATATTAAAAAGTGGAGACATTACTTTGCTGACAAAGGTCTGTCTAGTCAAAGCTATGGTTTTTCCAGTGGTCATGTATGGATGTGAGAGTTGAACTATAAAGAAAGCTGGGAGCTGAAGATTTGATACGTTGAACTGTGGTGTTGGAGAAGACTCTTGAGAGTCCCTTGGACTGGATCAAACCAGTCAATCCTAAGGGAAATCAGTCCTAACTATTCATTGGAACGGAGAAGGCAGTGGCACCCCACTCCAGTACTCTTGCCTGGAAAATCCCATGGACGGAGGAGCCTGGTAGGCTGCAGTCCATGGGGTCTCAAAGAGTCAGACATGCCTGAGCGACTTCACTTTCACTTTCCACTTTCATGCATTGGAGAAGGAAATGGCAACCCACTCCAGTGTTCTTGCCTGGAGAATCCCAGGGATGGGGGAGCCTGGTGGGCTGCCGTCTATGGGGTCGCACAGAGTCAGACATGACTGAAGCGACTTAACAGCGTTCATTGGAAGGACTGATGCTGAAGCCTGAAACTCCAGTACTTGGGCCACCTGATGTGAAGAACTGACTCATTGGAAAAGACCCTGATGCTGGGAAAGATTGAAGGCCGGAGGAGAAGGGGACAACAGAGGATTAGGTGGTTGCATGGCATCACTGACTCGATGGACACGAATTTGAGTAAGCTCTGGGAGTTGGTGATGGACGGGGAGGCCTGGAGTGCTGCAGTCCATGGGATTGCAAAGTCGGACACAACTGAGTGACTGAACTGAACTGAATATAATGTATGTATATGAAAGTGAAAGTTGCTCAGTCATGTCCGACCCTTTGCAACCCCTTGATCTGTACAGTCCATGGAATTCTCCAGGCCAGAATACTGAAGTGGGTAACCTTTCCCTTCTCCAGGGGATCTTCCCAACCCAGGGATTGAACCTAGGTCTCCCACATTGGAAATGGAGTCTTTACCAGCTGAGCCACAAGGGAAGCCCAAGAATACTGGAATGGGTAGCCTATCCCTTCTCCAGCAGATCTTTCCAACCCAGGAATCGAACTGGGGTCTCCTGCGTTGCAGGTGGATTCTTTACCAACTGAGCTATCAGGGAAGCCCTAAAAGAGTGATCTGCCCTTTCTGAGGTTCAAACTCAGGACCTTCAGATTGAGACTGACATGCTGCCTCCTGTGTTAAGAGGGCAGACATGTATATTATATGTATATTATAGCATTAATAATATCATTATATAGGTAAAAACGCAGTGTGACCTCCAGCACCCAGGATATATACTCTGGAAAAAACCCACAGCATTCCAGTACTTTAGCTTCTTAGTATTTGGGAGGTTAAAGCGGTCTCTAGGAACCCTCAGCCACTGGTAGCTGGAGAGAGGGGTGGGTGGCTGTCTCACCAGCTCTGCCCAGTGTTTGCCAGGCACCGTGGCTGGGAGGGCCTGGGGGCAGCCCTGGCAGACTGCTGACCTGCCTTCACCTTCTACCACAGGGATATTCCACATGAAGGAAGGGAGTGGGGTTGAGGCCTGGTCTCTGGGTTGAAGGGCCCTATAGGAGGCTTTATGGACAGAGTAGACCCTGCAGGAACCAGAGACTCTTTTCGTCTAAAGGGAAGATGAGACGTGAAGGTATTACGTGGGTGAAGGTTCCTGTCGTCTCCTGCTCACTGCCCCCTCCAGCAGTGCCCTGGGGCTGAAGGATGGCTGCCTCACTGAACAAGGTGTGTGTTCTCTAGAAAGGCTGGGATTTCATAAGAGTGATTCAACTTCTTGTCAGTGCCTAACCCAGTTGTTAATATTAAACCAAATGTTGGTGCAGGAACAGTGAAGTTCTTTGAATTCATTACTGTTGCAGCTGTCAGTAAGAAACATTCGATAGGCTATCTGTGTTCTAGTCACTACAGATACAGAAAATGATGGTAACTTTTCTAGAAGACTTCATAGTTTGCAGAGATCTTTTACATTTTTAGTGTTATTTGGTGCCCCAAACATGCCTATCAGACCGGTGGGGCAGATATAATAGATGTGGAAACTGGTATTCAGCGGTAAAGGGACCCACTGACGCTGTGCTGGTAATCATTGATGGAGCACAGACTTTATGCAAGATTTCTAACATCTGATTTCTTGTATTTTCCATTGTATCTAGATGATAATTGATAGTGGATTTTGCCTTTGAAGAGCTTATTATTGAACTAGTCTCTTTTAAGTTTTGTGTGTGTGCGTGTGGAACATCATGAACTGTTTCTGATTGAAATCTTAGTAAAAACTTTAAAAAGTGTTAAAAGTTACTTGTGCATGAATGAGGTTGGGCTAGGCAAGTACTTAGGTACTTTTAAGGCTATTTTAACTAAAATAATGAGTAAAAAGAGAAGAGAAGGAATTGGTCATAGAAGATGACAAAGAGAAAATGAGCATAAGTTAAAATGGAATAATTAAATGTGTTCTTATTCTACAGAATATATAGTTACTTGTTAGTTTGGAAATGGGTTTGAGATAGCTAGCTTCCTAGAAAAGTCCCTTCAGTTATTGATATTTCTAAAATGTTTATTGTTTGATCTAAGATGATCCAATTACTCTTCACCTGATCATGAGTTTTCTGCTCCTCCCCTGAAATAAAAAAAAGTCTGCGCAAACAGCAAACTTGAAATCTCAGTTTTAAAATTTTATTTTGAAAAATAAAGACCTGTGTCCCTAATTGTTCTACAGCCAGTTTCTCTCCTTTTCCTGTTATTTTGCCCAGGAATATAAGGTTGACTTCTGATACTCAGATATTAAGTAGAAATTTTAGCAGTGATAAATCTTTCATATTTTGAAACTGAAAAAAAAAGCCCACCACTCTCCTCTGAAGATTGTGCAGCACCATATGTTAGCACTTAATTTTTTACAAAGCATTTGTAGGGTGTGTGACTTACCTTATGTGGTCCTGTCCTGTCACATGTTGGGTCAGTGTCCTTCATTCTGTGTGTACTATAAGAGTGAAATAAAGGTTTTCCATTTTTTAACTTGAGTTCAAACTTGAGTTAAATCTCATTTGTTTTAAAGTAATGTGAATATGAAAACCTTAACAATTTAACTAGAGATATCTATGCTTTATGTGTGGCCTATCCTGAACCCCTTGGAGAAAGACTTTATACAGAAACTAAGATTTTTTTGGAAAATCATGTACGGCATTTGCACAAGGTAAGGACTGCTGTATACATGATGTAAGTGTATTTGTGGCTAGATAGTTATTTGACTAGTTCACTGTTTTCCAGTGCAGAACTTGTATCAAATTAAGGTTATTTGTTTTGTTTCCTAAATAGCATTTTTCTAAAATGTATTTAAGAGCTATGAGTCCAGCACTGTGTGGTTAGGTTCTCCAAGGGAAATCAGTTTAGTTACTCAAGGTCATGCTACTAGTAAGTGAGGAGAGTTTCAAATCAAGATTTGTTCAACTTGAAATCAAGTCCTCACATGTTCTTCGGATGGTGTTTGTAGAACCAGGTTTTTTTGTTTTTACTGTCTCTTCCCCACCTCTTGGTGAATCTCTGTAATCAACCTTTTAGCTGCCTCTTAAAATCCTATGTAAGGTCTTGAAAATCCTAGGATTAAAAAGGAGAATGGTAAATGAGAAAGTACGACAGGAACTCCCCGTGACCAGTTATTTCGGTCAGTGTGCCATGCACGTGAAGGAAACATTACAGACTTGATGAGCTGTGTATACGCATTGACAAATTTGCAGTATTTGGCTAATGGCAGCATTTCTAACTTATTTAGGATTAGTGATCTTATCAGGAACTGGATGAGATCATTTATTGTTTGAGCTAGAAACTTTTGACCACCTTTTATTAGCCCTGTGACTCTGGGCAACTCACTTAACCTACCTCACTTAACCTGGATTGAACTTTAAGTTCTTTTATCTATAAAATAGAGATAAAGTAACATAAACTGTGTAGTTGTCTAACCCTGCACATGACTAGGATGAGGCCTTTTTCAAAGAGTAATAAGTAGAGCACAATTGATCCTGTGATATTTCCCTTCTAACCTTTGAAGAAAAGCTAATTTTTCAAAGCCTGTTTTATCTGTTTATTATTATTTCTAAATAGGGTAAGTCCCTAGACTTAGAATGACTAGGTCTTAAGTCATGAACAATTTTTATTTTTTTGACTTAACGCGGTTGGTCTTCCATGTCTATGTCTTCCATACTGGTGGATGTGGAGGCCTGACTGGAGGGGAGTTGAGCCTCTGTGGGTTTTGGTATCCATGGGGCATCCTACAAACAGTCCCTGCTGATACTCAGGAATGACTGTAGTAAGAAATTGTTTCTGGATTTATATTTTATCCCACCAGCCGCAGAAGTTCCTAAGGGGGCCCTATTTCCCTAGCATTGTTAACACTGTGCCATGTCAGTCTCTCAGTCGTGTCTGTCTGTGTGATGCCATGGACCATAGCCTGCCAGGCTGTCCATGGAATTTCCCAGACAAGCATACTGGAGTTGGTTGCCCTTTCCTAATCTTAGGGAGTCTTCCTGACCCAGGAATTGAACCTGTGTCTCCTGCATTGGCAGGTGGATTCTGTACCGCACTATGCCACCTGGGAAGTGTGGCATTATTAATAGTGGTTGGGATATTTAATTTATCTACCACATGGTAGGCAAAAAAAGTACTGTTTGTCGGCTGTTCCTATCATTGTGAGCTTTAATTGTTTAAATCCCAAGTTTAAAAGCATAGCATTTCATCAGAGTTACTAGATGAGCATTGAGGTCAGGACTTGCCCAAGGTCACACGGACAGTTGATGGAAGGATAGTTGAGGTACAAGAAGGGGTGACTTTGGGAATGTCCGTCCTAGCCAGTGAATTTTTGTTGTTATACTGAATTTCAATTAAAAAGTTCAGGCCTCAGATTTCAACCTGATTTTCATTTTTCAAAAAATAGTAGGCTTTTATTTTTATTTTATTAAGTAAATATACAATACCTTATTTGGAGAATGGTCAATTTTCATAGTCTTATTCAGAAAAGTGAATAATGTGAGGTGATGACGTACAACTAGCAGTCTGATCAAAATTGATGGACATGGGGAAAAAGAGAGATACATGGCAATAGAATTACATTCTGTTTTAATCTGACCTAGTATTCTAGCCCAAGGAACAGCATCAAACCATTACATTTTGTTTTTTTTATCTTAGGAAATGAAGCATTTACTCTGTAATGTGGATATTTCATTTTCATCTCTAAGATTCATGTTTTTTTTTCCTAGCTCTTTCATTGTTACTGAAGGTAGTTAAATTATTTTTTTTTATTTTTAATTTAAATTTATTTATTTTAATCGGAGACTAATTACTTTACAATATTGTATTGGTTCTGCCACACATCAACATGAATCCACCACGGGCGTACATGTGTTCCCCATCCTGAACCCCCCTCCCACTTCCCTCCCCGTACCATCCCTCCAGGTCATCCCAGTGCACCAGCCCCAAGCACCCTGTATCGAACCTGGACTGGTGATCCATTTCTTATATGCTATTATACATGTTTCAATGCCATTCCCCCAAATCATTCCACCCTCTCCCTCTCCCACAGAGTCCAAACACTGTTCTATACATCTGGGTCTCTTTTGCTGTCTCGCATACAGGGTTATCATTACCATCTTTCTAAATTCCATATATATGCGTTAGTATACTGTATTGGTGTTTTTCCTTCTGGCTTACTTCATTCTGTATAATCGGCTCCAGTTTCATCCACCTCATTAGAACTGATTCAAATGTATTCTTTTTAATGGCTGAGTAATACTCCATTGTGTATATGTACCACAGCTTTCTTATCCATTCATCTGTTGATGGACATCTAGGTTGCTTCCATGTCCTGGCTAGAAGGTAGTTAAATTAGAATGTAATCTGTAAATATGATATACAATGCTCAAATTATGTCACTTATGTAAGAACATTAGTTTTTGATACATTTCATCGCTTACAAATGAAAATGACCACTGCTTTGTGAGTAAAAAGCGTTTTTTTCTTTAGAGAGTTCTGGAGTCTGAAGAGCAAGTGCTTGTTATGTACCATAGGTATTGGGAGGAGTACAGCAAGGGTGCAGACTATATGGACTGCCTGTACAGGTAAGTGCACTGCACTCTCACTCCCCTCACAGACGCTGCCTGTACAGGTAAGTGCGCTTCACTCTCACTCCCCTCATCACAGACGCCGGTGTTTGGTAGTTGAAGGAGTTTTTGCTTTTATGACCTATTAAAATGCACAGAACTGAAGCATTTCATGATGTATGGGCTTTTCTCTGCTAAGGGGAAAGGTCTGTAGTGCGGGTCATGTGGATATTTGGGAGCCAGGCCATGTGTGGACACTTAGTCTGTGAAAACTGAAGCTGTATTTGATGGCATAGCTCTGTTTCTTCAGTTGTCTGGGACTGGGTAGCACGCATTAAATCTTGACAGATCTAAAGTGAAACTTGAGCTTGGATGAAACGTGTAGTGGGTCTAAGCCAGCACCCTCCTCCAGCGTGTTCCTCTTTGACTCCAGGATTCAGTATTTTGTGTCTCATGGAGGTACCCAGCCTCATCTCGTCCTGCCATTCCTCACGCCATTCTGTCCGTCTGTCTGGATTGCCTTTCTTCCTTTCCCTGAGTGACTAATCCCCATTCCCTGCCCTGAACTTCTTGCCTCAGTCTCCTGCTTAGATCTCCTGCCTTAACTGCCCCCTCCTGCATGTTTCCACGGCCCTCTGGCCTGGTGCTCTCTGACTCATTCACACCAACACTGGAAATAGGTACTGGGGTACACAGGCAGAATTGCATTTATTGAAGGATCGTGGATAAATAAAGGAATGATGCTGGCCCCAGAGGCCTGTGATGGCTGCAGTGAGAACTGCAGCCCCTTCTGTGTTGTGGCTTGGGCCACAGATGAACCGCTGCCTCAGTTTCTTACTGAGGAGAAACTGAGAAGCCGAGCTGACTTGCACATTTACATGGTGCTTTGCAGGAAGCCAAACCGGGGCCAAAGTATGGTCACCTCCTCGTGTTTGTCCTTCTTTGCTTTATGGGTTTTTTGGTTCCTTTTGTTTTTATATTACCGTTGGACTTTACTAGATGTAGGTTGCTTATGTTAGAAACTGGAGCTTAATTCTAAATAGCCAGTAGCTCTGTTTCTTCTTAGAAGAGTAAAATGTAATAAAACCAAACCAGAAACCAGCAATGGCTAACAAAGGCATGGCTTACTGTGGCTTTGGCTTTTATAAAATGGTGTCTGCCATCCATTAAACATCCTGACCATTTGATTTTTTTCCCGACCTCATCCACCAAACTTACCTAGTCATAAATAGAACTTTGAGAATCCCTTAGCTGAACTATGAGGGAGAACAGAGGGAGGTTTAAGGATCAGAGTGAGGGTGCATGAGTGCCTTTTCACCTGCTGAGAAGCTGGGGCTGCTTATGTACAGATGACAAAAGAAAGCACTTCACCCGTGTGTGGGCAGTGGGACCCCTCAGTAGCTGAGATGCTTCAGCAAAGATCCAAGTTATTTTTCTGTTCTTTCTTAGTTTTCTGAGACAGCATTCTCTTGGTTCTTCTGCATCTCTCTTGACCAAAATCAGTTTGGTGCTGTTGAAATTAGTACTATTAAAGAACTTTTATTAAGTTTTATAATATATATGATGCACACATATATATATGTGCGTATGATAAAATCATATGAGGTGATTTTTTACAGTGGAGGAAAACTGTGGGTCATAGAGGTTAAATGTCTTTGCTCAGAGTCCCTGAGCTGGAAAAATGACAAGGGGAGAATTTAAACCAAGATCAGCCTGATCAACGGCTTTATTCTGCCTAGTCTCATTCTAGATAGAGACTGTCGTCATGTAGGTTCTATTCTCATTCCTTAGCCACACTCCTTATTCTTTCTAGGATGATCTCAGTTACTCCTGGTTTTAACTATAACCTGTATATCGATTACCACCAAAATAGACGTTTATTTCAGGTAGCCTCAGCTTCAGAGGAGTATTCTTAGCTGACAGCCTGTACCTCTAAGGTGTTCTGTGGGTACATAGTACTGCTGCACATGTTTATCTTTTATGCATGTTATCTTTTATGTTTATGATAAACGTGTTATCTTTTATGCATACACTGCCTCCAGTAATGCTTATCTCAGTTAATGGTAGTAATAGACACCCAGATGTATGTGCCAGAAGTCGCTTATCCTTCACCTGAGGTTATCTTCTCTGCCTGACGGCTCTTGGTCAAATCCTCCAAATGTCTCTTGAATTTATTATTTCCTTTGCATTGCTATTATAGTATGGTAGTTCGACCTTTTTATCATTTCTCACCTGTATGTTAATGATAATGTAACCAGTTTCCCAGCTTTTGATTTCTAATTTAGTAAATTTCTTAAGTGCAAATTTGATCATTTAGTACCTTTCCACTGTCTGTAGCAAAGGCTTAGAGTCAATGGCTCACAGGATTCACTTGGAGTGTTTTGTTTGACCTCCATGTGGTTGGCTTCATGTGATAATCATCATTGCTTAATTATACCGGTAGACTGAGTCATGAGATCTCACGAAGGTACATTTGGCAGTAATTAGATGAAAAGTGTTTGATACTTGTTGGATAGTAGGTTATCCAGGCTATTTTGTTAGCAATCTCAGTCTATAAGGAAATCTGTATAAAGAAATGTAAAGGAAAAAAAATCAGTTTTGTTTCAAAATTATTTTTCAATGTTACTTTGAAGTAATTTCTAGCCTCTTCTTTACTCTGGTTGATTTATAAGATGGATGTGCCTTAGCATAGGTGACTTAAGGATTCTGATCTTAAAGGAAAATAATAATGTTCCTGTCCCACTTTTCCTGCTACTCCATACCTGTTTAGGCCCTGCTGGCCCTTGATGGAACTGCTGGGACACAAGGTTACTTGTTTAGTCCTAAGTTGTGTCCGACTCTTTGCGACCTCATGGACTGGAGCAGTTAGCTTGAGACCTAACAACTCCTGAAATCTAGCAGGTATTAGCATGAGAACAGTTCTCGTAATGCAATTCTCTTAAGATAGGTTGAAATGCCTGATTTCTTAGAGGCTTCAAATTTACCTTTAGGCTCTTAGTTCTTGTTAGTTAATGCTGTTGGGTTACTGCTAGTACTCCAGAAAAGCAAAGGATAATAATTAACCACTTTGAGCCAGGATGAATTATAAAAATGTGTACTACTGCACAAGTTGCACCTGAGCAGTGAAGGTATTACCTGTGCAAAAGAGTAAAGACTATTTAAAGAATTTATTGGAAGCTATTTTACGATCTCATAGTATATGTATGTTCGTTTAAAAACAAATGTGTGGTTAATAAATTCTACTGTAAAACGCTACAGTGACTTAGAAATTAAGAATCATGTCTGAATCAAAATGAACAACTACCCTACTGTTTTCAGTTATATCTATAAATTATTTTAAAAGCTTCTTTATCAAGCTTAAGCTGTCAAGAGTAGAATATCTGGAATGAGAAGGATCTAGATAATAAAAGTTAGTTTAAAATTTATCCCATGAGGGAAAGAGACTAGTGACTGGTCTTCTGAAATAACACAGCGTATGAAGCTCCCCTGACACAGGGTACTGGCTCTGAAATATACACACAGACCTTGGGAAGGGATCAGTGAATCCAGACTTCTGCAGATCTAGCAGCTTCTCTCCCAAGTCAGCAGTGCTAAGAAGTTTACATTTAATATAGGAATAAGGGGGCTGCTGTAGGCTTCTGGATAGGAAGTTGGTATCCTGAAAATAGTTTTCAGATGAATGAGAGATGCCAGAAATGGGAAACAGAGACCAGTCATGAGAATGTTGATGCGCTTGATCCAAACGAAGAGTCAACAAATGTATTGAAAGTGAAAAAAGAAAACAATGGGAGGAGGTGATGAATAGTTTAGAACAGGAGGACCAGCTGATGAAAAGGAGATAAAATGGAGCGTGAGGTGAGTGGTGCTCGCTCAATTCTAGGTAGGATTGCTGATGGCCATGGTATGCTGACCGGAAAAAGAGTGGTTTGGAGCAGAGGCTCTTTCAGAAAGGCACATGTAATGGTGCAGGTATGACAGTTAAGTTCCCCCTGCTCAGAAATGTTACATTTCTTCCTGTTGTTATGTCCTGCCAGATGGGTAAGCTCACCGGGCAGAAACTACATTTTTGTTTTCCTTTTTTCTGTCCCCATTGCCTTGTTGTACCTGGCGCGTAGTATGCATTTGGTCAGTACTCGCTGAATGAGAGAGGGAGCCCTTGTGAATTTTCTGAGTCAGCTCTGCCACTTAGTAGTGGATGGACCTCTGCCGAATTCTTTAAACTCTCTAAGCTGCAGTTTTCTTACACATAAAATGGGGATCCTAATGGTACCACAAATACCTGCCTCCTATTATTCAGCCAGCAGCAATGCTTAGGGCTGTCTCTGACGCGTAATAGGCACTCCATAAATATTAGTGACTGTTTTTATTTCCTGACATTCATGGCTTTTATGATCTGGCTCCAGGCTGCTTTTCCACACTTGTGTTCTACTGTTAGCTTTTGCCATCCATGCTTGCTGGAAAGTTACCCGTTTATTCATTTTGTTAATTCGAAGAAGTATTTTTCAAGGACTGCCTGTCTGCCTGCCACTGTTCTGGATACTGTCTGGCAGCCCTCACATTCTAGAGAGTATGTGTAGACAAAGAAAGAACAGGGTTATTTCACATGGTGGCAAGTACTGTGAAGAAAAGAAAACAGTTGTGTATCAGACACTAACTTCACAGGAGGGTGGGGAGTGAAGGCTGGTTTGGCTTGGGGGTCAGGTCAGGCCTGAGAGGTGTGTGAGCCAAGACCAGAGTGACCTAGGCCAGAGGTGCCTCCCTGCCCCAGAGAGTCTGGTTTCAGGTGAAGCAGGCGTTTTCTCTTGAGCTGAGGCTTCCTCTCTCTCTCCTGGAGTTCCCCTTTGCTCAGCTGGAAGCATGGTTGGAAACCCAGCAGGAAATTACAGGGGTTATAGTGAGAATGGAAGGGAAGGTTCATTGGTACTTGGAAGGAAATGAGTTTGTAAGCAGTGGACAGAAGAGACTAAAATGTTGAATGAAGCTCCACAGTGTAAGCCCTGGAGGCCAGAGCTTGAAGTGAGTGAGCGTGGGAGGGAATGTGTGTAAACGATTGTGGCCTTGTGCTTTATTATTTCCCATCGTTTCCTAGAATTGGCAGAGGAGTTACGCCGTTGAGATTTTTGTTGTCTTTGCTTTCAGTTTCAGTTGTCTGTGAACACTGAGTAGACCTTTGATTTCGATGCAGCAAACGTGTGTGTTTTAATACAGAGATTTCGTGGTTGTTGCCTAAATACTTGTATCGTCAATAGCCGTTTTCACCTTGGCAGAACCTGTCCAACGAATAGTTTTAGGAGGTGAGCACGAAGGGCCTTGTGAAATCTGGGATGGTGGCAAATGGTACTTGAGTATTGCGCACCCTTTGCACACATTTCCTTTAATCTTAGAACTCTGTCATCTCAGAGATTCTAAGAGTTCATCACAGTCAGTCTTTTTTTATAAAGCTGTTTCCCTCTGGTTGACACGGTGGTCTTAATTCTGTCCATTTTTCCTTCTACCTGTCTGTAACAGTCTACTCCATTTTCTTACCTAGTGATTGTGATTTTGTTTTTGGTTCAAAAATGAAAAGTTACATATTTAATGGTGATAAAATATAAATTAGAGAACTTACTTGAATTTGATCTTTTTAAGCATTTTCTGTTTAATTCTTTGCAAAGTGAACTCAGCTTATTTAAGGAGAATCTGAGAATGAGCAAATTAACTTGTAGAGGGTCTGACCCTTGGATAGCAGGTCTAAGAGTATTAGAAATTTTGGGAGCAAAACCCTTGAGTTTTTTTAAGTGGGACTGTGGTAATAGGATTTTTTTTTCCCCTACCCTAGAGGTCTTATTTTTTGTCTTTTAGGGCCTTGCAAAGAGAGTTTGGCTGATAATTTTTATCTTTTTTAAAAATTATATTTCTAATTTCTTTGGGGTGTATTACTGAACTATTCTGTAGTTGATTATAACTCTAAAGTTATTGTTCTAAAATTCCAAGTTATTTCTTTTCCTACTGATTTTGACATAGCATCTTGATAGTACATTTGTTTTTCAGGTATCTCAACACACAGTTTATTAAAAAGAATAAACTGACAGAAGCTGACCTTCAGTATGGTTATGGTGGTGTAGATATGAATGAACCACTGATGGAAATAGGAGAGGTAGGACATTCTTTAAAGACTGGCAAACATAAACCTGTTTTTATATACCGAAGTAACGTGATCCACTGTCTTCCTAAGAACGCTGAGTTAACTGTCTTAAAATTGTCAAGATTTAAAACATCATAAATGTTAAATAAATACTGTTATGATTTACTAAGACTTTCACATAGATGAGAAGAACAGAAAAGATGTGGGAAAAGTATTATTTTAATAATTAAATTAATGGTGGATGAATGACAGAAGGTTAATAGTTTTACTGTATGAAGAAGCTCATAAAATATATTTAGAAAATGTTGAGACTCTTATAGTTTACAATTTAAAAAAAATGTGAAGGACATGGACTTCAAAGAGAACCCAGAAGAGATGAAATAGAAATCTGTGGATGCAGCAAACTTATTTTAACTAAGGTTTTATAAAAATCATTTATTTCTGTAAGATTTCCAGTTAATGATAAAACCTTAATTCTGTTCCTTATTCAGAATGTCCGACATGTGAGCCAGTGTCATTTTAAATTAAGCCATTTATTTTCCTTATGTATATTCAGTTTTTATTTGAGTTTTGAAATAAAGTTATAAATACTTCTTCTGATGGGTATTTACTTTTACAAATGTTTAAAGCAAACACTTTAATTCACTGAGTAATTCAGTGAGTCAAATACTGAGTAATTCAGCCTTAATGATTTTCATTTTTCCTGGCAGCTAGCATTGGACATGTGGAGGAAATTGATGGTTGAACCACTTCAGGCCATCCTTATCCGAATGTTGCTCCGAGAAATCAAAAAGTGAGTGTTGACATCGATCTTCTTAAGTTGGTTCTGATTTGCTGATTGAAATGGTTTAAAATAGTGAACACTGGCCTGGCTGTCCACTGCACATAGGCCCCATTTTACTGTAATGACCCTCTTTTTCCATTTTAATAAAGCCAGTATTTTAAAGTGGTTTTATAATCTTTTGGTTTTGGCGGGGGGCAAAACCACAAGATTTTACTATGACATATGCTTAGTAAATAAGTAAGTCCCCGAAGGAAGTGACTTCTTCTGTAGTCCCGAAACCTCTTGGATCCTGTAGGCAGTGCTGCTGAGTTCTTTGAACATATTCTCAGTTGAAACCCTGATGACGATAACCTGCTCAGGAAACGAGATGCTTCCAGTTAGTTGGTTACCGTTATAACCAGTTAACTCATGAGGCAAATTTATGAGAAAAAGGCTCTAGAATGGTTGATTGTGCTTGTGGCCCAGAGAGGATGGCTTGTCCAAGCTGCTGTGTGAATAGATTGTGGCACAGTGTAAGTTTTCCTGTGGAGTCCAGAGCGGGGCGTCCTTGGCTCAGGTGTGGCCTAGAAGATTCTTACTAGACCCTAGGTGACTGGAACTGCTGTGAAGGGAATTCCCTAGACCAGTGAATTGCCACATGATATTGGCCACTCCCTCTGAAACTGCTTTCTTTAAGAAGACCCAAATAGGGAGTTTTTTTATGTGAGGGAAAAAAGGAAAGCATTTTTCTTACTGTGGGGCTCCTAATAGGAAATAAGGGGTTATAAAAAAAAAGTTCACCAAAAAGGATAAGACACTATTTTAATAGTTAATGTTAATACCAAATAGGAAGTATGTGGTAGGAATTAATAACTTGGTTTTTAAAAATGGTCACTCACACTTTAATAATTCCGCTGTTTCCAAAGAGGATGAGAGAGAAAGAGGCAGTGGAGAGGTAGGGTGGAACTGTCTTCTTCCTTCCTCTTTTCTCTGCTGAACTATGAATGACTGAAAGGGCACTCTCAACAAGGGTTTTAGGCTCTAATATAATTTCCTTTGCTAAAAATACCAACTTTATTCTTGAAATTCAGCTATTTTACAAGTATAATGGAAATATTATAAATTTTCTAAATGCACTTTTAATGAGTGTCTCTTTTGTAACAATTTTGATCCAACCTCGTAAATTTTTAAGTGTGATTGTTAGCTTGTTAAAAGTGAATTTAATGAAAAATTAAGGAAAGCATCACTATGTAAGAAAAACAGTAACAACTGTAGGATACTAATTCTGGAAAAGACATGGAGACCATGGTCAGAGACATTAGGCCAACTCATTTTAGTTTTGTTGTTACAGTCAGTTTCCTTTACAGTATTATTTGACATGCTTTACTAATATCTCATTTATTTTTTTATGTCTGCTTTATTAAGTAGGTATTATCTTACATTTTCTAGTGAGGGGTACTAAGGCTTAGTAATAATAATAAAATATGGAAACTGTGTACCAAGCAGCGATTGAAGTTTTATATGCTAATCCCATTTAATCCTCGCCACCCTAGGATTCTGGTATGATTTACCATTTATAATGTGTTAATCTTCTTTGAAGATTTCAGAAAGTTGAGGGCCATCTCGGCCTTGAGGTAAAGTTATCTGTCAGGCTAATGGAGGATTTTTTCAAAAGCAGAATGTAGATTGCAGAATTTTTTTGTTTGCTTAAGAGAGTCAGTGAAACAATTCTTAGTTTAATTTTTGTTTTTTGTGGTATCATTAAATGTGTACACACAAAATTTAATTGATAATCCAAAAGTAAAGTTGCTCCTTCTATATAAGGAAGAAAGAAACAAGTGATGGAGTCATAGATGGTGCATCATATTTTCATAGTGTCTGCTTTACTAAGGAAAGATAGAAGTAATTCTATTCATACAATAACTTGTCTTTTATAGTAAAATAGTAGAATGCCAGCTGGGACTTTCAATGTAGTAACAGCCTAACATTGATAATTTTAATAAATAAAATGCTGTAATTTCATGGATCTAAATGTTACAGTGTAAGAATGTGAAACTGGAGAGAAGAAAGCAGATCAGTTTTTTAATGCAAGTAAAAGGAATTGTTTAGATACTTAAGGATACTACTGAAAACACAAACTCTTTAATGTTAAATGAATTCAAAATTGCTTTCCTTTTTCCCAGTAGCTCTGTGTTAGCTTTCTAGTGTCAGATAGTCTTTGAGCAAAAATAAAAACTTTAAATAAAATTCTTTGTTCACCTGTGAATTAGGAGCAATTTATAACATAGGCTGCTGTGACTGATTTGTATTTTCTCTGACATGTTCATAGGCTTTTTATTCTATTTCTAAACTGTTAAGATTTCATTGAGGAAAAATATAGATTTCATTGAAGAAAAAATATAATCGTGGATAAAAATAAAATTTAATGTGTGTGTTAGTTGCTCAGTTGTCTCTGACTCTTTGCAACTCCATGGACTATAGCCAGTCAGACTCCTCTGTCTATGGAATTCTCTAGGCAAGAATTCTGGAGTGTGTTGTCATTACTTTCTCCAGGGGATCTTCCTGACCCAGGGATTGAACCCAGGTCTCCTGCGTTACAGGCAGATTCTTTACCATGTAAGCCATTAGGGTCTCATAAAATTTAATGTAATAGGCTTAATTCTTTCATATGTCAGTTTCTAAGAGAGGTTTAAATTTCCCAGCTCATTTTAGATTTATTGATTTTCATCCTTGCAGTGGCTCTTTTTGCTTTATGAATTCTGGGCCTCTGTTGTTAGTTGTATAAATACGAGGATTATTCTCTTCATGTTTTTTACTGTTACGTAGTACCTTTATCTATCTTGTGCTCTTTTTCCATGTTCTGTCACATGTTAATATTATTATAACAGTTTCCTTGGATTTTGGGGGATTTTGTTGTGTGTGTGTGTGTATCATTTAACCTTCTTCGTGTAAAATTAAATATAGACAGAGGAGACCATACAACACAAATGTATAGCTGAATGAATTATTGAAAGGCAAATGCGCTTCTAACTGCCACCCAGGTTAAGAACTGGAGCCATGCCAGCCTCCCCTGAAACCCTGTGTGTCCCAGCCCCTGCCTTTCTCCCAGAGACACAACTGTCCTGACTTCTGCGCAGTCACTTTCCTGTTTCTTCATGGTTTTTTCACCCGTGTGTGCATTCCTAGATGCTATAGTTTAGTCTTGTTCATCCTAAAAAACATTTTAATCAACAGATTTCTCCTCCATCCTTCATTTTTTTTCCCACTTGTAATACATTTGTTCAGGAATCCTGGCCGTTTGATCTTTACACTTTCGCACTGTCTAGATTTCTCTAGTTGAGTGTATGAGGCCCACTTATATGTGTTCCTTTGTCCTCTGTGTTTCCTGTAAATTGGCAGTTAAGTGGCCTACTCAGACTCAGGTCAGTTCTCCCTGGCAAACCAAGATATTTTGTTCTTTCATAATGTATGATTTTTACTCTTTTTTTAAATTTAAGCAGCCACTGATGCTAAATGCTGGCATCTTTTAGTTTATTGAGATTTGTAAAATAGTGCCACTTTAATCCTGTTGTTTGATTTTCATTTTTTAACTTGAAAAATTTTATTGAAATATACTTACCCTTGTCTATTATTTGGTTATCATATACGAAAGATGAAATAACTGCTTTTTTTCCTTTTCTTTACCCATTTGTCAGGATAATGAATTGGTTTGCTGTCATCTTCAGAAAATGGCCAGTTAGCTTTTTCCACCCAATATATCATGATGAAATGTAAAGACTTAAATATATTTGATGTGTTTCTATTGTCTCGATTTTATTAAAGTTTGAATAGCCTCTCTTTGGTTAGTTGGTGCCAGAATCTTTTTGCTATGACCATTGTCATCCTTGATAACTTTCTTGCTATCTCGTGTCAGGATGTTCCAGGCTTATCTTGTACATTTTCTTCCTCAGACCTGGCACCAGCTACTCAGTGAAAAACTTAGTTCAAAATACACAAGTGATATGTAAATGCATTCTTGAAAAACATTGAATGCTCCAGATCTTTTCCTCTCCATGGAGGTAATCCCTGTTTATCATTTGGTTAACTGTCTTTTCAAACATTTTCCTATGAATTTTTATATCTGTGTACAGAAATAAATACGATACAGAATATTTTTTGTTTTTTCAAGTGTATAATTTTTTCATTTTTTTCTAACTTTTAAAAATCGTTTATGACATACTGATTTATCTATCTTGATAATTTTTCTGTGTTTGTACATAAGAGATCTTACCTTCCTCCTTCTTCCTAAACTCTATATCAAGTATGGTTCTACCTCATTTTATTAAACTCTTCTCCTACTGATGTATATTAGGTTGTTTCCAGTCTTTCCATTAGTACAACTCTGAGTTCTGTTACGCACATGTGCAGCTTTTTAGAGCCATAGAGTATATGCATTTAGAATTTTGCCCTCTGTAAAGTAACTGTTCTTCCAAAGGCAGAGTATGGAAACCCATTTCTCTACCACTCATCAAGTCTTGATGCTACCAAATCTTGCTAGTCCGTGATTTCCCAGTATCACCGGAGGTGCCCTCGAGTGGATACCAGAGTCTGGGTACAGACAGTTTACTTCCTCCTGGAACTACGCTCACTGCTCCTGCAGAGATGCACTGAGCAGCTAGTCTGCCAGTGAGCTCACTGGTTTTGTGCCAGCCCGCTTTCAGTAATGCCACTCCTCGCCCATCCTCCTTCACGTCTTCCACCCCCTTCTTGTAGCCGTCCTTTCTCTTGTGCATTTTTGTTTTTCTGTGCTATCTCGTCTTCGTTCCATCTTATTTTCAATTTCTACAGGTCCAAGGCCTACTGCCAACAATGGAATATTAAAAAGTATCCTTCCTATCACTTCTCAGGTTTGGATTGAGGCAGGAGACTGCATTTAATTTAATCTTCTCATCTTAATCTCAGGAGGCAAATGAAGGTTTCACCAAGAGATTAATTTGCCCATTGTCACATAGCAGAATCAGGACTTAATGAGAGTTTCAGCCTTTTTTTTTTGCTGCACTGGGTCTTCGTTGCTGCATGAGGGCTTTCTCCAGTTGTGGCAAGCGGGGGCTACTCTCTAGTTGGGGTGCATGGGCTTCTCACTGCGGTGGCTTCTCTTGTTGCGGAGCACAGGCTCTAGAGCACAGGCTCAGTAGTTGTGACTGATGCACAGGCTTAGTTGCCACCTTGGGCAAAAGGGATCTTCCCAAACCAGGAATTACACCTGTGTCCCCTGCATTGGCAGGCAGACTCTTAACCACTGTTACACCAGGGAAGTCCCTCAGACTAACTTTTTATGACCATCACAAACCTAGTCTGCCCTCTAAATGCCTTGGTTTTAAAATCACACTCAGTGCATTTTTTTTTTCTTTTTTTTTTTGGTCTCTTAGCTTTCTTCTCCTGCTTCCATTTTGCTCAGTCAGTACTTAAAATGCTAGCTTAATGATGCTTCACTCATTTACTAGGCACTGTGCTATATACTTTCTTGGATTATGCTTAATCTTTACCATATCCTCTGAGAGTAGGTGCATTTGTTATCCCCACTTTACAGAAGGAAAAATCTCTGAGTACTAAGGTTAAGCACCTGCACAGGGTGACATATTAATGCAACCAGAACTTGAACTTAGGCAGTCTGACTCCAAAATCCGGGTCTTAAGAACTACAATAAACAATTCCTATAAGCTCCCAGCCGAATGATTTCATTATGGTTGTTGTAGGCATTTTCCACTTAGTTCTGTCACGATCAAATAATGAACCACATAATAAAAATTCTTTATATTCTTTTCTCAGAGCTCATCTCTTGGGATCACTGTTCTTAGATAAATCCAGAGCTTATTCACATAACCAGCTTAGTCATTGCTTTTATATAGTACTACCTTATTAGCATCATTTCAGTTTATTTTCATTATCTGTCAACTTAATAGAAATAAACTATAATGATTTTGTTGTACATTTTGTGCAGTTATAAAAGTATGTGGTGATCTTAAAGATTGAATAATTATGCCTAAGTGTTTCTGAGTTCAGATGTTATTCTTACAGTAGAAGACAACTTAGTCATTAAGCACTGGGAATATTGATATACTTTCTAGGCAGTACCTTACCAGATTCCTGCTTCTCTGGGCCTTTTGGTGTCAGAAACAAAGGGCAGGAGTAGGAGTGGGTGTTTTCTGGGTGCTGAGCAGGGACAGTAGAATTTGGTCATGAAAATAACTTTAGGTAACCTGATTTAGATATTTCTCACTTTGTCCCAGAGTTAGAAGGCAAAGAGCTATGTGCTCCAAATTGATAAATCATATCATTTTTTCACCAGATTTAATTTGGGCTTAAGAGGGAAGGTGAGCAGAAGATATGAGCTCACCTAGTGTTACCTTGTATGTATTTATTGCTCTTATTAGTGATAACAAAATGTAGACTTTGTAACCAAGATTTTGTGACTGTCAGAAGACTGTAGCCATATTAATTCAATCACAAAAAACTTTTTCCACAATATCCAGATTATTAAAGGAAGAAGGAAAGAGGCTTAGAGGGAGGTGGAGACAGGGAAGAACACTAACTTAAAGCAAAGGTTATTGCCTCAGTAATTTTCCTAAATGTTCGAAAGTCTTTCTATCCCAGTGTAAAACCCAGATGATTCTACTAGAAATGATGATAGTATACTTTTCTGTTGCTTTTTTTGTAAAATAATTATTCATTCAAAGAAAGAAAATATTTAAAAGTAAGGTGGAAGGTTACCAATAGAAAGGTAAACCTTTGACTGGATAATGGTTTGATTTAGGCATTATTACTGGATTCAGAACCTTCCGGCATAGAGCCAGGCTGTGTTACTGTGGCTTTAGGCAAACCTCTTTTTTTTTTTTCCTATGTCTATAATTAGAAAAATAAAAAAATCACCTACATTTCTTATTGTGATTAAGACTTGCATCCCAGTAGTGCCCTTGACTGAGGAGGAGCTTATCAAAAGTCACATAATTGTGTCACTATCTCAATAACCGAGAAATATTGAGTCACATCTCAATAATTGAGATGATTTTAGATCCCTTTGTAGCTGTAAAAGAATATAGAAATATTAAAGCATATCTCAGTAAATTCTAAGTAGAGAATTACCTTTGTGGTTAGATGAAAGCAACTCAGTGGCTCTAGCAGATATCTTAGAGAACAATAGCTATTAGTCATTTCAATGAGCAAAATACTGTATTGAGTGTACTTTTGAGGAATGAGTCCCGTCAGATTACTGTAGGCATACTTGTGATGGTTTAAAAACTGGATTCTCAGACCAAATCCTCTAGTAACAGAGTTTGTGGTGAGTGAAATTCAAATATTCTTAACCACTGGTATTGCAAGTCTTAAATTGATGGGTTCATAGCTAAAAAACTATGGGTTCATTGGGTTCATTGAATGGGTTCACAATGGGTTCATTTACTCTATTAAAATTGAAGAATTATCTTAGTATCAACATAGTATCTTTTAATTTTACAATTAAGCTTTTCTGTTGTTTATTGAAATGGCATCTAATGGGTACATTAACTGTCATAAATATTAATTCAGCTGCAGTATTAAAAATTGCATTTTAAGTATCGTGCATGCATTGACCTTTAAAATACTTCATAAATAAAGTGATCAGACCAATAGAATAAGCAGCCATATTTTGGCATACTTTGGTATATTTCCATGGATACTTGTATTCTCAAGAATGTTTTTTGTTTTACCTTGTTTTAGTGATCGTGGTGGAGAAGACCCAAACCAGAAAGTAATCCACGGGGTTATTAACTCCTTTGTTCATGTTGAACAGTATAAGAAAAAATTCCCTTTAAAGGTAACAAAGCTTCCTTTAAAACATAAATTATTAGACCTTTAATTTCTTAGGTTGTTTGTTCTTATTTTTAAAATATGATTTAATTGATTTATTTAGTTTTATCAGGAAATCTTTGAGTCTCCCTTTCTGACTGAAACAGGAGAGTATTACAAACAAGAAGCTTCAAATTTATTACAAGAATCAAACTGCTCACAGTATATGGAAAAGGTAGGAAAGCATTATGTTAACTATTGTCATCTATTATATATCAGGTGTGGCTTATTTAATATTAGTTATCTTAGTTAATATTTTCTTTTGGTGGAAAAGGTTCTGTTTTTCTTGATCAGTCATTGTTCTTGCTTGACATTTTCCATGAGAAAAAGTGCTGTTCCAGTTTTCATTGTGGTCAGTGCTTTCTGATAATCCTGATTAATCTAAAATTAATATATATCATATTCTTGACAAAATAATAAGCTATATTTTATGCTTAGTAATAAGAGAATAGGCTAAGTACTCTTTCTTCCTGTAAAATACAAGGAAAAAAAATAGTAAAAATATAATAATTCTAGATACTTGGTCTTTTGGTCTGTTAAGTTTGTGGAGACTAAGAAAAACTTGCATGAGAAATTTTAATCATTAAACCAGCACATTGATAACCATATTTAAAATGGCTATATATATTTTCTTAGTCAAAGAATAATCAGATGATAAATTCAGTCATCAGATATATCAGACATTTTAACTAGTTTTTTTCTTCCACAGTGCTGGATCTCAGGCATTTTATTATCAGATGATTTTTGTTAGTTTGTTCACCTTTAAGAAAAGTTTGAAGTGGAAAAGCTGTAGTGAAGCCTCCATAGGACATAGATCAGGAAATATCAGTACTTACTGATATGATACACTGGTGTCTGTTCCACAAACCCAGGTCCAGGAGTTGAATAATTCTCTTTTGCTTTGTCAGTGATTAGCTCCAGGACCTTGAGTAAGTTATCTGGGACATTTTCCTCCATTAAGTGCAAGTTACACTAAGTCAGTGGGTCTTAGCTTTTAGCCCTTTTTACATCTTAGACTCTTACTCAAGGTTCTAGATCCAGTCTTGAAAGGTACACACAGAGTATCAGTGATGTATAAACTCTCATCATTATATCTGACTCTCAAAAACAGGCTGTTGGCAAACACTGAAAACAGCTCAAATGTCTTTCAAGAGTTGAAAAGACAGGCAAAATGTATGTACATACAATGAACTATTATTCAGACTTAGAAAGCAATAAAGTTCTGACACAAGCTGCAGCATGGATTAACTTTGAAGACATTATGCTGAATTGAAGAAGCCAGACACAAAAGAACAAATATCTTAGGGTTTAACTTATACAAAATGTCTAGAATAGACAAAGTCAGAGAGGCAGAAAGTAGATCAAAAGTTTTTGGGAGGGTAGAACAGGGAGGTATAGCGTAATGGTTTCTGAGCTTCTGTTGGGTATAATGAAAAAGTTTTGGGAATAGACAGTTGTGCAACATTGTAAATGCAATTAATGTAAGGCAGTGCTGAAGTGTAGCTTAAATAAGATTTTGAAATGATTTATGGAATGGAACTTTGAATTGTGAATAGAATTATATAAATAATTCTATTTGTTAATTTGCCATGTAAGTTGCTGACTGATATTTCAGGTGTTTTCACATAGTAGTTCATGACTGTAAGAATATATTTCTAAAGGTTCTAGGTAGATTAAAAGATGAAGAAATTCGGTGTCGAAAATACTTACATCCAAGTTCATATACTAAAGTGATTCACGAATGTCAACAACGAATGGTAGCAGACCACTTACAGTTCTTACACGCAGAATGTCATAATATCATCCGACAAGAAAAAAAAAATGGTAAGTGATACCAAACATCAATAGGAATAGGAGTGAAATTATAAACCCACTTTTTATATCATCTTCCAAGCCTCCTTAGGCTTCAAACATATTTAAGTAGTATGTTGATACGTTTTTCAATATGCCTTTTTACAGATTATTATCTATTTTAAAAGACTGTTTGGAAAAATATATTTTCAAACTATTTTCTAAAGTCAAAAGAAAAACTGGGAAAGTGTGTTTGCACATTTTAAAAAACCACAGGGACTAATTTCTTTAATACATTAAGAATTTCTAGAAGGAGAAAAAACAAAGAACATGAAAGGGAAATAAAAGTAGATTTTAAATATTTGAAGATGCTCAGTCAAAATAGAAATACAAAGTAAAGATACGAGATGTTAACAATAAGCAGTGAAAAAATGGAATTTTTTTCGAAAAAAGCAATGAGAATTTTTCAATAATAGGGAATAAATCTAACAAGATGTGTGCCAGACTCACACAGAAAGCTGAACATCGTTGAAAGCAGCATTGATAGATCCAGGGCAAGCTTTGCAAAACCCAAGATTAATTTTAAACTCTGAAAGTTACACTGTTAGCCTGAACGGTCAAGACAGTTTTGAAGAGCACAGTGAGAAACCTTTGCATGATAGCATGACTTCTAAAAATTACAGTAATTAAGAAAAGGAAGTGGCACAAGGGTAGTCAAAGTGACCAGTGGAATAAAATAAAAAGCCAGGAAATAACTCATGCATACAAAGATACTTACTTCATTTAAGACCAAGGCAGCCTGCAGAGCAGTGGGTGAAAGATAGTTTTTTGAACACACAGTACCAGGTCCATTGGATAACCAGTTGGGAAAGAAGTGAAATTTGATCACTACTTCAAACACTGTATACAGAGTCAGTCAATTCACCTTGGGCTTTTGATCTCAGTATAAAGCAGTAATGCTTCCAGAAGATAGCATAGAATAACTTCAGGACTTGGGGGTAGAGAAAGATAATTTAAATGAGACACAGAAAGCACTAACCACAGGGAAAGATGATCAAGTTTATTACTTTATCATTAAAAGCTTAAACTCAATACAAAACCATAAGACCATTGGATCATCAAAAGAGCATCACAATAACAATCATAGGACAAAGGAACCAAGAATACACAGTGTGGAAAGGACAGTGTCTTTAATAAATGTTTTTGAAAAAACTGGATGACTGACTTAATGCCATACACAAAAATTAACTCAAAATGAATTAAACACTGTAACTTAAGACCTGAAACTATAAAACTCCTAGAAGAAAGCAAAGGTGATAAGCTTCTTGATACTTGTCTTAGTGATGATATTTTGAATCTGACACTAAAGTGAAAGTGAAAGCCGCTCAGTTGTGTTCTACTCTTTGTGACCCCATGGACTATCCATGGATTCTCCAGGCCAGAATACTGGAATGGGGAGCATTTCCCTTCTCCAGGGGATTTTCCCAACCCAGGGATCAAACCCAGGTCTCCCACATTGCAGGCGGATTCTTTACCAGCTGAGCCACAAGGGAAGCAAAAATAAACATGGGGTTCTGCATCAAACTAAAAAGCTGCCCAGCAAAGGGAACCATTAACAAAATGGAAAAGCGACTTACTGAATGGAAAAAATCACATATCTGATAAAGGACTCATACAACTCAATAGCAAAAAAAATTGATTGAAAAATGAGCAGAAGACCTGAATAGGCATTTTTCTAAAGAAGAACTCCAAATGGCCAACAGGTACATGAAAAGGTGCTCACCATTGTTAATCATCAGGGAAATAAAAATCCAAGCACAGTGAGGTACTATCTGGCACCTGTTAGCATGGCCATTATCCAAAAGACTAGAAATAACAGATGTTGGCAAGGATATAAAGAAAAGGGAGCTCTCATGTACTGTTGGTGAGAATGAAAATTGGTGGAGCCACAATGAAGAACAGTACGGAGGTTTCTCAGAAATTAAAAAGTAAAACTTTCATGTGATTTAGCAATTCTGCCTCTGGGTATTTATCCAAAAAGAAAAAGAAAAAGAAAAAAAAAAAAACGCTAAAAAAGATAGAGGCATCCCAATGTTCATTGCAGCATTATTTACAAGAGCCAAAATAAGGAAACAAGTGTCTGTCAATAGGTGAGTGGATGAAAATAAACACACAAACACATAGATATCATTCAGCTATGTAAACAAAATGAAGTATTGCTAATTTGTAACAACATGGAAGGCTCTCCAGGGCATTGTGCTAAGTGAATTGTCAGACAAAGACAAATACTGGGAGATCTCACTTATATATGAAATCTAAAAAGCAAAACAAGTGAGCTCATTGATACAGAGAACAGATACGGTGGTTGCTGAAGTCAAGGTGGATGGGTGAAGGGAGTCAAGAAGTTTAGTAACTTCCAGTTACTAAAAAAAGAAAATAAGTCATGGGGATATAATAATATGTAGCATGGTGACTGGTTAATAATACTGTGTTACATATTTGAAAGTTGCTAAGAGAATAGATTTTAAAAGTTCTCATCACAGGAAAAAAAAGTTATAAATATGTATGGTGAAAGATGTTAACTCGACTGTAATGATCATTTTGCAGTATATAACAATATTGAAAATCATTTTGTTATAATCCTTAAAACTAATATATGTCAGTTATACTTGAAAAAAAGACAGTCATAGGGTTATATATTTGCAATTGTTGAAAAAGGTTTATGTCCAAAATATAAAATAATTAGGACATTTGAACAAGCACTGCAGAATATATATATATATACACACACATATATATATATATATCCAGATGGCCAATAAACATATAAAAAAAAATCTCTCAATCTCACTAAAACAGAAATACAAATTAAAATCACACTAAGGTATCAGTAGTTAATCACATTTTGATATAAAATGAAAAAGACTGAAAACAATAAGTGTTTGGAAGTGTATAGAGTAATAGGAACTTGTTATACATCGGACGTAGAGTATAAATTGATGTAGCCACCTTGAAACTCTTGACAGTGAGTAGCCACTAACACTGAATAAACATATCTCTTAGGATCCAGCCATTGCTCTCCTAGGTGTTAAAGCCCCCACCCAAAATGCATGCATACGTGCACAGAAGAATATGTGCAAGCATGCTCACAACAGCATTGTTTGTAATAGCCCCAGTCTGGAAGCAGTGCAGACGTCCTGTAGCTGTAGAATGAATAAAGTGCCACACAGATATACGATGGAATGTTAAAGAAGAGTGGAAAGGAACACCTGAGAGCTGCGTACAACTCAGATGAACCTTTTATATTGAACCAAAGAAACCAAACATGAAAGAATTGGATGATCTCGTTCTTCGTTTCAAACAGGCAGATCGAATCTGTGGTGTAGTTGAATAGTGTTGTCATGACCGTGATTACCGTTGTAGAAGAGCAGGAGGAGTAGGGAAGGCAAGGGGGCTTCCTGGAGGAGGTTGTGTCCATTTCCTACTGTGGGTGGTGAGAACCTGGCTGGGGAGGGGGGTCACTTGTGGTAATTCATTGAGCTATACACTTAGGGATTGTATACTCTTCCATATGTATGTTATACTTCAATAAAAAGTTTAAAATAAAATCCACTACACTGAGATGTAATTTTGCATCTCTCCGTGTGAAGATCAAAGCATTTGTTGACAGAGCTCCCGGCTGCTGGGGGCTCTGTCTACAAGGTCGTTCTGTAAGACAGCTTTTGCACAGCAGCCCCACTTCTGGAAATTTATACTATAGATACTCTTGTCCATATGCAGGATTGTTAATTGTAACAATGTAAATATCAAAAGATTGGAAACAACCAAATTCTCATTCGTTGTTAAATAATTGTCGTATGGCTGTCAAATGGAGTGTTGCTGCTGCTAAGTCGCGTCAGTCGTGTCCGACTCTGTGTGACCCCATAGGCGGCAGCCCACCAAGACTCCTCTGTCCCTGGGATTCTCCAGGCAAGAATACTGGAGTGGGTTGCCATTTCCTTCTCCAGTGCATGAAAGTGAAAAGTGAAAGTGAAGTCGCTTAGTCATGTCTGACTCTTAGCGACCCCATGCACTATAGCCTACCAGGCTCCTCCATCCATGGGATTCTCCAGGCAGGAGTACTGGAGTGGGTTGCCATTGCCTTCTCCGGTGTGTTAAGCAGTTGTAAAATATGAGGAAAGGCTTTATGTACTCATATGAAAAGATCTTCAAGTTAAAATGTGTCTGCAGTCGCAAATAGTATATGAAATACGCTACATTGTTTATTGAACAAGGTGGACAGAGGGAAGAATATTGCTTGAATGGGTAGGAAACAGCTCTAAGAAGATATTAAACAGCCACAGCATTGCTTTCCCAAGGGAGGAGTACCGGGGGGATTAGGAGAAGGCGGGGGTGGGGGGCTTGTCTGCATATGCTTCTGTAATTCTGCATTTCGAACCATGTATTACCTATTGTATTAAAAATATTCTTTAAACTGTTTGTAAATTTCGTAATAAATTTCTTTCTCCCCTCAGACATGGCAAATATGTATGTCTTACTCCGTGCTGTGTCCACTGGTTTACCTCATATGATTCAGGAGCTGCAAAATCATATCCATGATGAGGGCCTTAGAGCAACCAGTAATCTTACTCAGGAAAATGTGAGTGACATAAGGAACGGGAAGATTTTTCTCTTAATCAGACTATCATGGAGTTTTTCTTTTGACTTTACTGTTTAAAAGCATGAAAGAAAAGTCCTACCATGCTAATAAACGAGACATCTTTATTAAAATGTTCAAACCTAGAATTTGTTGGACATGTTTTAGAATTATCAGTGATTAGGAAATCAGTTGAGTAAGACTTCTTACACTACTGTGTTCATTTACCAATTCTTCGTTAATTTCTCACAGAAAAGTATGTTTGTGAGACTTCTTACACTACTGTGTTCATTTACCAATTCTTCGTTAATTTCTCACAGAAAAGTATGTTTGCTATTTCAAAACAGTTGTGTTTCTATATAACTAGCATCTGTGTTTAGCTAATTGTAGTAGTAATGGTATTAATCAGTGATCATATAAACAACTTACAATTTGGTTTCCTTTTACATGTCCTGGGTATGATAGCCCAGGAAGCAAATTTGGATTAAAACTATCTTCCCTAAATACATGCTTACTACCCAAAATACTCAACAGTGATCCTCATGTCCCCAATTCTTATCTGTCTTAAGAGTTCCCTGCCATTTAAATGAGTTTACAACAAGGTGTCTTTCCTATCAAAGTATGCTCCTGTTGTCAAGTTTTGTTGGATCACCTTCCTTGGTTTTACTAGTAATGGATGACAACTGAGGTAGAAATGACATCATATGTCACTTGTCTTCCCTAAGTAGAGCTATTTGCTCCCCTATGAGGAGTGATCTGTGTATAGACCTTATTTAAAGAAAAGAGATGTCATTCACTCGTGTCTGACCCTTTGCAACCCCATGGACTATACAGTCCATGGAATTCTCCAGGCCAGAATACTGAAGCGGGTAGCCTTTCCCTTCTCCAGGGGATCTTCCCAACCCAAGGCTTAAACCCAGGTCTCCAGCATTGCAGGTGGATTTTTTACCACCTGAGCCACAAGGGAAGTCCAGGAATACTGGAGTGGATAGCCTATCCCTTCTCCAGCAGATCTTCCCGACCCAGGAATCGAACCTGGGTCTCCTGCATTGCCGAGGAATTCTTTACCAACTGAGCTATCAGGGAAGCCCTATAGACCTTATTGACAGGACCTTAGCCGTAGATTTAGATGCATGTCCTGTCACACTAATGCATAAACTTTTCTGTTTTTGTCAAACTGTTGGTTTATATTGTTTAGATCTAATAGCCTGTATTATTTATTAGTTTTCTTAGTTTGTGTTAGTTTTACAGATTCAGAGTATGGAGTGACATTGGTCATAGAGGCATAGAGTTTAGTGTCACGGCCTGGGAGATGCAAGTATAAGAGAAGGTGTTCATAGGAAACTCAGAAAATGTTAGCTGACTTAGAGGTCTTAGGTCTAACTCCATAGTCATCTCCATTAATAGTGAAAACTCACTTTTGCACTACTAGGTATCTCTTCCCTGTGAGATGTGGAGAACGCTGCTGCTAAACTCTTGAGAGTCTCAGTTTTCACAGATAATACTTTTTAACCTCTCCCCTCTCTCAGCCGTTAGTGACTTTGAAGGCCGTTTTTGTTTACGTAATCCCCTATGAAATCGATAGGCCTGGTAGTTCTGGGATTGTATCTTGTTACCCTTATGATACAGAATCCTAGCACCAGAGAGAAGTGTGTTTTCCATGGGTTCTTCTGGAAGAGGAACCACAGTCCTCCATTTCTGGTGTTGAGTGACAGCTCATTTCAACACTGAAGTTTTGGATTTTGACTGTCTCAGCTGAAAACATTTTTTGAGGATGTGTGTTGTTTGTAACATTGTTTGCTGGGGGAAAAGTTTACTCTTAAGCAGTCTTTACTAAGCCTAATTGTTTTATCCCTGAACTTCTTAAAATATGGTTTTGTATTTCTTACTTTTAGATGCCAACACTATTTGTGGAGTCAGTTTTAGAAGTACATGGTAAATTTGTTCAACTTATCAACACTGTTTTGAATGGTGATCAGCACTTTATGAGTGCGTTGGATAAGGTAACTTTTCAATACATGTATCTTTATCTATATATAATTCTCCTAATTTAATCATTATTCTTTAAGTAGTTTCAGAAATAGGGCTACTAATTATGAGATTTCTAATCTGTACATGAAGCTTAACCTTAACCAACTTCATAGTGAAAGTCGGAAGTATGTAACTTATAATTTTTAAGTAAATAACTAAATTATTAAATTGAGTGCTTGGATTATATGGGAATTGAATTTCCCATGATTTTTCTGTAAAAGGAGACTTGTTAATATACTAGTACATTCTGAAAATTACATGTATAATTTTAGTATTATTTAGTGCTCTTTTTTCCTTTGAATATAATACTTAGGCTATATTGAAAAATACTTGAAAGAAAAATAAATATATTTTACAAACTTGAATTTAAATTTGCTTACATGTTTGTTGTAAAATTTTTTAAAATATAGTTTTATTTTGTCAGTGTTCAGATATTAGAAATAAGTTTTAAAGAGCATCTTTCAGTAGGAACAGGATACATATAATCATTATATAATTGTCACGAGGGATACAAGGATAGGAGTTTACTCTGTATTATATATGAAAAGAATATTAACAAACTACCACCAAAATGCCATGTGTTGTGTCAGGTAGTAATTTTTGGATATACCGATTATAGCATATATTAAGCCAAATGTATTTTTACTCTATTCAGTTCAGTTCAGTCACTCAGCCGTGTCCGACTCTTTGTGACCCCATGAACCACAGCACGCCAGGCCTCCCTGTCCATCACCAACTCCCGGAGTTTACCCAAACTCATGTCCATTGAGTCAGTGATACCATCTAACCATCTCATCCTCTGTCGTCACCTTCTCCTCCTGTCCTCAATCTTTCGCAGCATCAGGGTCCTTTTCAATGAGTTAGCTCTTTGCATCAGGTGGCCAAAGTATTGGCGTTTCAGCTTCAACATCAGTCCTTATGATGAACACCCAGGACTTACCTCCTTTAGGATGGACTGGCTGGATCTCCTTGTAGTCCAAGGGACTCTCAAGAGTCTTCTCCAACACCACAGTTCAAAAGCATCAATTCTTCGGCGCTCAGCCTTCTTCACAGTCCAACTCTCACATCCATACATGACTATTGGAAGAACCATAGCCTTGACTAGACGGACCTTTGTTGACAAAATAATGTTTCTGCTTTTTAATATGCTATCTAGGTTGGTCATAACTTTCCTTCCAAGGAGTAAGCGTCTTTTAATTTCATGGCTGCAGTCACCATCTGCAGTGATTTTGGAGCCCAAAAAAGTAAAGTCAGCCACTGTTTCCACCGTTTCCACATTTATTTGTCATGAAGTGATGGGACCAGATGCCATGATCTTCGTTTTCTGAATGTTGAGCTTTAAGCCAACTTTTTCACTCTCCTCTTTCACTTTCATCAAGAGGCTTTTTCGTTCCTCTTCACTTTCTGCCATAAGGGTGGTGTCATCTGCATATCTGAGGTTATTGATATTTCTCCCGGCAATCTTGATTCCAGCTTGTGCTTCTTCCACCCCAGTGTTTCTCATGATGTACTCTGCATAGAAGTTAAATAAGCAGGGTGACAGTATACAGCCTTGGCGTACTCCTTTTCCTATTTGGAACCAGTCTGTTGTTCCATCTCCAGTTTTAACTGTTGCTTCCTGACCTGCATACAGATTTCTCAGGAGGCAGGTCAGGTGGTTTGGTATTCCCATCTTTTTCAGAATTTTCCACAGTTTATTGTGATCCATAGAGTCAAAGGCTTTGGCATAATCAATAAAGCAGAAATAGATGTTTTTCTAGAGCTCTGTTGCTTTTTTGTTGATCTAGCGGATGTTGGCAATTTGATCTCTGGTTCCTCTGCCTTTTCTAAAACCAGCTTGAACATCTGAAAGTTAACGGTTCACATATTGCTGAAGCCTGGCTTGGAGAATTTTGAGCATTACTTTACTAGCGTGTGAGATGAGTGCAATTGTGCGGTAGTTTGAGCATTCTTTGGCATTATCTTTCTTTGGGATTGGAATGAAAACTGACCTTTTCCAGTCCTGTGGCCACTGCTGAGTTTTCCAAATTTGCTGACACATTGAGTGCAGCACTTTCACAGCATCATCTTTTAGGATTTGAAATAGTTCAACTGGAATTCCATCACCTCCACTAGCTTTGTTCATAGTGATGCTTTCTAAGGCCCACTTGACTTCACATTCCAGGATGTCTGGCTCCAGGTGAG
Source organism: Bos indicus x Bos taurus (assembly GCF_003369695.1). Lineage (NCBI taxonomy): Eukaryota > Metazoa > Chordata > Mammalia > Artiodactyla > Bovidae > Bos > Bos indicus x Bos taurus. Next base: position 65,018,856 of record NC_040088.1, on the reverse strand, counting down.
TGATCACACCATCGTGATTATCTGGGTCGTGAAGATCTTTTTTGTACAGTTCTTCTGTGTATTCTTTCTACTTCTTCTTAATATCTTCTGCTTGTGTTAGGTCCATACCATTTCTGTCATTTATTGAGCCCATCTTTGCATGAAATGTTCCCTTGGTATCTCTGATTTTCTTGGATTGATCTATAGGCTTTCCCATTCTATTGTTTTCCTCTGTTTCTTTGCACTGATTTCTGAGGTCGGCTTTCTTATCTCCTTGCTATTCTTTGGAACTCTGCATTCAAATGGGTATACCTTTCCTTTTCTCCTTTTCTTTTCACTTCTCTTCTTCTCACAACTATTTGTAAGGCCTCCTCAGACAGCCATTTTGCTTTTTTTCATTTCTTTTTCTTGAAGATGGTCTTGATCCCTGTCTCCTATACAATGTCACGAACCTCCGTCCATAGTTCATCAGGCACTCTATCAGATCTAGTCCTTTAAATCTATTTCTCACTTCCACTGTATAATCATAAGGGATTTGATTTAGGTCATGCCTGAATTGTCTATTGGTTTTCCCCACTTTTCTTTAATTTTAGTCTGAATTTGGCAATAAGGAGTTCATGATCTGAGCCACAGTCAGCTTCTGGTCTTGCTTTTGCTGACTGTATAGAGCTTCTCCATCTTTGGCTGCAAAGAATATAATCAATCTGATTTCAGTATTGGCCATTTGGTGATATCCATGTGTAGAGTCTTCTCTTGTGTTGTTGGAAGAAGGTGTTTGCTATGACCAGTACGTTCTCTTGGCAAAACTGCATTAGCTTTTGCCCTGCTTCATTCTGTACTCCATGGCCAAATTTGCCTGTTCCCTAGGTGTTTTCTTGACTTCTTACTTTTGCATTCCTGTCCCCTATAATGAAAAGGACATCTTTTTTGGGTGTTAGTTCTAAAAGGTCTTTTACCCTATTGCTGGCGACTAATTCCTGTTCTGTCTTCCATTTAGGCCCTTACATCAGTTGTAAATTACAGAGAACCCAAGTCTGTTTGCAAAGCACCTGAATTGGTAAGTTTGATGGTTGCATAAATGTAATCTTATGAAAAATTGTCATTAGAGAATGCAAGCTGAGATGAATGTCAGATTTTTTTTGGTAGCAGTTTTTTAAAAAATTAATGAAATTATTAAAAATAGAAACTGATCAACATTGTATATAATTTGGCATTTGTATAAGGGATGCAGTAGGTCATCTCTGTAGCCTTTTCTTAAAAAATAATTGAAGGAGAAAATATTCCATCTTACAAACTTTGGGTTGGAAAGGATGACTGCTTTAAAATAATTTGTATCGCATTTCATAGAAGCTTAATTTTATCTTCAACTCTAAAGGGAGAATTTGATGACAAATGAAAGCCTTTAAAGGAAGCTTGCTTATAAGGTTGTTGTACGATTTTTAATAAGTATTTTTTAATGTCAATGACATTGCTGCTCAAAACTCACCTAAGTGTTGCATCAAAACCTAGTTACTTATATCAGTGCTCCATCGGATCATTCAGTGTTGATTAGATTTTACTTGTTTATAGTTTTTTTTTAAAAATTCACCCATTGACATGTATTTTAAGTTTTAGTGCATAATTTGAAAACATAAGCTTGAGGATGACAAAAACCCATGATCCTATTTTGCATTGTTACCATGGTGCCTCCTTTGAGAAGGACCCTTTGTAAGAGTTACTGTTGATTTCTATTTGAGCTCGCTAAGTACTGTGACAACTTGCTGAAGAAATCAGCAAAGGGGATGACAGAGAATGAAGTAGAGGACAAGCTCACGAGCTTTATCACTGTCTTCAAATATATCGATGATAAAGATGTTTTTCAAAAGGTAATTTTTGAGTCTGAAAGTTTTATGTGTCAGCTTTGATTAATCTTTGAACTTTAAATCAGAACGGAAATAATCTTTTAACCTTTTTTAATGTAGTTCTACGCAAGAATGTTGGCGAAGCGTTTAATTCATGGGTTATCTATGTCTATGGATTCCGAAGAAGCCATGATCAATAAATTAAAGGTACTGTAGGACTTTGATATGATGTCTTAGAAGTTATTTCACTAGCACACAGAGATGGTCATTTTCACAGTATGAGTAATAACAGGAAATAATTCATTAGCAGTTGACTGGTTAAATGTAAAGTGTAGTTTCATGTTCGCACATGCAAATGCTGTATTAAAGGACAGAGTCTCTATATGTTGATATAGAATCATCTACAAGGTATGATTTGTATTACTTAGAAACAAGCATACCTAAAATATTCCTTTAAGTACAGGTTTTGTGGAGGGCATTTGAATTTCAGTTCACTTTTATGTGATTTTAGTTTACACAATGATGAGATAAGCAGTTGCTGATTCATATTTATTCTGAGTTATTCAATAGTTGATAGTTTTCCTGTATAGCACACATTGAATATGCAGTCCTTTTCAAAGATACCAAAAATAACTTTTAATTTTTAAAGATAATGTTAACAAAGCTTTTTATATCCCAAGATTAGAGATCCAGATTTTTTGACCTGATGATCACAGAGTTTGGAATAATTTCAAAGAAATAGATTTCTTCATTATTCAGCTGATAGTATTAAAAATCTGCCTCAGTGTCCTCCTTATAACATTAACACTGGCTCAAATATTCCCAGTTACCTTTCATGTGTATTCAGTACTATCTGTAAACCTTCTAAGGTATCTTACAGTAATGAAGCAGTTTTTAGTGTTGAAATGACATACAGATTTATAGAAAAGTTGCTGTTTTAAATGGAAATTTATTTCATGAATACTTGTTTTCATTCACTCATTTAATCGACGTTAAAAAAAAAAAGAAAGGAATTTTTGAAATATTTAGAATCGCTGTTTTGCGTGATGAATAACGTAGGCCTTCGGTGTGAGTGTACAGGCCGGATCTTTGACCAGACACATAGCAGTAGCACATTCTTAATAATCAGTATGGTTTATTATTTTTGTTTTTAAATCTTTAAAACTTTCTTCTACAGCAAGCCTGTGGTTATGAATTTACCAGCAAGCTACATCGGATGTATACAGATATGAGTGTCAGTGCAGATCTCAACAATAAGTTCAACAATTTTATCAAAAATCAGGACACAGTAATAGATTTGGGAATTAGTTTTCAAATATATGTTCTACAGGTAGGTGTTTTATTGTGGACATTTACTAATCATTTCTGATACAGAGGACTGATTAATAGATGGATGCCTGATTGCCTTTCTTTCAGTCAGAGGGTTATAGCTTCTGAAGTTACATGTTACGTTGATATGGAATGAACTGTGCCCTGATAGTCATGCTGATGGGTTTTATCAGCATTTGAAGGGAGGAGAAAAGGTTGTTTTAGTTGCTTGTGGTGGTGGTGTTAGTTGGTGTGTCGTGACCAGCTCTAAAGATCCCATGGACTGTAGTCTGCCAATGTCCAAGGGGTTTCCCAGGCAGGAATACTGGAGTGAGTTGGCATGTCTTCTCCCGGGGATCTTTCCGACCCAGGGATCAAACTCAAGTCTCTTGCATTGCAGGCAGATTCTTTACTGCTGAGTTACCAGGGATTCCCATTGTAGTTACTTGCATCATTTTATAAACATTCACTTTCAAGTGAGAGGTGTATCTATTTAACAGTTTTACTCTTCTCCTTTTAGGCTGGTGCATGGCCTCTTACTCAGGCTCCTTCATCTACATTTGCAATTCCCCAGGAATTGGAAAAAAGTGTACAGATGGTAAGTGGACAGAAGATATATTGGAAGACCAAAGGAATTTTAATAATTGTCTTCATGTTATATCACTTTAAATATTTCTTCAAAGTCTTAAGGGCTCATGTGATGTAAAAACATAGTCACAAGTTATGATTATTCTGCCTTGTAGGAAGAACGTAAATGATAATAGTTTCTAGTTAACGCTAAACTAAAACAACTTGGTGGTGTCGGTTCTTTGTCAGAACGTGTCTCTCACTCTTAGTAAATCGATTATCTGTCATGAGTAATTCTAAATTACAACAATGTTGATGTTAGAAGAAAGTTTTAGAATCCAGGACTGAAAGCAGTCCTCTTCTAATTTTTCGCTTGAATGTGGAGCCGTTTTTATAATTCATTTATCCTTTATAATGGTTATTTTTGTTTCTGGGCTATAATTTGTGTAAATATATAGCAAATGGGAAATATTCTAGGAAAAAAAATGTATTGAAGATGGAAAATATAAGTAAACATGGTCTTAAAATGTGACTGAATAGAAACCTGAGAATTCTAACCTGGAGCGTTTTCAGAGACTGTGGAGACTCCATTGTCGGCAGCTGTTGAGCTATAATTCATGTACCATATGGCTTAGTCATTCCATAAGGCTGCTGTAACAAAATACTGCAGCTTAGGTGGCTTATAGACAACAGATTGATTTCTCATGGTTCTCGAGGCTGGAAGTTCGAGGCCAGGATGACAGCATGGTGGGGCAAAGGCCCACGAAGGTGACAGACTGTGACCTCACGTGGGAGCAGGAGCTGGGGAGCTCTGTGGGATTTAATGCCTTAGATGAGGGGATCTAAGCACCTCCCAAAGGCCCTACCTTGAAGAACCATCACATTGGGCATCAGGATTTCAACATACAAATTTGGGGAGACACATTCAGGCCACAGCACTATACAATTCATGTAACATGGATACTTTCAGTGGTTTTCAGTATATTCACAGTATGTTCATCAGCACCATTAATTTTAGAACATTTTAATTGTTTAATTACCCTGAAAGAAACCCCCTACCCTTTAGCAGTCACTCTTCACCTTCACCAGCTCCCTGCCCGCTCCCCAGCCCTAGGCAGTCTGCTTTCTTTCTCTGTAGATTTACCCGTTCTGGACATCTGTTGTAGTGCTATGTCATACATGGTCTTTTGTGACTGCCTTCATTCATTTTGCAGAATGTCGCGGTTTATCCATGTTTTAGCCTATGCCAAATACTGCCAAATAATGTTCCATTGTATGGAGTCACCACATTTTATTTACTCATCCAACATCAGTTGATGGGCGTTTGAGCTGTTTTGATCTTTTGGGTGTATAAGTCATGCTACTCTGAACATTCATGTACAAATTTTTGAATGGATGGATGTGTTTCCATTTCTCTTCCAACTGACCCTTTTTGATTCTCTAACTCACCAAACAAGCCTTCTTATTTCTTGATTGGATGGAAGTTTAGGTAGCTTTTTTTTTTTCTAGCAAAATCTTTATTATCCTTTTCATTAACTTTTTATTTTATGTTGGAGTATAGCCAACTAACCAGAGCTTCCCTGGTAACTCAGCTCTTAAAGAATACACCTGCAATGCAGGAGACCCTGGTTCAATTCGTAGGTTGGGAAGATCCACTGGAGAAGGGATCGGCTACTCACTCCAGTATTCTTGGGCTTTCCTTGTGGCTCAGCTGGTAAAGAATCTGATTGCAATGCAGGAGACCTGCATTCGATTCCAGGAAAAGAAAAAGGCTACCCACTCCAGTCTTCTGGCCTGGAGAATAAGTGGACTATATAGACCATGGGGTCACAAAGAGTTGGACATGACCAAGCAACTTTCAGTTTCACTGCCAACTAGCAATCTTGTGATAATTTCACCTTCATAGCCGATTAACAATCTTGTGATAGTTTCAGGTAAACAGTGAAGGTGACTCAGTCATACGTATACATGTATCCAAGAGGCTTTCATTATCTTTCAGTAGTCTTTTATTTGGGGAATAACTTGAGCTTGTGAACCTCAAGGTATGCATATGTTATTTAAAATGAAAACGGAGAGAGTTGCCTGGAAACATACACACTACTATATGTAAAACAGGTAGCCAGTGGGAATTTGCTCTACGACTTAGGGAGCTCAGACCAGTGCCCTGGAGGAGTGGGATGGGTGAGAGGTGGGAGGGGGTTCCAGAGGGAGGGGACATATTTATACTTACAGCTGATTCATGTTGATATATGGCAGAAACCAACACAATATTGTAAAGCAATTATCCTTCAGTTAAAAATGAATAAATAAAAATAAATTGAAAATGATACTTCATTACACTGTTTCCTAGAGAAGTTCACAATGTGCCGTTTGAATCTTTGAATTACGTATGTTTTTGTTTCTTTCAAAATAAGGATTATAAATCAAATAACAGTGTAAGCTTTGGGATCATAAATCCTGGTTTTACATATTCTGTCATTTACTGTGCTCTGTGACTCAGGGCAAATAACTTTCTAATTTTCTGTTAACTGATGATACTAATACTCAGAGTGCTGATATGAAGATCAAGTGAGATGTGTAAAGTAAGTACTCAGTAAAAGATAGCTGATAGTAGTTAATGCTAACACTGATGATAGTGGTAACAGCAGGCTAGCATAATGTGAACAGTCAGGTATATTTTAAGATACCATGCATAAGGTAGACTTAGAAGACTGACCGGCCCCTCACCTTTAACAGTCTTAAAACTTATTTCTTCTTAAGAGCCTACTTTGCCAATTGAAATTAAAGGAGAAGTTGGGAGCAGAAATAGTAATAGTTTCCTCGTAACTTTGTCATTCTTTTCTTTCTCCTTGAAATAATTATTTTCCAGTACTTATTGGAGTACTGGAATAAACCCCTTAAACTTTGTTTATTAACATATGACCACCCCTAGGTTCCAGTGTCCTTACTTACAAACAAAAAGCGAGTTTCTTTCTGACTGTAAAATCTTGCTTTCAAGAAAATTGTTTTCTCCATTTGAACTTTCTTTCAGTACCAGTAGAGGGAGTTTGTCCTTTTTTTTTTTTTCCTGCTGCTGCTGCTGCTAAGTCGCTTCAGTTGTGTCCGACTCTGTGCGACCTCATAGACTGCAGCCCACCAGGCTTCCCTGTCCCTGGGATTCTCCAGGCAAGAACACTGGAGTGGGTTGCCGTTTCCTTCTCCAATGCATGAAAGTGAAAAGTGAAAGTGAAGTCGCTCAGTCGTGTCCGACTCTAGCGACCCCATGGACTGCAGCCTACCAGGCTCCTCCGTCCATGGGATTTTCTAGGCAAAGTACTGGAGTGGGGTGCCATTGCCTTCTCTGGGCTAGTAAGTCCAATTTCAGTATCATTTTCTCACTGTAGATTATGTACTAGCTCTTTAAAAAGAACTGTCTACTTTTTGGACTGATGTTCCACATTCAGTCAGAGGGAGGAATTTTTTTAATATCAAAGCTATGTTACTAGAATGTTTAATTTTCCACAGTAGTATCAACAAAAGGATACAGAGTCAAGACTGATGCTTTGCTTGTATTAGTGTTTTACTGTATGTGGAAGTTAAATCATGGTGGTCACTTTTGGAGTAACTGTTGACACTAGTCAACCGGTCCCTTCAACAAGGGTATATGTTATAGGAGACTAGAGATGAAGGTATGATTTTATTATTTATATTTTCATATTGAAATGTGCACAGTAATGTTTTTCGCTTAGTGCTTTATTGGCTTCTCTGGTAGCTCAGCTGGTAAAGAATCCACCTGCAATGCAGGAGACCCCGGTTCTATTCCTAGGTCAGGAAGATCTGCTGGAGAAGGGATAGGTTACCCACTCCAGTATTCTTGGGCTTCCCTTGTGGCTCAGTTGATAAAGAATCTACCTTCAATGCGGGAGACCTGGGTTCGATCCCTGGGTTGGGAAGATCCCCTGGTAAAGGGAGCAGCTACCCACTTCAGTATTCTGGCCTGGAGAACTCTGGACAGAGGGAGGAGCCCGCAGGCTACAGTCCATGGTATCACAAGGAGTCTGACATGACTGAGCAACTTTCACTTGTATTTATAAAGTTCAAATTGATATCATTCAAAACAGTAATTTCTGAATTTATGCAAAAAGTCAGATTTGCAGGACTGCGGTTTGGCCGTGAAAACCACAGACCGAGTTGTAAGTGAAAAGGGCTGGTCTGATATTTGCATAATCTTTATTAGGAGCTTTTATTTTGCGTTTTCTTATCTATAAAATGAGTAAATATACTCTGTGGGCTCTAATGTCTTTTTCTAACATGAATTTTCTTTTTGCTTTTTTATTGTAGTGATAGCCAAGTAAGTTAGGTTGTCGTAGCTGAAAATAATGATTCCTTTTTTCTTTTTACAGTTTGAATTATTTTACAGCCAGCATTTCAGTGGAAGGAAACTTACATGGTTACACTATCTTTGTACAGGTAAAATGCATTTAATTATATCTAGTTTAATGAAATTTACCTGATAATGATTATGTTAAAATTTTGGACAGAGATTTCTTAGAGCCTAATTATAGTTGTCTTTTTTTTTCTTTTCTAATTATAGTTTTTAACCTTTTCTTCTTCATCTACCTTTCTGGTTACCCTTAAAGCAACAATAAAGAAGTCCACATGCAGCACTTTTAATAGTGTGCTGCTGATACAGAATTTCTGAATTTTATAATGGTTTCCTACATTTCTGTAACAAACCACTTTTTATAGATATTTGGAATTTTATTTAGAAACCCAGACTTGATGAGTCAGATACTCTTAAAAAACCTGTTCTTTCTAGATATGCCAGACATCCTCAGAAAGTTCATTAATTATTACAGCACCACAAGGAGACCTAACCATTTGATTTTTATTTGTGGTACTGTAGTGAACTACTGTAGAAAATGCTTTTTCCAGAATGTCCCAATTAACTTCCAGTACTTCCCAGTTTTAGAAAAGTTTAATCAAAATCTAATCATTTCCTTAGCTTCTTCCTGGAACAGTGGGGTCGACTTATTGGAAAGTAGAATTAATATTTTGGGTGGTGAGAGCTTGTATGTAATATTGCTCTGAGCTGCCTGAAGATGTGAGCCAAAGCAAACACTCAGAATTTTGTCTACTTTTGCTAAAGCTATGCTTTGAAAAGTGCATTGAATCAACTTTCAGTTTGTATAAGAAGGAAAGGATATCCATGTATGTTAATGTCTCTTAGAAATAATACAGGAAAATCGGATTAGTTGCCATACCTTTGTCAGGAAATTGACTGGAGAGATTTCTGGTGGCTCAGTGGTAAAAGAATCCACCTGCCAATGCAGAATATGCAGATTGATTCCTGGGTTGGAAAGAGAAACATAAGTACCATTTATTTGATTACTTTATATTTGAAATACGATGTCTCATTATGTTAGTAATGCATATTAGTACGTAATAAATAAGCATAATGCGGGAGACCCAGGTTCGATCCCTGGGTTGGGAAGATCCCCTTGGAGAAGGAAATGGCAACCCACTCCAGTACTCTTGCCTGGAGAATCCCATGGATGGAGGAGCCTGGGGGGCTATAGTCCATGGGGTTGCAGAGAGTCGGACACGACTGAGCAGCCTCACTTTCACCTTTGCTTTCAATACATATTTATACAAGTGTATCTTTAGTGAACAAGCTGAGCATTTTAATTTTTCAGTTGTTTGTGAAATAAAGAGATGTTTGCTGATATTCTTAGTATGTGGTCACTTAGTAGTTGGCTTTTAGTTTTATACCTGTTGTGAGTTTTTATATTCTCATTTAGTAAATTGGTTTTAAGGAACAATACATTGCTGGACCAGTGTTTTAATGTACTTGAATTAAAGTTACTTTTACTTTTCCTAAATATCTTGGGGAGTTTAAACTCTCTTTGCAGTTACCTCAGCAGTAATCAGTCCATCTCTTCAAGTAGTTTTAATGAGGAACTTAACTTTTTGATGTTTGGAAACTAGGTGTATTAAGATATTGGTGAGAATATCTCTTCGGGGGTCCTGATCACTCCTGGCTGGAGCATCCACTGGTGATCATGGCTTGAATCGAGTTCTTACTCCTGGTTGCAGATCGATGACACTCTGTCATGCACTCAGCAGTTTAGCAGCTGACATTGTTCTGTAAGGAAAAACTTTCCGCTAGAGACTAGGTTGCTGATAGGTAACAAGGGAGAAACTCAGATGAAAGTGTTTTGAGAGTTCTGCCTACTGTTTATTCTGGCAGCTGTTAATATCGCTTGAATTATGGTTGGCTAATTTTTCAAGTATGTGTGTATCAGAGTGTTTTATTCTAGTTTGGAGTCTCTCACAGTTTCTCAGCCTATTCTAAAGGTTAAATGACCTCTTTGTCATTCTCCTTTCCTGTTTACCCAGCAGTAATTAAGTGAATCATCCAGATTTCGGGTTTTCTTCCCTGTCCCACATGCTCCTCACCCTTTCCCCAGTCTTTTCAGCTCTGAGAGGAGTAACAAGAGAATGGTGCTGGAAAAAGTGAGAAGTCCATGTACCCCTGATACTAATAATGTGTGGAAAATAGCAAGAAAACTAACAAGTTTTCATTTTTTCTCTAAGAGTTGCAGATTTGATATCAGTGAATACTTTGAGCCCTTAATTGCGTTGTCTCCTGATGCTCTCTGCGTTCTTGTGCCAGAGACTCACTCTGTTTCCAGACCCTTGGCAGTACGTTGCAGCATCTTTGACAGCTGGGTGATGGTCCTAGCTTAATCATCTAGATGCTTGAGGCATTATTTTATACTTTGTTTCTGGGATATGATCGAGCAGTCATTGCACAAATGGTCTAATGCCATTTATGCGGTTTATATTTTTGCCTCTCACCACATTTCCTAAACTTTAATGTTGAGATGAAGCTCTTAAAATGCTCTTTATACTAATTGTTAGTAGGACAATCCTAATGGTAATATTCTTAAACTCTATGTGAATTGGATATTCCCATTAATTATTAAAACCTCCTTTTGTGGAAATTCAGAGATTAGAATTTTTTTTTTTCTCTAGATGTTCAAATAATTTTGAAAAACATTTCTGAGTGTTAGTTTTTTTTTTTTAAAGTTGAGGCAAAGTACAAGTTAGAATAAGCATATCTGTCTGGTGATAGATAGTAAGTTGGAGAATTGACTTATTGCCTGTAAATTCTTTAATTATATAATGAATGAAATATATATTATTAAATAATAAAAGAAGCACAAAATCTTGACCAGAGTTGCTAATTATCACCAACAGAGCCTTTGGGGTAAGTTCATGTAAAATTCAACTTTCTTGAGTTAAAATGTAGAACCCAAAAACCAGATCTCATACTGATTTAGTTTATAAGTCAGTAAAAGTCAAATAATGCAGGATGTGTATGTGGTGTAAGAGAAAGAGAAATGCAGTCACTAAACCCCAACTTTGTGCTCTAGGAAGAGATTCTTTGATTTGTAGTAACCGTTTCTTGTGTTACAAGTGCGTATCTGTTTGACAGCAGTGTTGGCTACAAGCTCTTCGGTGAGCTCACCCACCACCCCCGTGCCCCCAGATGGATAGAACTGTAGTTGACCGAAGCCTGATGTGTTTTTACAGCTCTCAGGGTAGTGTAGGGTCTAGAACATTTTTATTCCATCAACTGTTTCAACAAACTTGTTCAGTTGTGTCTGGCTCTTTGTAACCACATGGCCTGTGGTCCATGAAATTCTCCAGGCCAGAATACTGGAGTAAGTAGCCTTTCCCTTCTCCAGGGGGTCTTCCCAACCCAGGGATCGAACCCAGGTCTCCCACATTGCAGGCGGATTCTTTACCAGCTGAGCCACAAGGGAAGCCATATGGCAGAAAGCAAAGAAGAACTAAAGAGCCTCTTGTTGAAAGTGAAAGAGGAGAGTGAAAAAGTTGGCTTAAAACTCAACATTCAGAAAACTAAGATCATGGCATCTGGTCCCATCACTTCATAGCAAATAGATGGGGAAACAATGGAAATAGTAAGAGACTTTATTTTGGGGGGCTCCAAAATCACTGCAGATGCAGCCATGAAATTAAAAGACGCTTTCTCCTTGGAAGAAAAGCTATGACTAACCTAGACAGCATATTAAAAAGCAGAGACATTACTTTGCCAACAAAGTCCATCTAGTCAAAGCTATGGTTTTTCCAGTAGTCAGGTTTGGATGTGAGAGTCAGACTATAAAGAAAGCTGCTTTTGAACTGTGGTGTTGGAGAAGACTCTTGAGAGTCTCTTGGACTGCAAGGAGATCCAACCAGTCCATCCTAAAGGAAATCAGTCCTGAATATTCATTGGAAGGACTGATGCTGAAGCTGAAACTCCAGTACTTTGGCCACCTGATGCGAAGAACTGACTCATTGGAAAAGATCCTGATGCTGGGAAAGATTGAGGGCAGGAGGAGAAGGGGATAACAGAGGATGAGATGGTTGGATGGCATCGCCGACTTAATGGACATGAGTTTGAGTAAGCCCCGGGAGTTGGTGATGGACAAAGAGGCCTGGCGTGCTGCAGTGCATGGGGTCGCAAAGAGTCAGACACCCAGTTCAGAGCAACTGAACGGAACTGATTTCAACAAAATAATGAATCTGCCTGTTTGTCTCTCCTCACATTTGTGTTTGTTTCTAGAAGATTACTGGGGAGAAAAACTTAATTTATGAGACAAAATAACATTGTTATAGTTAAGCAGAAATTATGCTTTAGCCAGAGCTGCAATAGAGGTGTCCTCATAGTCATGAACCTTCCCTAGGGTAGACCAGATAGACACACAGGAGGCAGTTGTGGTAGCAGACTGTCTTCTCTTTTTGTCTGTTTCTCTTCCACCTCCACTTTTTACTGTTTTTTCTGCCCAGGTCTTAGCTTTCCTATTAACTGTTTGATAGCTTAACTGTGATTATATTGGATACCCCAGACTAATATCCCTCCACTCAATTCTCCCTCGTCCCCCATCCCCTCAGCAAACAAATGCTACATTGCTAGCAGGAATAACTTTTCAATAATTAAGTTCTTGGTTCACTCTTTCAAGAGAAAATATTGGAAATAATTATTTATCAGGTAATTTTGGAATGCTTCTTGGAGTGATCAGCTTATTGTCACATTTTGTCTTAATTATAGGTGAAGTTAAAATGAACTATTTGGGCAAACCATACGTAGCTATGGTTACAACATACCAAATGGCAGTTCTTCTTGCCTTCAACAACAGTGAAACCGTCAGCTATAAAGAGCTTCAAGACAGCACTCAGATGAATGAAAAGGAACTGACGAAAACAATCAAATCATTACTCGATGTGAAAATGATTAACCATGATTCAGAAAAGGTATGGGGTAATACTTTAAGAAATTTAAGTATTATAAACATTAAAGCTTCATGGGACCTTTGCAGTCTTAAAAGTAAGGTTATAATCGTTAATGCCCTTTGTACTTTGTAGCGCTTGAAAGCCGCGTTACTTCAGGCTCTTTCAGTGTCTCAGAGAAGGCTCCGTCAGTTGGTACTCAAGTGCCCTTTGTTCAATTTTATTTGAAAATTATTTAAGAGTTGGCATCAGAAGGATTCTGATTAATTGAGGCTTTAAAACTGTAGTCTGGGTTTCAGGAGCCTGCTCCCGGAAGTGCTGGTGTTTGTAGCGGGCGTGATGGCGTCAAGGTTACTCCGTGGATTTGGAGCTTTGGCCTCCCAATTTAAAAAAAAATAAAAATAAAATAAAACTGTAGTCTGTCATAAGCTTTTCTGGGCTCTTCTGTGTGTTTAGTTAATGTTTGATTACATGGTTCTGTGATAGGAAATGACAGCTTATTGATGTCTATTCTGTGCGTATTTACAACGTGTAACTCCCGTCTCCTGCTGTCACTCTCACATTTAATTTAGAGTCCTAAACTCTAGGATTCAGCTCAGCCCCATATAGTTTTAGTGTCTGTCCTGGGACTAGCAAGCTGATAGTACATTTCTTTTTTTCTTTATAACTTTTTTCCCCTAGTAACATGTTTTTGTTTTTATAGTATCTCATAGATATTTGAATAGTTAAAAAAGCAACAGATGTGGGTTCAATCTCCTGTTTGAGATTATCGTGCCTGTAAGGAAAACTTCTTGCAAATGATGTTGGGTTTTTATTCTACTTCATGGCCTACACCAGTTCATCTTGCTAAAGATGACTTTTGTAGCCTCTGAATGGCATGCATGCTGTAATTCAAATCAAGCTTTTCTTAATTTTGAGAAATGATTAGTTTTTCTGACTTCAGAAACTCAGCAGAATATTGAATTAATAAAGTTTTAATTAAAAAGCTTTTAAGCTTAAAATTTAAGTTTAAATTTTTAAGCTTAATTAAAATGCTTAAAAAGGTAAGTATTTTTCTAAACATATTATATATTTTTGCTGCTCAGTAATGTACAAAATAAATATTGATAGATATTATGCACATTAAATGGGAAATACAAAGCTGTCATTTCTTTAATAGACTTTTTGTGGTTATTACTGAGGAAGTGCCATCTGCCAAGTGCTCCATGGTCCTGCTGGTGGAGAAATTCCAGTGTATGACAAAAGTGGCTTTCTTAAGCTCAATAGAGCTTAAGAGCTAAAGATTGGCTTAACAACTTCCACTTGAGAAAAGACCACTGGCTTCTGGCAGAGTGGATAAAATGTGCATTAGGGGGTAATGTCAGAATTACACTCGGTGGTAGGGAAGTGAGCTTGTGTGCCATTGAAACCAATTGGCTTCTATCATTAGGTTATTTTTAATTGGTATTTTGTTATTGTAATAGTATTCAAAAAATTTTGGTTAATTCGGTTTTTCAAAATGTAATGGAAAAATTATGAGCCTTGGTATCTAATAAAAATTAAAATGTTAAAATTCTGCTAAACATTGGGCCAGAAAAAGTTTTGCTGAATCTAAGCTGATTAAAATTCTATCAAGTATAAAATTAGGAAAGAATTGTTTTCTCTTTCATGATTTGACAAAAGACAATTATTTTCTCTTAAATAATATTTGTAATATAAGAAATTATGAGAGTTCAGTGTTTTTTGCTTGGTCATTATTTAACTTCATGGCGTGTTATTTGCAGCAGTTGTTATTTGATGATTTTATTTTTATAAGTGTAAATGAATTATTTTTAATTATAGGAAGACATCGATGTAGAATCTTCATTTTCATTAAATATGAACTTTAGCAGTAAAAGAACAAAATTTAAAATTACTACGTCAATGCAGAAAGACACACCACAGGTAAGTGCTTTCTGATGTCATTTCTTTTGTAAATATTTAAGCATTGGACTTTACAAGCAGTAACATTGAGACCAATGCAGAATTTTGCACATCAAAATTAGGATACATCTTTTCTGGTTTATTCTTTCCATTGACTGGCCTCACAAACAGTATTTAGATTTTAAAAACAGTAGTATAATCTTCGGAGAAGGCAATGGCACCCCACTCCAGTACTCTTGCCTGGAAAATCCCATGGACGGAGGAGCCTGGTAGGCTGCAGTCCTTGGTGTCACTAAGAGTCGGACACGACTGAGCGACTTCACTTTCACTTTTCGCTTTCATGCATTGGAGAAGGAAATGGCAACCCACTCCAGTATTCTTGCCTGGAGAATCCCAGGGACAGAGGAACTTAGTGGGCTGCCGTCTATGGGGTCGCACAGAGTCGGACACGACTGAAGTGACTTAGCAGTATAATCTTAGGAAAAAGGTGTCATAGTTTAGTCATATTTGCCCTTTTGTTTTTTCTCCCAGTTTTATTGAGATATAATTGCCATACATCACAGTATAAGTTTAAGCTGTACAGCATAATGACTTGATTTACATACATCTTGAGATGATGATCACAGTCGGTTTAGTGAATATTGATCATCTCATATAGAGACAAAATTAAAGAAGTAGGAAAAAAACTTCCTTGTGATGAGAACTCAGGATTTACTGTCTTAACCACTTTCATGTATAACACACAGCAGCATTAATTATATTTTTCATGTTGTACATTACATCTCTAATACTCATTTTATAATTGGGAGTCTGTACCTTCTAACTGCCTTCATCCAATTTTCCTCCCCTCTCCCACCAACCCCTGCCTCTGCTAACACCAAATGTGATCTCTTTTTCAATGAGTGTGTTTGTTTTTGAAGTATAATTGATGCTACGTTAGTTCCTGTTACACAACATAGTGATTTAGATCACCATGAGAAGCCTAGTTACAATATATCACCATACAAACTTACAACATAAATTTCCCCACGCTGCACATTTCATTCCCAAGACTCATTTATTTTGCTGCTGGAAGTTTATACCTCTTCCTCTCCCTCACGACTTTTCTCTTTCCCCCATCCCCCTTCCAACCACCTGTTGATTCTTTGTATCTGTAACTCTGTTTTGCTATGTTTGCTCTTTTTTTTTTTTAGATTTTACATATACATGAAACCATGGAGGCATGTCTTTCTCTAACCTGTTTCACTCAGCATAATACTCTCTAGGTCCATCTGTGTTGTCACAAATGGCAACATTTTATTTATTCCTTTTTTATGACTGAGTAATATACCATTGTGTGTCTATACACCACATCTTTTTATCCATTCTTCTATTGATGGGCACTTGGATTGCTTCCATATCTTTGCTGTTGTAAGTAATGCTGCAATGAACATAGTCATATTTGCTTTTAAGTTTTATTAAAATGTATGGATTCGTTTTGTATTCTTTTCTACCTTGAAGAAATTTCTACCTTGAAGAATAATGTAATCTCTCATATTTTTCATTCATAAAATAAGGGAAAGTTTTGCAACACATTTCTTTCAAAGAAAAACTGTTGAAAATGCCTTCAGACTTCCCTGTGCAAATAAACTGCATGGAGATCATGTTAATACTCAAACTGTGATGAGCTCGTAGGTCTGGAGTAGAGTCCGACCTGGGGTGAGCCAGTGTGCACCGTGAACTTCCGCTGTGGATGTGGTGGTTCTCGGGCAGCCTGTTCGTGTCACTGGGGGTTTCCTTATTGCTTCCCATGTGCCACCCTGACCTTGGGCTTGAGGCAGGCTGTGAAGGTCTCAGATATGTCAGGCGCCTCTGGGAACTTAACTCCCCCCCAAGGTCAAATGTTAATCAGTTGCTATTCAGTTTGACCCCTAAAATGGTCAAGATCGCATGCCTATAGGCAATGGTGATAACATGTGCTATTGTATTTTATCTGCTGTGAGATCCCTGTTAATGTGGCACTGCCTGCTTCTGTGCCTTCCCACCATTGTCTTCCCTTGACCTCCACTGAGAGAGGCCCTTCTGGCCCAGCCTTCCTGGCTTCTCTGCTTGAGTCAAATGGAGCCCTTCCCAGCTCTTGCCCTTGAAGCTTGATCCAGTATCCACTTGGAGCCAGTTGCTAAAGTCAGCAAGCTTTGTGGTATAAGTGTTTACTCACTCATAGGTCCATGGTCTTGAGACTTATTACTCTCAATAAGTAACTTATGAGTTCAGTGTTGTAAGGAAGAAATGCATTACTGAAGTAATGTGTCACTTAAGTTCTACTTTCTTGACTATTTACACTGAGTACAATGTACAGTAGTGTTCATTTTTTAAAAAATAGCCTCCCCACTTTAACTTGAGAAATTATATATAACTTATAGGTATTCTGTTGGTAATGGTTATGTTATATTGGGCACATAATTGTATAGTTTGATTCTCAGTATTGATTGGAGATTTATTTAAACTCACAAATAAAAGGAGTTAAAAACAAGTGCAGTGACTGAGGGTCTCCTTTGCTTTTTATGGGCTTCATAAAACAGGAAATGGAGCAGACGAGAAGTGCTGTAGACGAAGACCGGAAAATGTACCTCCAGGCTGCTATAGTTCGTA
The DNA here is from genome assembly GCF_003369695.1 of Bos indicus x Bos taurus. Classification (NCBI taxonomy): domain Eukaryota; kingdom Metazoa; phylum Chordata; class Mammalia; order Artiodactyla; family Bovidae; genus Bos; species Bos indicus x Bos taurus. The sequence goes on along the minus strand of NC_040088.1, from coordinate 65,001,349 downwards.
TCATGAAAGCGAGAAAAGTACTGCGGCATAACGCCCTTATTCAAGAGGTAAAAGGGGAACGTCCTGAAGACTTCTTGGCAGAGGGTATTAGAATTAGGCATGTTTCTTTGTGAAGATGATACAGAAACCTGTGACTCCTGTATAGCATAAAGAAATGCTTTTTGTTTCTGAAGGGGAACAGTGCTCATAAATCCAGTATTAAATTCACGTTTAGATTTAGAGGTCTGAGCCTCGTGTCCATTTATTGAAGGAGGTCGACCGTGTCCACCACTCACTCATTCCTTGAATTCGCGCGTCTCCCGTTTGGTGGAGCACTGTGCTAGTCGCCGTGGGGTGCACACCAGCTCAGGACATGGCTTCTGCCCTTTGGGAGTTCAGTGTCGTAAGGAAGAAATGCGTTACTGAAGTAATGTGTCAGTAAATATAAAATTACACTAATGTGCCACAAAGAAAAGGGATATGGTACAATGAGAGTGTACACAGGTCTTGACTCAGGGGGTGTTAGGGAAAGCTTTCTTGAGCAGGTGTTCTTTCAGCTAAGAGCCAGAAGTTGCGGAGGGATTAAATGGAAGCTTGAGGGCGTGTATGAATAAATTAATTAGTTTGTGATTTGATTTAGTATGTTATTAGGTTTGGCTGTATCTGTACCCTTCACCGTTTAAATTCCTTCATAGCCTCAACGTTAAGACTATTCCCACAGTTTGCATGAAAAGGTATTTTTGTGCATTGCATCAGAGTTGAACGAAGTGCTCCTGGTGAGAAGAGCATTTTTATCATCCGCCTCTCTCCCACAGGTGATTAGCCAGTCAAGAGCTCGGTTTAACCCTAGTATCAGCATGATTAAGAAGTGTATTGAAGTCCTGATAGACAAACAGTACATCGAACGCAGCCAGGCGTCCGCAGATGAGTACAGCTACGTCGCCTGACGCGGCGTCCTCCAGCGTTGGTGTGAGAGGTCGTTGCCGTCAGCGTCCGGTGTGTCCCCGTGGGAGAAGGCAGGCCTGTGCCTCCATAATTTGGTCATTTGGCAGCCCCTGTTTCTCTGCTGTTTACAACATCACCAGTGCCACGTCATGAGCGTCAGAGAAGATGCCTAGAGATATTTCAAGCTCATGTCATTATGACATTTCTTAAAACTTTATTAAAAAAAAGGATGAGTGAAGTATTGCTGAAATGTGGAAATCCGGCTGGGTACCATGCTTTTTCTCCCCTTCACGTTTGCAGTTGATGTGTTTGTTTTTTTTTTTTTTAATGTATCTTAAAGGACATAAGATTAAAAAAAAAAAAAACCTAAATATTGTAATATGACAGATAACCTAATAATTGTATCTACATTAAAATGACAAACATGATATTGCTGCTTGTCAAATAAAAAAATAAAGAAATAGAATGCCTTTTTTATGTGGAGTATCACAATGCTCAGAAATGTCCGTGAGTCCTCGTGTTCCTGTTTAAATCCTACATGAAAACGTCTCAGTTATTGTTTCTGAATGCCTTCAGCGTAAAGGATGCGTTCAGCATAAGTGATGCTTTCTTTTTATGGATTAGAACTACATTGGATGTGAGGCTCGTGAGGAGTGAGGCTGTGATTCTGTTCGAGTTTCTGGTGGTGTCCTGCTGCAGCGCAGAACCATGAGCGAGGGGACTGAGGGGACCCCGCGTCTGGCTTAGAAAGCGCCGTCATTCCCAGGCTGTGTTACTCCTGTCTCCGAGGTGCGTCAGTTCTAATGAGGTCTGACGCCCCTCTGCTCCTTCCCTCCCCCTTCCTCGGGGTCGGAGGTCATCCTGCGGTACCGGGTACCGGTGTCTGCCTGTGCGTTCCCCCCGTACCCCTGCCTGCCTGTTACTCTCCACCTCCTTCCACTTTAACACTAGATTCGCTCCTACGTCACAGATACTCTTAGCAATGCATAACCTAAATACTTTTTTTTTCTGTATAGTGCAGTACACCAGGTGCCGCTTTTATAGACATGAAAGTGCATTATTTTATGTGTATCAACAGCAGTATTAGAATGCTCTGGTTGATTTCCATATTTATTAATCTACCCTTCCTCCACCACTACACACACATTTTTTCTTAAAAGCTGATATTTTAAAGCATGTCCTTCGTGGATCATTTCACTTGCAATACTTCAGTCACAGAAAAGGCCTGTAGGAAAACACAACCATAGTTACTTTACTACACTTAATAAATAATAATTACTTAATATCATCTCATATATGACTTGTATTCCAGTTTCTCTTATTATTGCCAAAGTGGCTTTTTCAGTTTTTTTGTTTGATGGTACTTTTTCTAACTCATGTCTCTTAAGTGTTTTAAAAACAAAATCTGCTGAGCTTTTAATGACTCCTCTACTGCATTTCTCATTTTCCCTTTTATCCCCTAGAGAGGAAATAACGGCAAATCATACAATATTGTACATCCACTGTCAAAAAACAAACCTTTGTTTTGATAACTTGTTGATAAAGTTTTCCAAATTGATTCCTTTTTTCTTAAATACTTATAAATGTTAAGCCTTAACCTGCTATCTGTCAAGAAAATATATTGAAAAATGGAGAAAATACTTGTGCCGAGGTTGACAGAAATGACCGACAGTTTTTGTCCCATCTTTTTTCCGTTTGACCTGAAAGGAGATATACTGAAGTCACGGTTGTCCTCCGTGAGGAAGGAGCCAGGTGCCCTCAACAAAGGTGCCTTCCGAGAGGATGGATTTAGTGCTCCTTCCGTTGAGCAGCAAGGAGCTGGGGAAGAGTGAGGCTGCGGGGTCGGGTGGGGTCAGGCGGGTGACGTCGTGGCACCAACCAAACCTTGGCACACGGCCCTGTGTTTGGTGCCCAGAGCCATGGGCAGGAAGGGTCAGAACGACAGAAGGGCAGAACGAGGGGCAACAGGAAAGGCTGTCAGTGCTTTGCCTCAGAAAACAGAAAGAATGTGACCAAAACTCTGAGAAGTTTAAAAATCACGCGTGCTGGGGTGGTTAATGTGAGTCAGAGATCGGGCTTAGAGCCGCGCAGCGTATAGCTCTTGTCAGCACTGTCTTTTCCGTTGGAACCCAGATACTTTCATTGCTGCTGTAGGTGCAGGTTTATTCTCGAGTTTGGTCCAGTATGGTATGACAGTCGCTCTAATATGAACAATAGGATAGACATTCTGGAGTTTGTGTTTTACCTTATAACTTACGGTCTTAATAGGATTTTATAACCTGTATATGCCACAATGCTATAACATTTCCGTTAATTTTTTTTTTTTTGACCTTTATGGAACGCAGACTGTGGCTGCTGCTTCTACTTGTTATTTGTTTGCAGTCTTCAAATAATCCTGAAAAATCAGCAGCATTCCTCTCTTTTCATAGATGAGGAAACTAGAGTGCTTTCCAGGAGTTGTTGCCAGAAACTGCATAACGTGAACTTAATACCAAGGCAAAACTGTGCACCTAATGTAGTGTGTCCTGTGAATTAGATAGAAATAACTTCATTTTATATGTGAACAACGATCATCTTTCCTAACTTTTCATAATAAAAGTTTGTGTCCAGTTAATTTGTGAGTAATAAACACTTCCTATTTTAGTTTCTTAAGATACTTATTTAAGCTGTAAATATACATGGTTAAGTGAGTTGGCTCAAAACCTCCTCCATCTACAGGTGGACAGAGTCCTGAACAAAAGCAGTTTTTAACAGTCAGGCAGAGGGATGGGGTTCTCTAAGGCAGGCCATTGTGTATGATTATAATAACAAAAGCAACAGAAAATAAGTCAAAGAAACTGTTCCATCATGACATCAGGAGTCAGATTTGGCTCTTCACAGCAAAAAAAGGATATGGGCTTTTAAAACGGTAGTTGTAAGGGCAGCTATATGTGGGCCATAGCTAAATGGGTGGGAATGAATATGGAAAGGCTCACTGGTTGAGGATTGGCGTGTTCATGGGGCATATCTAAGGCCGAATCAGTAAAATCCTCAGGTGAGACAGAAGCCCCATTGGTTGGAGTTCATTAAAGGCCGGCTTCCCTGGTGGCCAGGAATGATTTTCACATTTGGTGACTGTGCTGCCTGGGAAAACGTGAGGTTTACCTCCCTGGCCTCCCTCTAGGGCTCAGGCAAGCCCCCTCCTTTGTCGCCTAACAGCCATGCCTTGGGGCCAGGTCTTGTGTGGGTACCATGGCTCTGACCATCAGCAGCCAAGGTATGATCTGTGCCCAAGTGGGGCATTTAGACTTGGGTTGGTCAGACGTGAACACCGCATTCCAAGGGAAAGTGCTGACAAAGGGGCCTCCTGGGCTCTTGCAGGAGGTCGGGTAGGAGAAGTTAAAGGCAGAAAAATGAAGCTGGGAGAGCGCGGGGTAGGCAGCAGCGGCCAGAACACCTGAGCCTCAGCGGCTGGTGTTTACACAGTTTACTTGGCCGAGTTGTAGTTGTATCGGAAAAAAAATGAATGACGATGTTTTTTAAAACATAGGTGGTGAGTGCATGAATATTTCCTTTGCTGATGCCGTATAGTGTACATATTTATATTTTTTCTTTGGTGTTTATGAACTGTTTCAGAGTATTTGCGATTTCAGTGGAAATGGAGACACTGTGTTTGTGTAGAACGGACTCTGGAGGGAGGGCAGGACACAGGCGGCCCAGGCGGGAGTGGGCCGTTAGGAGAGGGCCAGTGGCGCCCTCCAGTGGGGGCAGTGGGTAAAGCGACACCACTTGCCAGTGGACTGGGTGAGGGCGGAGGTGAGTCAAAGAGGACCCGAGACTCGGCTGTCACAGCAAATACCATCCAGCCAGATGGGGCACCTGGACAGAGACAAAGGTGGAGAAGGAGCGGGGTGAGCCTGGTTCCAGATACCTGCGGTGTGTGTGTGAGATGACCCAGTGGAGCTGGCAGTTGGTCCCAGGGGACTGATGCTCCTGATGTAGGTGCTCTGATCCTGAACCTCAGAAGCCAATTGTAGAGGCTTCTGAATCCATCCTCATTCCCCTGACTCTTCAACCCTTGAATGAATGTCCCAGATAACTGTGACTATGAGTAGTAGGTATTTACTCCCACACAAGTACAGTACATAACATCTTAGATAATAAAACTAAGAACCGACAAGAATGAGAATATTTGATCATTGGTACGTGTCTTGAGAGTCCCTTGGACTGCAAGGAGATCAAACCAGTCCATCCTAAAGGAAATCAACCCTGAATATTTACTGGAAGGACTGATGCTGAAGCTGAGGCTCCAATACTTTGGCTACCTGATGTGAAGAGAGCTGACTCATTGGAAAAGACCCTGATGCTGGTAAAGATTGAAGGCAGGAGGAGAAGGGGATGACAGAGGATGAGATGGTTGGATGGCATCATCGACTCAGTGGACATGAGTTTGAACCAACTCTGGAGATAGCAAAGGACAGGGAAGCCTGGTGTGCTGCAGTCCATGGGGTTGCAAAGAGTCAGATATGACTGAGCGACTGAACACATGTTCTAGGGCCTGTCTTCCTAGAACTCCAGAGAGTAGTCCTTGTCACCCTACTTGGAGGCAAGGACATGTTTGTAGAAGTAGAGGAATTGAGCCGTAAGTAACTCCGTTGTATGATTATTTCTTCTGTTTACAATCTTTGTTAGTGTTAAGCAGTAACCTTGAGGAAGGAACGTATCAGTGTTTTACATTCTCCTGACAACATTTATGGTACAGTTTTTCAGCAAAAGGAAGAAACATTTGAGAACTAGCTTGTGGAAAAGAACTCAAGGCAGGCAGGGTTTGTTCAGTTTTCGATTCTTTATTGTTTTTTCTCTAGTGCTTCCTATTTATAGTTCCAGTAATTGAAGAATTGCAGCCTGTGTCAGAGGTTCACAGTCCAGGGGAGGGTGGGTAAAGTGGATGGGTTGCTAATTTTATCCCATGTGGTCAGTTCAGTATTTTCCTTGGAAGAACTTTGGGGTTATAGGAAAACGACGGAACTGTTCTGTGATTTTTGTAACCGCCCTGTTGAGGTATCACTTGGTTTGTGGGATTGCCCACCTCAGCACTGCGCTGACAGCCTGACCTCAGAGTGGGTGGGCTTTATTAGTTTATTCCTTTGGGGAAGAAAGGACAAGCTTGAAAAGCAAAGATCTACTTTTAGCAGAAATAAGCTGGTTTAGCATCAACTGTTCCTAATTTTGGCCACCTGATGCGAAGAACTGACTTGTTGGAAAAGACCCTGATGCTGGGAAGGATTGAAGGCAGGAGGAGAAGGGGACGACAGAGGTTGGATGGCATCACTAACTCGATGAACATGAGTTTGAGCAAGCTCCGGGAGCTGGTGATGGACAGGGAGGCCTGGCGTGCTGCAGTTCATGGGGTCGCAAAGAATCAGACACAACTGAGCAACTGAACTGAACTGTACCTAACATGGTCCAAGGAGGTAACCCATGCAGCAAAAGTGCCCTGATAAAGAAAAAGTTGAATGTTGAATAGGAAAAAAGAAAGGCTGTTTTAGCTGTTTATATACTGCTGAGGTGACTAAATTCAAATCTATGCTGTGCATCGGAGACACCTTTTTTAGACTGTACATCTTACAATACCCATCTCTCAATGTTGGCAGCCAAGAAAGATAGCAGCTGTCCAGCCCCTGGTGCAATGGTAAACTGGACGTGCAGTGCGGTAGGAAGGGGCCAGGCCAGGTGGGGTGGAGGGACGTGCCGTCCCCGATTGCACAGCACGTGCTTCACCCGGCTTGCCCCCCAACCCCGGCACTGCCCCATGAAGCAGGGTGAGAGGAAGAGGTGTCCGCAGCCTAACCCACCGCCTCTGCCCTCTTCCCTGCTGGCATTGGCTCAGGTCCAATCGGAGAGAGCCTGTTTGCATTCTTGAGGAGGTGGCACCTCCAGGAGGCCAGCCTTGCTCTGGACAAGTCGGTCAGGCTCACTGCTGACCCAGTCACTTAAATCCCAGCTGGCTCCGTCCAAAAGCTCTGACACCAATTGGAATTCCTTGTAGCTGCCGATCCCAGAAGCAGCACTCAAGGACCAAGCCGCTAGCTAATGCATCTATGTCCCTGTCAGGTGGTCACTCCTTCCAGGGGTGACTCTCAAGAGGCAAGAATGGGGCCAACCAGGAAGCTCAGGGAACTCAGCAGAGCACTGTGCTGGCGTTTCTGAGTATACACTGGAGGGATGCGAGGTGTGATGTGAACTCAGAGGATTGGGGTCAGTCCTTTTCTGCCTGAAGGACTTACTTCATTAACTGCTTTGTTTTGCAGTGGGTAGGTGTGTATGCTCATTTTCATTAGACTCATCTAATACTGTCTTTGGTTGCATACTGATTGTTATTGAATCGCTCAGTCGTGTCTGACTCCTTTGTGACCTGGTAGACTGTAGCTCGCCAGGCTCCTCTGTCCATGGGATTCCCCAGGCAAGAATACTGGAGTGGGTTGCTATTTCCTTCTCCAGGGGATCTTCCCAACATAGGGATTGAACCTGCATCTCCTGCATTGGCAGGCAGATGCTTTATCACTGAGCCTCCAGGGAAGCCCACGAATTGTTCCTACTTACTGTGTTGGGTAGCGTCCTCCCAAACTGCATGTCCACCCAGCACCTCTGAATGTGACCTTGTTTGGAAACAGGGTCTTTGCAGTTGTAATCAAGCCAAGTTGAGGTCATGCCGGGTTAGTGTGAGCCCTGATACAATGATGGAGGTCTTTATAGCGAAAGGGAAGTTTGGACACAGACACACAGGAGAGACAGCCACGTGAAGACAGAGGCGGAGATTGGAGTGATGCAGCCATGAGCATCAGAAACACCAGCAGAGACCTGGGAGAGCCAAGACCTTACACATGGGTAGTAAAATTTCCAGAAAGATACAAGAGCCAGGCAGAGGAGAAGCAATAATAATAAATTCCTCTGTGCTAAAAAAGAGTGCTCAAAGCAAGTACGTTTACCAAATCCCAGGCTGGATTAATAAAACAGCCACTTGAGGAATATCCTGGTAAAAATTCCTGAAATTTAAGGAAAAAGAAAAATCTCTCATACTCTGGACTGAAAGGGAAAGAATCAGCTTGCACCAGATTTGTCTTCCAAAACATTGGATAACATTTAAATAACATTGGAATAACAGTGGAATAACATTTAAAACTGCTTCGAGGAAAGAAGCCAAGATTACTGTGTAACCATTAAGGTAAAAGGCGAATATTCTTTCTGCAAAGATTCAGAGAATAAATCGCACATCTACTTCCATTTGATGAAAATACTTGAGACCTCTAATCAGACTGTAAATAAAGCAGAAAAAAGACCTCAAGGTTGGCGTGATGCGCAAGGAGCTTTGCAGAGTGCGTGTTGTGATACATGTAAAATGATACCATGGTCAGGAATGTGTACCATGCGTGCTAACTAAGGATCTTAGAATAGAAACAATTCTACCAGCAAAACGTAATAGTAGCCGGGAAATGAAAGCAGTAAACTCCCTGGTGGAGCAGTGGCCCGTGTGCCCCATCTGGGCCTGGGAGCCTGCAGGGTAGCTGTGATGTCCTCAGGGTTTCTTACTGATGAAGGAGTGGAGTTTGGTGGTGGGAGAGACATCATTTTGCTCTGCGTTTCTGTCGTTACATATACTAGTAGAGAAATAGGTGTCCATTGTACCAGGTATAGAGTGGTATCCACTAGTGAAATGGAAAATTATGGTAAAATTTTCACGTCTGGATAAGAAAAATTAGTCTAAGTGATGCCCTAGACTGGAATGGTGATAGACCCTCTTCTGGCTGAAGTTGCCAGGTCAGACAGAGCAGCAGAGGACACAGAGACCGTGGTTTCCAGCTCCTCTCCCTTCCCTGTGCCTCCTGGAGAAACCAGGGCCCGAGTCCAACCCATTCCAGGCAAGTACAGGCTCTGGAGGCCCAGTTGCAGGGCTGTGTTTTTGTTATCATTTGCAAAAGAGAAAACCAAGAAAATCCATTCTTTGTTTAGGGTTTGCCCTTTTGGTGGTGTGTGTGGGGGGGGCGGTGTGAATATTCTTTTTTTTGTAATTTCAAGCATGCAGAAATGTTGGAAGCATAACACAAAGAACTCTGTGATCCCCCCTCTCAGATGCGCCAATTATTTACAATTTGCTCAGTTTGGTTTATTATTTATCTATGGAAACATTCTTCTTCCTGAACTGATTGAGAATAAGGTGCTGATCCTGTACCCGTGTGCCCCTAAATAGCTGAGTGTGTTCTCTTTTATAACCACAGGGTGATCAGAAGCAGGAGACAGCGTTTATACAACATCCCTAATGACAACCTCCATTCACGTTTCATATTTTTCTCATCTGGAATGGAAGCCCAGATCAGGCAGTATCGTTTCTCCTCAGTCTGTTTCAACGGGGAAACATTTTTCAGTATTTCTTTGTCCTTCTTGAGCTGATGAAAGGCAGGAGGCAGTTCTACAGAATGTCTCTGAGAAGGAGAAGCGCCCTGGCACCTAGGCGCTGGCAGCTGCCGCCGGTTGGGCTCCAGTGGTGCTCTTGGGAGGCCAGCACCCACAGGAAGGGCTCAGTGTCCTCTTGCTGAGCCCCAGCCATCTCGCAGAACCCCAGGGCCACTCTGTGACCACGCTGGATCATGGCAAAGACAAAACCACCCTATAATCATGTCTGAAGACAGACAAAACATGACCATTGCCAAAGCCACAGTGTACCAGATGCCCCCTCTGGCTAGTGAGTGATGGCTTCTCTAGTCTGCCCTCCCCATAGATAGGACAGAAACCTCCCGGTTTCCTCTCTCCATGGGATTCTCCAGGCAAGAATACTGGAGTGGGTGGCCACGCCTTCCTCCAGAGGATCTTCCCAACCCAGGGATCAAACCCGCATCTCTTACATTTCCTGCATTGGCAGGCAGGTTCTTTACCACTAGTGCCACCTGGAAAGCCGGTACCAAGTCCCGTCCTCCGAACATGTTAGGTCCTTCTAAGATGCTGTGCTGTGATGAAGAATAAGGCCAGCTCTTCCAAACACAGGGATGCTCCTGGTCATCTTTTTTATGTTTTTTTTAAATTTATTTTTAATTGGAGGATAATTGCTTTACAATGTTGTGTTGGTTTCTGCTGTACAACAACGCAAATCAGTCATGAGTATACATAAATCCCCTCCCTCTTGAACCTCTCTCCCACCCTCCCCCACCCCACCCCTCTACCTTGTCACAGGGCAGCAGGTGCTTCTGGTCATCTGTGATTGATCCTCTCAACTGAGGCCCCAAAATAACTTTGGACAGCGTTTTGAAATAAATAAATTCTCTGTGTGTGGACTTTAAAAAATCTGTTGTGTGATCCCAGGCTGACTACTTATTGACATCACATTCACGTCTCATCATGTGCCTCCCGACGTGCTGGAACAGGTTGACCTGAAAAGGAAGCAATCTGTGGAGCAGAGATTCACTCTGCATGAGAGAGGAGGACGGACAGGCATCCGGAGCGAGCCTGGGCACGTTCCTCAGGTCTCCTTTAAGACTCAGTCCTTGAAGAGCAGGTTGAACTCTTGCTCCCAAAGATAAGATCAACTTTGCAGAGGAAATGTCAAAAATTGAAGAAATCAGAACAAAGCCGTTATTAATCATACCTTCACCTCAGGTAGCTGTTTCAAATACCTCCTGCGTGCAACATACCATAGTCAATACTAAGGCTATGAGAAAACAGTTCTTGCCCTCAAGCAACTCACAGTCTAACTGTGTTAAGTTGATAATTAAATATGCCCAGAGTATTGTGGAATGTGAAAGTGCATGTTCAAAGATGACTTCCTGGGGAAATGATGCTACAGGGCAGGATAGGAACTAAGCCTCCAGATGGCCCACAGGACATAATAAAGACTGTTTTCAGTAAAGAATGAATGATGGGGGACTTCCCTGGTGGTCCAGGGAGTAACTCTCCACGCTCCCAATGCAGGGGGCTTGGGTTCAGTCCCTGGGTGGAGAACTAGATGCCACTTGCCACAACAAAAGATCTCACATGCCAAAACTAAGACCTAGCACAGCCAAATAAATAATATTAAAAAAAAAAAAAAAGGAATAGTGGCTCCTCTCTACTACTAGGTCTGGGCTGAACTACTTAATACCCCAATCACCTGACTAAAGCCAGGAAAAAGTCAGACAATGTGTTTAAAAAACATAGTCTTCCTAAAAGCCTCAAAGAACCAGACAGGGAAGAGTCACGAGGGACAAGGTCTAGAATGCGGTAGGAATCAAGGGAATGAAGTTCCCAGGCAAAAGCAGTCCCGATACTGGACTTCATCCCCAGGCTCCTCCTCTCAGGCGCGCTGCTTACGGTTACCCTCCAGCTAGAGCGCGCGCTCCATCAGGGCAGGTACGGGCTGCCTGCACCGCCCACGAGGCTGGGGCTCTGCCGGCCTGGGCCCTCGGAGGGGGGCTCTGTGACCACTGTCTGAGGCTGCACGCACCCACCTCCGCCTCGACTGGCAAGGTCACAGGGTCCTTCCTCCTTTCTAGGGTCCCATCTCTTTGCCTGTGCGTGACTCCTCCAGAGCTCCGTGGCCTCTCTGATCTCGGGACTGGGCCCTGGGCCCTGCGACCCAGAGTTGCTGTGAAGTGGATAGACAGCGGAGCAGCCTCCCTGCCCTCCTTCCTCCGCCACTTTCTCTGCAGAAGGCGGAAGGTGGGGGGCGGGGGGTGGATTGGCTCAATTATACTCTGAGCCAGGGTCTGCTTCCCGCATTTCTCTTTGTATTTAAAAAAATTTTTTATTGATTGATTTTTGGCCTCGCCAAGCAGCTTGTGGGATCTTAGTTCCCTAATCAGGGATCGCATCCGTGCCCCTGCAGTGGAAGCACCAGGGAAGTCCCCCTCTCCAGTATTTTAACAATAATTTAAATCTAGAGTCAACCCCCTGAGGTGGTAATCATGAGACTTTTATATGGGAGAGTGAGCCGAGGTTTAGAACAGGTGAGCTAGGTCTCCTCCCTCCACTCACTCACCTGGCTGCCCTCAAGGGAATATCTGCCAGGACCAGCATCCGCCTCTCTCCCCAGTTTGAAGTTGGCTTCTACTTCCTGAGGCTCAGGTCTTGAGCAGGTGATTGAGCTTCCCTGGAAGTTAGGGAACTGGGTGGGGCCCCACCTCTGTGCCGGCTGCTGTCAACAGGCCCTGGGGAGCCGAAGCTGAGGGCCGTGCTGGCTCAGGGCAGGGTTCAGGGCTGGGAGCTGGGGTGGGTGGCAGCCCCTGCCCTATCCCCTCACCAGGTTTGAGAGGACCCAGACCAGCGGGGGCGTCGGAGACAGGCGAGCTGGCTGAGGGCCCTCACCTACGCTGGGACCTCAGGGAGGATGGGAGTCTGAGACCTGCAGAGGGTTTCATAACCCGAGTCCCCAGTCACAGGATATGTGACTTAAGACCTTCCTAAAGGGTGCTGGACATGCCAGAGTCCCCCTCCTCTGACCCTCAGGCCCTTTTCTACGACCTTTTCTAGTTCTACCTCAGGCCATGCCTAGCTCTTGAGTGTTGCTTCAAGCCTCGGTTCAGAAGAGGCTGCACTCATCCCAAGGTCTCTCTCTTTCTCCTGCTTCTCCTCTCACGGCCTCTCAGCTGTCATCTCTTTACTGACTGTGGCTGTTGCCTCCTTACTGTGCCTCCCTTTTCATCTCTGGGCTGATTCAGATCAAAATCCTGCTCTTTCTTCAGAGCCGACAGGGCCTTAATAGGAACTATTCCTGCCCTCAGGGTCTTCTCACAGGTTTGACCCTATTTGACCCTTTTACCCCGTGAGAGTTAGACCATAAAGAAGGCTGAGTGCTGAAGAATTGCTTTTGAACTGTGTGTTGGAGAAGACTCTTGAGAGTCCCTTGGACTGCAAAGAGATCAAACCAGTCAATCCTAAAGGAAATCAATCCTGAATATACATTGGAAGGACTGATGATGAAGCTGAAGCTCCAATACTTTGGCCACCTGATGCGAAGAGCTGACTCATTGGAAAAGACCCTCATGCTGGGACAGATTGAAGGTAGAAGAAGGGAACAACAGAGAATGAGATGGTTGGATGGCATCACTGACTCGATAGACATGAGTTTAAGCAAGCTTTGGGAGTTGGTAATGGACAGGGAAGGCTGGCGTGTTGCAGTCCATGGGGTTGCAAAGAGTAGGACACAACTGAACAACTGAACTGACCCCACTGAGGGCTTCCCAAGTGGCGCTAGTGGTAAAGAACCCACCTGCCAATGCAGGAGACTTAAGAGATGAGGGTTTGATTCTGGGGTCAGGAAGATCCCCTGGAGGAGGGCATGGTGACCCACCCCAGTATTCTTGCCTGGAGAATTTCATGGACAGAGGAGCCTGGTGGATTACAGTCCATAGGGTCACAAAGAGATGGACACAACTGAAGTGCTTTAGCACGCACACACCCTACTGAACCCCCATGCCTACCTGATTTTCCTTTATTTCACAAACCTTCTTGGCTCTGGTTTCCCCAGCGAGTGCTCATTTCAACTCAACAAACATTCCTTGAGATTCCAGGAGAGTTTTAGTCTCTGCCTTCAAGAAACCTTTAAATTTGTAGTGAAAATAAGACACTTCCACAGGTGATCAAAATATGTGATGTAGTGAATATTTCAGCTGATGAAGAAACAAAGTGCTACTGGAGCCAAGAGGGAGAGATTAGTTCCACATGAGTAGAGGGAAAGGGGTGGGGCAGGTCTAGGAAGGCTTCTTGGAGGAGGTGGCACTGAGCTGGGCTTGAAAGCTTCAGAAAGTCCAGAAGGGTGAAAGAGGACATTGGACAGGAGAGTGTGCTTGGAGAGTCACTAGCTTTCCGCTATGGCTCAAGTACAAGTTGAGCGAGAAAGAGGGAGATAGAGATAGGATATTATCAAAGGAAGGTTGAAATTATGTCATTGATGGTCTTCAGGTCAAGTTCAGAAGCTTAAACTTTTATAGAAAAAGAGGAACCAGAGAAGAATTTTGAGTCAAGAAATGCCCAAGACTCAATCTGGAAGGCATTCTTTTCCCTAGTCACCAAGTCTACATCCTCAACTGCTTTAAGAACCGAGGAAGTCTCTCCATCCGTTAGGTCACCACACCTCCATTCAGCCGCCACTTTCTCTCATCTGGATGGACACGGCACTGCCCTAACTAGTCCTCCAGTCTCCAGATGCCCCTCTGGCATGTCCACTCCTAATGTACTCCTCCCCCAGGAGCCACACTGGGTCGTTGTCAAAGTGCAGATGCAATCGTGTCCATTTTCTGGCCTTGTGACTTGCAGAGGCTTCACATTATTCTCAGGATAAAGCCAACATTCCTTACATATTACACACCTGTCCTTTCCTGTCTCTTGCCATTCCTGCCACCTTACTAACCAGTTTGTAATTCTGCATTCCCTTTCTCCATGGGGATGCCCCCTCCACTCATCAACTGGCTTGATGGGGTCAAAGTTCCGCTCCGGTGTCATTCCCCCCCAGGGACCTGGCCCTGCCTCCCACCTCCCCAGGCTTCCTGTTGTTTTAACACTTATCACACAGTGTTGAAATGGGTGTTGATTTATTATTTTCCCCTGCTCTCTGATTTATGATCGGATCTGCATTCCCACAGAGCAGGTGCTTGGGGCTCAAAAAAAAAAAGTGTTCTCAAATGTGTGAAGAAGTGTTCACTTCCTCCCTAGACTGACTGACCTCTCCTGCCCACACACTCCATGCCCTCTGGACAAATTATTTGCTCCTGTTTCTTCATCTTTTCTGCTTTTCTTTGCCTCTCTGTCTACAGTGATGACTATGGCGCTGTAGGAAGAGAACACACAAAGTCATTTCCAGATAACATCTCTGTGAAAATTCTAGAGTGAAAAGCCAAATGGTTAACAGCGGTGGCCTCTGGGCAGTGGGGCAGGGGATGATAGTGTATTGGTTCCATTTTCTCTAATTTCTTAAATTGACTATATTTTGTAATGGGAAAATACTCTTTTTTTCTTTTCTCTTTTTTGTTAGAAAGACTGAAAAAGCTTAGTTTCAGGCAGAATAGTATGTATATTAAATGGTTATGTGTCTAGAAAAAGAAAATCAGAAAAAAACATATATTTATAAAATTTCTCTTGAAGGACACACATATGGGCAATGTCAATCACTTCCTTGGAGGGGAGCTAGGAGGCCAGGGCCTAGAGAGGCAGGCTTTTCACCAAGTCCCTAAGTATGTTTTGGAGCTTCCCAGATGGCTCAGTGGTAGGGAATCTGCCTGCTAATACAGGAAATGCAGGTTCAATCGCTAGGTTGGAAAGATCCCCTGGAGAAGGAAATGCCTTCAGGGCTTCCCTGATAGCTCAGTTGGTAAAGAATCTGCCTGCAACGCAGGAGACCCCAGTTTGATTACTGGGTCGGGAAGCTCCGCTGGGGGAGGGATAGGCTACCCACTCTGGTATTCTTGGGCTTTGCTTGTGGTTCAGCTGGTGAAGAATCCGCCTGCAATGCAGGAGACCTGGGTTCAATCCCTAGGTTGGGAAGATCTCCTGAAAAAAAAAAAGGCTTCTCCAGTATTCTGGCCTGGAGAATTCCATGGACTATAGTCCATGGGGTCGCAAAGGGTCGGACATGACTTAGTGACAGAAACAACAATGAGAAACTACATTTTGGATTTTGAACCATGGGCAAAAGATAAAGTGTGATTGCAAAGAGCTGAGTTTGACTTTCCACCCTCAGATGACCGAGGGAACCTCCCATTGCCCGTCTGTGAAATGGAGGAAGCATATCCCGGGTCACAGAGTGATGGGGCGGCGGGCTCTGGGGCGCCCCCTGGAGGCAGGCCGGGGCCTCTGCTCCCCTAGTGCTCCCTCCCTCTCACTCTTCCTTGTCCTCCAAATGAAGCTGTCAAGGCCGAATTGTGTCTGCCAATACATCTCCCCCGGAGTTGCCCGCCTTGGCTCCCTGCCTGTTGGAACACAGCTAATAGCGTGGAGCAAAAGCCACCCTTGGAGGCGCTGGGCATCTCGGAGCGGCCAGACAGCTCTTTGTGTTTTCTCAGGCTCTCAGCTTGCCAGCTGGTTCCACACATTAGAAATATTTTGGGTCAGCACTGCAGTTTTCAACCACACAGATTCGTTTTGTTTCATGACTACTTCCTTGTAATAGCTCTGGGAAAAACTGCACTGGGCCGCATCCCAAACCACGTCCCTGGCGTCGCCAGCTACATTCAAGATGGTGTCGTTGGGTAGAACCGTAAAAGAAGCCGAGATTTCCTGCAACTTACTAGGATTTGGTCTGGAAAAAAAGGAGTGTTTGGGTTGAGTTTCTCAAGGGCTGTCATCACCATGACCTTCAAGCTGTTTGAGGCAGGAAGAGGAGCTTAATTTGCCATGTTCCTGCCTGTTTAGATATTCCTGCTTTTCTCTGCAGCCCCGTGGATTTCTTTCTCCTGTACGTGGATATTTATTGAGTGTTGATGAGAAGTACTTTCTTTGTTGACTGGGATAGAGCTGCCAGATTTGGCAGATAAAAATACAGGGCACTGGTTAAATCATCATTTCAGATAAACAACCTATTTTTTTTTTAAGTATGTCCCGTGCAATAACTGGGGCACGTATACATTAAAGATTATTCATCACTTTAGTCTTAGGATGTCCCATGTAATATTCTCATACTTAAACTAAAAATTATTCATTGTTGATTTGAAATTCAGATTTAACCGAGTGTCCTGTATTCTCTCTGGCAACCTTGCCTATGAAGGGCACGGATGAATCCTCCGTAGCCCTCACGAGTGTAAATGAATTCATCATATTCTTTTCTGAGCATATACATGGGAAAGGTGAGGGGCACGGGCTCGGGGCACTTGAGGTCGGAGATAAGAGCGGACACCTCCTTCTGGGACAGGATGAAGGGAACTCAGCCCCTGGGCACCTGGTGGGTGTTCCTCATGAAGAGTGGACCTCAGACCCTCCCCGTGCTGCCCCAGCAGTGATGCTAACACTCAGAGCAATGCCCTCTCTGCACCACCCTGAGTCCAGCCTCGCAAGTCCCCCTCCTTCTATGGCAATTTCCTCGGGTACCAGAAAAGGATCTTCAAGGGATGCATTGGAGATTTCTATCAT
Source organism: Bos indicus x Bos taurus (assembly GCF_003369695.1). Lineage (NCBI taxonomy): Eukaryota > Metazoa > Chordata > Mammalia > Artiodactyla > Bovidae > Bos > Bos indicus x Bos taurus. Next base: position 64,984,360 of record NC_040088.1, on the reverse strand, counting down.
CTGTCCATGTTTTGGCTAAGAAAATGTTTGCTGTGACTGCTGGTTACACCTCTTTCCATCTGGTTTCTCGTGGTTTCCAGGACTGTCCTCTCTGCAAGGCCAATCAGAGCTTGGATTTTCAGGAATATTTCTCACCTGCTCGATTCTGCTCCCCTGAGAGCCTCTGCTGAGCAGAGTTCCACAGATAGTGTCCTCGTTTATTTTTCTGTTTATAGAGCAGAGCAAGGTCCACGTCCTTGTTCTAAGGCAACACCGTAGCTAAAATCCACCCCTTAGTTTACCCCCAGTTTTGATTTTCCTGGTTGAGAACCATTACTTTCTTAATTTTTTTTAACGTTGTTCAATTGCTAAGTCATGTCTGACTCTTTACGACCCTATGGACACCAGGCTCCTCTGTCCATGGGCTTCTCCAGGCAAGAATACTGGAGTAGGTTGCTATGTCCTCCTCCAGGGGACCTTCCTGCCCCAGGGATTGAATCTGAATTGCTTATGTCTCCCACATTGGCAGGTGGGGTTCTTTACCACTAGGGCCACCTGGGAAGCCAGTCAACTTTGATCCAGAGCCATTTATTACCTTGATAATTCTTAAGAAGCAATGCAATATTAAAATCAATCAATTAATCCATACAAATAAATATTTGAAGCCTAAGAGAAAATGAAAGAAATGAGGCTCGGCAAAACTGCATTATGCCACGTCATTGACTTTTATAATCTTTTGCGAATAGCTGTAAATCAATAGATGTGGAGAGTCTGTGGTGTTGCCCTGGCCACCATCATCTTGCTGAAATAGAACTCAGCTCTGGATTTCGTCTCCTGTGTATTACTGCTGACCTTATGGCTTTTCCGGGTGTCTTTCATAAATCTGGGTACCCGAGAATGGCAAGCCCCTTCAGAACACAAACTGTGTTCTCATTGCAACTTTTAGCCTTTGTTCTCTGGGGCATCTTGAGCAAGATGTGTAAATATTCTTATCCTGGATCTTTTAAAATATTTGGGAAAAAGAGCAATAGATCTTTTTATTTTGCTTCGAAAAGTTAAACTGGAAAACAGTTAAGACATAAAACTCTCATGAGAAGGGAAACCTACTGCTTAACTCAACAATAAATATTTACATAATTACTATAAAATGGATCGTTAACATATAAATATATTTGGAGAATGAAAGAGGGAAAATAGAAGTAGGTAGTTGTGTGAAAACATTGGAGCTGAAGTTAATATGTACCAGAAGCTAAAATGCTTTCTGTGTTCCCACTCGGAGTGGGGCTTAGGGTGGGGCTGCTGTTTTTCATTATAAACCCATAATCCTTGACTGTCAGTGTTCTTAGTTGAGATAACAATCTACTCTAGCTTTTTTCTTAAGAAGACAGGAGTTTAAGGACTAGCTGGAGCTCCAAGAATCTCAGGGAGATGTGAAGAGGCTGGGTTTGTATGGTGGGTCCCATGCTGGGCTGCAGAAATGGCCACTGCCTGGACACCCACTGCCCTGCTGTCAGCCACAGCCTCCTTGCTACAACCTGGGCCACAAAATGCAGGTCCCCCTGCCAGGCTCCAGGTCAAAGGTGTGGGAGGTCAAGGGATGGGCAGAACCCACCTCCCACAGTCCAGAGCCATGCTGAGAAGCATCAAGGCTTAAACACTGCTGGGAAGGCAGGTTTTCATGATGTGGAACTGTTCAAATGGATTTTATTTTTTGAAGCCAAGCGTACGTGTTACTTTGATGAAAATAAAAGGAATAAAAAAAGAAAAGGGCTTTATGAGCTGGAAGTAGAGCCAGCTTCTAGGCTCATCAAGCACTCTTAATAGGATGAGTTGGCATTTTCACGTGGTCGGCGGAAAGTTATTTGAAGATGGGTTTTTAGCTCACTTCCTCTTGAAGGATGGGTGTAGCCCTCTTGCTGGCTGCATTCAAGAGCAACTGCATTCATGAGTCTAGTCCTTACGTAGGAAGGAAAAGCGTTTGCAAAGCCAATGCCTTCTGTTCGGTTTTATTCCAGGCTCCTGACCCTCCTCCTTCCCCAGGCCCCTCAAGATTGACATTTGAGAACTGATTATCCTAAAGCAGTCATCTTAAACCACACTGTGTCAGGGCAGATGGCTGATTGAGGCATGACAGGACAGGTGTCTGTGAAGGAGGGAGCAAGTGGATCCACCAAGGTGTATATTTATAGCAGCTGGAGTTAAAAATACAAGCAGCTTGGTCCCAAAGCCTGGGCCTGTTGAGATGGTGTGGGGACCTCAATCTGTGATGAGCGAGGCCTGAGGTGCTGAGGTCTGAGTGGGGTGAGGAGGAAGGCCTCTTGCCACAGAAAGCTGGAAGAGATGGGCAACGTGGAGGTTGGACCACCGGAGGTGACCAGCCACCTACAGCCTGAGGTCTCTGCCCACATCTCTCCAGGTGGAGCTCAGATCGTGGAACATAGAGGGGAGTTGCAGGACATGTTTATGAAATCTGCAGCACAGGGGAGGACTTCCCAAAGAGTTTCACATGTCATCATGGTGTTTACCCCTGAGCTTCACTGAGAGATAATGAACATATGACGCCATCTTAGTTTTAGGTGTACAGCATAAAGACTTGATGTTTGTATAGATACGTATATGAGGAATGATCATGGTGATGTTTCCTTAACACCCATCACTACCCACACTTACTCTTTGTTTTTTTTTTTTAATTGTGGACCATTTTTAAAGTCTTTATTGAGTTTGTTACAATACTGCTTCTGTTTTATGTTTTGAGTTTTTGGCTGTGAGGCACATGGGATCTTATCTCCCCGAACAGGGATTGAACCTGCACTCCCTGCATTTGAAGGCAAAATCGTAACCACTGGACTGCCATTGAAGTCCCCACTGTTACTCTTTATTCATAATAAGACTTATTGGCAAGTTTGTCACTGATGTACATTGTATTGTATCTATTGAAATGAACTTCCTGAGAGAGAGGGGACATTAGAGAAAACTGCTTTTGTGGTGAAGACACTGTTCTGAAGGAAGAAAAAAGCTGCCAGGAAGACAGGAGGAGGACCTTTGCCCACCTTAGGGGGACCCACTGCAGAACAAGTCCCCATGCAGGATGCAGATGCAGAACAGACCTTGGGAGCCCCGTTGCAGGCCTGGACTCGCTGGCACATATGATGCCAGCTCCAAGGCACCGCCCACCAGGATTAGTCATCCAGGGAATGAAGCCAGGGAGCCCCTGATATGCTGCCCTGGGGAGAGGACAAGGCCAACGAGAGGAAAACACACAGGGAGGAGGAGGCCTGATCAAGGAGTGCCTGGGGGGTACCCACACATGAACTCTAAAAAGAGGTGTGTTTTTCAAGAGAGAGAGAGCTGGGAAGAAGCATACTAATGGGAGACCTGGGAGTGGGCAGACATGAGCCTCGTTCCCTGCATCTCGCACATACCGTGGCAGGGCTGTGGGGTCAGGCTTTGCCCTGGGGAGCTGGGCAGCTACAGTTCTGAGCATTTAGAAAAATAATCATTGTGCCCATGGGTGCCTCTGAGTGCTCAAAGAAAGGAGTCAGCAGGGTCCTCCTTGGGAAGCTGCCCAGAGACCCTGACAAAAGCGGAGAGTTGTATGTATCAAACTCCCTGCATCCTCTCCTTGTTTCTTCCTACTCACCCCTACCCTCCCAGCCCCCAAAGCAGAAAACAACACAGGAGTGACAACAGTGGCCAGCTGACAGAGAGCAGTGGAAAAAACGCAAACTCGATTTTCAAGTCTGCCTGAGCACCCAACCCTGTTTATACGACTTTCCAAGTGGTTAAAGTCAATGAATACCAGCGCCAGGTTTTAGGACACCCCCAGGTGTCTTTATTCCAAGGGCGATTGCGAAATTCTAAAACTAAAACTATTTTAAGTCCCTGCACTTTCAAATAAGCTCACACCTTGCAGTCTTTACAAGCGCACACTTTCAGAGGGAAGGAGATTGTGAAATCCAACAGCAGCCAGATTCTAGCAGGCCGGCCGCGGCAATCAAAACACCACTTGGTATTTGAGTAACGCTCTGCGGCTTTGAGAGCACTTTCCTGGGTTAGTGACTAAACCTGTGAATTAAGACAAAAGATGACTGTTCTAGCCTCCACGTTGCGCTTGAGGTAGATACGGAGACGGGCCCTTCCTCTGGCATGAAGCTACGTAGCTCATCTCTGAAGTTCCAGTCTGTCAATAGCTGGTGGAGGTGCTGTTTGAAAAGAAGCTGGTGGCCCAGGCCTGGGCAGCAGTGACGTTGTTTGGGCCAGGCAGAAAGGGTGATCGATGCAGGGCTTCAGGTCATGGCCAGAGAAGGGGAAGAGAAGGCAGTTCCAGGTTGGCTCTCCCACCGTGCTGCACTTGGCTGGGAGTTCTGGGGAAGCACCCTGAGCAGCTGGCCAAGTTAGCAATGACCCTGTGAGCAGCAAGGCCCAGACTGAAATCTGGGACCATTTCTTCCGGAGCTCACACCCCTGCCAGCCTGGGGAGCTGCCTCTCAGTTGAATTCCTAGAACTGAGCTGTGTTTGAAAGACAAGGGTCTCCTTATGTGGGCCTGCCTGCATCCTAACAGGCTGATGTTTAATTTAAAGCAGCACCATGGAAATTGAAGAATGGAGAACAAACTTGGTTTTAAAGAAAATAAATATGGGAACTTTCCTGGCGGTCCAGTGGTTGAGATTTCACCTTCCAATCCAGAGGGTTTGGTTTTGATCCTGACTTTAAAAATGGCACACATTCAAAAAAAATCTAAGAAGAAAAGAAATACGAGACAAAAACATATGTCTCATGGAAACACAGTCTGAAGAGGTTCAGGAGGCCTTCTGCTGAATCAAGAAATCGTACCCTGCTCAGGGCTGGCCCATCCATCCACTCCACCCAGAAGGGCTCACATGCGGTCTGCTGGTGGTTTTGACGTCTTTTGGGCAGGATGGCTCAGGGTCCCTCACGGGAGAGGGACAGCTCATTGAGAAAATGGCAAAAGGCAGAGAAATGACTCAAAAGGCCAATGAGACCATCCAGAAAGAGTTCATGGGGGTGCAATTAGTGAGATTCGGGTATCTGTCTCCAGAAATCTCATCCAACAGGTACACTGGGTGTTTAAAGAATAAACTAACGTTAAGGACATAAAAATGCACGTCATACCAACAGTTGATTTGTGTCGTGAATGATATTCACACACACAATGTACAGCTGAACTGAATACAGTTTTTCAATCTATATGTGAGACTGTGGCAAATCAATAATTTTGGCAATCGTATTAGCTGCAGATATCCAACACATAGACCCACACACTCCTGGAATTTGGCACAGCTTATCTGTATTTTAGGAAGTCATAACTAAAGCTGCAAAAATATGTTCGGGTTCACTTTATCAATCCAGGGACTGATGTATTATTTTATATTTCACTCTGAAAAAATAAAATTAAAAAAAAAACTTTAGGGTAGAAAAATACATTTCAGAAGAATCTTTACTTCATTTTTAAATTGCCCATATCTGGCTCTATGCTATTTAACTTATTTTAGGGTTTTTACCATGGATAGTTAGATCTAAGTGAAAAAAGAATTATACCATTCCCCAGGGTATAATATACATGATAGAAAATGACTGTCCTTCTGTATTCACATCGACACAGACAATTAGGAAAGGGATAATCTGGGATCTAATTTATTTTCTGCAGTTGCCATAAAAAGCAAATGTCTATTTTCACTTGGGAAATGAGATACATGATAAAAATCAGATTAAAAGATGCAGATAGTTAACACTGTTTATACGTACTTTAAACCCTCAGAGAATGTTCTTAATGTTTTATTTTCCATTCATTTGCTAGGTTCTATGATTAGATTTGGGTGCAAGGAAGTTTCTGGAAATTTACCTCACAGAAAAACCATGTACCACATGTCCTTAGTATACACTTTAAAGAGTCAGGTATGGTCTCCAGATTTCAACTTTTCTACTTAAGTTCTGGCAGTTTGCTACACGTCAGTGACATTGGATCATGCTTTACATTCTATTTCATGATGATTCAGGCAAATTCAGTGTCTAAGTGTCTTTTTAGGAGGATTGCATACTTTATTACAATATATAGACAATGCTGCATAAACAATTTCTAGCCTAAATGGATGGCAACTGCACATTTTTACTTGCTGAGGCCAAATCTTCAGAATCAGTCTTTATTTTTTAAATATTTATTTATTTATGTATTTGGCTGTGCCAAGTCTTCATTTCGGCATGTGGTATCTAGTTCCCTGACTGGGAATCAAACCCAGGCCCCTGCATTTGAAGCGTGGGGTCCTAATCACAGGACAGCCAGGAAAGTTCCTGGATTCAACTTATTCGTGTACTAAGTCCACTGCTAGATTGATCTACTGTTGGGGTGCCAGATGGATCTTAGTTCTGTTGTCCAGGTTAGCCAAGGCTTGCACAAACAGTACCAAGGAGAGGAGCTGGCTGCCGGACGCAGAGCCAGGGCTTAGGTTAGAAACGGAGTTAACATTTATGACATGTTTATGTAATCTGGACACATGTAACTATAATTTGAAACACACGTTGCTACTCTAAAAAAAAACCTATTTATTATTTTTGGCTGTGCTGGGTCTTCGCTGGTGTTCGAGGTCTTTCTCTAGTTGTGGTGAATGGGGGCTATTCTCTAGTTGTGGTGTGTGGGCTTCTCGTTGCAGTGGCTACTCCTGTTGCAGAGCACAGGCTCTACGCACCCAGGCTTCAGTAACTGTGGTGCACGGGCTTAGTTGCCCTGAGGCACGTGGGATCTTAGTTCCTCAACTAGGGATCAAACCTTCAACATCTACATCGGAAGGAAAATTCTTTTTCTTTTTTAAAAAAGTTATTTATTTAAAAAAAAAAGTTATTTATTTTTAATTGAAGAATAATTGCTTTATAATATTGAGTTGGTTTCTGCCATACATCAAAGTGAATCAGCCACAAGTATACACTTGTCCCCTCCCTCTTGAACCTCTCTCCCACCTCCCACCCCATCCCACCCCTCTAGGTTGTCACAGAGCCCCGGTTTGAATTCCTTCAGTCATACAGCAAATTCCCACTGGCATCTATTTTACAGAAGGCAGATTCTTAACCACTGGACCATCTGGGAAGCCCCCACACTGTTCTTTTGATTTTAAAAGCTAAACGTAAATATGCCCCAACAGTGGGAAAGACCCTTTGCCTCTAGGAAGAGTCAACTGGGGATCAGAGGTCAGGAGGTCAGCGGGCAGGAGAGTTTTTTTGCACAAAATGTCCTTTTATACTGTTAATTTAATATGAGCACATGCTGTCATTAAAAATAAACCAAAAAACCAAAAACAATGGCTGCGCCTGGTAAACAGTGGCTTCTACAGACCGAGGGAAATTGGAATTTTCATTGGCTCTGGGAGCCATCCAAGCAGGGTCCAAAGTCAGTGAGAGTTACTTGGTGCACTTACTGTAGATGAGTTTTTTATATATATAGTTTCATTTATTTACTTTTGGCTGTGCTGGGTCTTCACTGTGTGTGGACTTCTCTCTAGTTGTGGCAAGTGGAGACTGCTCTCTAGTCGCGGTGCTCGGGCCTCTCATTTTGGCAGCTTTTCTTGTTGCAGAGCATGGGCTTTCGGGCCCAAAGGCTTCAGTATTTGTGGCTCCTGGGCTCCAGAGCACAGGCATTGTGGCACTCAGGCTTAGTTGTTCCTTGGCAGGTGGAATCTTCCCAGATCAGGGATTGAACCTGTGTCTCCTGCATCAGCAGGTGTATTCTTTACCTCTGAGCCACCAGGAAAGCCCTGTAGATGAGATTTAAAGAGCTCACCATTTTCTGGAGACAATGCCTCCTAGCTATTGTCTGGAGAAGGGCAAAGAGGCTCCCCAGATCCCAGTAAGAAGCAGGCAACCTAAAACGTACCCAACGCCAAACAAGCCGTGAGTTGTGACATGTTTCAGCTGTAGCTGGGCAAGGGAGAGTGAATCACAGGTGAGAAAATGTGGTCACAAGGAGAAGTCGGGTTAAGGGTTTGCCAGGCGACTCCAAGAATGTGTCAGAAGCGGCTGCCCCAGCAGGCTGACCTCGACCTTCAATTGCAGCAGGACAGCCATGGCCAAAAGGACCTGATAAGGGGATCATTTAAGGATATCGGTTCTCCTTTGATCTGTCTTTATATCCAGTAAGTAACTTTCTTGGCTTCCTTTGCATTTCAATGTGTGTTTTCTTTCTGGGGAGAGACAGGGCTGACGGCTGGTTAAAACACGTCCTGTCACAATGCACCTCTCCGTTGGGAGTGAGTGTGTTAACACTCGGCAGTGCCACGAGCCAGTCCAGAGTGAGTTTGGATTCAGGAGCCAGTGTCATATAGGGAGCCCACACAGACTTGGAATGAGAGGAACCAGCTCCCATTCTCAGCTTCTCCTCTCATTAATGTGGAATCTTGACCTCGTTAACCTAACCTCTGAGCTTCAGCTTCTCCTGTACAAGATGGAAATGAGCTTGGGTGAAAACCAAGAAAATACAGGCAAAACGCTTGAGATGATGTCATGTGATAGACATTTGAGATATGGTTCTCTCTCACTGTCCCATATATAAAGGACCATGTTTTTGTTGTTGAGTCACTAAGTTGTGTCTGACTCTTTGCCATCCCATGGACTGGAGCCCACCAAGTTCCTCTATCCATAGTGTTTTCTACGCAAGAATACTGGAGTGGGTTGCCATTTCCTTCTCCAGGGGATCTTTCCAACTTAGGGACTGAACCTACATCTCCTGCATTGGCAGATGGATTCTTTACCACGGAGCCACCAGGAAGCCCACAAATGACCATGCGTATCATTTCAGTCATGTTCGACTCTCTGCCAGCCTATGGACTGTAGCCTGCCAGGCTCCCCTGTCCATGAAGATTTCCCAGGCACAAATACTGGAATGAGTTGCCATGCCCTCCTCCAGGGGATCTTCCCAACCCAGGGATCGAACCTGTATCTCTTATGTCTCCTGCATTGGCAGGTGGGTTCTTTACCACAAATGCCATCTGGGAGCCCTATCCATGACCATACTGAAGATTAAATTAGAGAGGAGCTATAGATCCCGGCCCTTAGGATTCATGAAGGTCAGCATCGTGCAGAAGCAAGCAGTAGAGAAACCAGGTGCAGGATGGGGTGAACCAGATGGCGCCTAAGAGGCCAAGTTCAGTTTTGAACAAGCCCAAACATGGTGGGTGAGGGTAAAACAGCGCCTATGGCTCCATCGGGAAGAGAAGGTTTGGTCAGCAATCACCTAGTGAGAGGAGAGAAACTGTAGTTTTTCCTCATTCCTCCCTTTTCTCAACATGCGAATGTGATGGAGATGACGTTGCCCAGAAAGGGATCCCTCTCTGGCCTGCACGCCCCTTCAGTTACTGCATCCTCTCTCCTCTGTCTGCTCCCAGCTCCCAGCAGGGCCCTCCCTTCCCTCCCACGTCCGCAGCAGGGCTCCAGGTGAGGGCGGCCTCTTGCACCATCCTCCTGTGCTTTGACTTGTTGCCTCTCCTGCCTGCTCCCTTAGCCTTTACTCTGAAGGCTGCCAATGACAGAGTCCCCAGTGACCTTCGTGGGGTTCCATCAACCCGCACATCTCAGTCTTCCTCTTTCTTGACCGGTTTGTGGCTCTGGCCACATTCGACCAATTCCTCCTCGTGACATGACTGTTTTCAGTTGGCTTGGGGAACACCACGCTCCCTTGGTTTTCTCCTGTCCCTCACTGCTGCTTTGGAGTCTCAAGTGCACCCCCAAATGCTGCCCACTGGGGTGCTCAGGCATAGTCAGGAGTCCTCTTCCTTCCAGGGATCTCATCAGTCTCCCAGCCAGCAGCAGTGTGATGTCTTCCACGTTCGTATCTCAGGCCCAGACCTGCCCCCTTATTTCCAAGTTCATGGGCAAAACCCTAGGTGAATAGACATCTCAAGCCTCCAACTCTTCTTCTTTTTTGACTTAGGAACACCAACTTGATTTTGTCCAGGAAGGATGTTAAAAGAAAAAAAAAAAAAGACCTGACTATTTAAAATCACCTTCATTTCACAAAAGGATGTGTTGACATTTTAAAAATAGAAAGGGCATAGTCCCAGAATCATGCCTCCAGGTTTTTCTCCTTCCCTCAAATCTTGCTGCTTCTCATTTTAGTAAATGATAATTTCGTGCTTTCAGCTGCTGCTTTGGACTGAATTGTGTCCCCCAAATCCTCATATTGAAGCCCTAAGCCCCCCGTGTGAGTGTTCTGGAGAGAAAACCTTATGGTAATTTAAATGAGGTCATAAAGGTAGCCTTGATCCCATAGAATTGGCATCCTTTTAAGAAGAGAAGGAGATACAGAGAGACCTGTCAACAAATTTGTCTTCAAACTACAGTCAGCCTTAACCTGCCACTAATCACTGACAGTGTTCAGGCTGTTGGGTGATTGCTATAACCTCTTAGCTCATCTTTCTATGTTGGATTTGTCACATCCGCACCCCAGTCTGTTCACCTATCAAAATAAACAAACAAAAATGAAACAAAATAGCCAGAGTAATGCTTTTATTTTATATACCTATGGATTTATTTTTTATTGAAGTATAGTTGATGTAGGCTTTCCTGATCGCTCAGTGGTAAAGAATTTGCCTGCCAGTTGAGGAGACTGGATTCAATCCCTGGCCTGGGAAGATTCCCTGGAGAAGGAAATTGCAACCCACTCCAATATTCCTTCCTGGAGAATCCCATAGACAGAAGAGCCTGGAGGGCTACAGTTCATGGGGTTGCAAAGAGTTATACATGATTTAGTGACTGGACACGGAGAAGGCAATGGCAACCCACTCCAGTACTCTTGCCTGGAAAATCCCATGGACAGAGGAGCCTGGTAGGCTGCAGTCCATGGGGTCGCTGAGGGTCGGACACGACTGAGCAACTTCACTTTCACTTTTCACTTTCATGCATTGGAGAAGGAAATGGCAACCCACTCCAGTGTTCTTGCCTGGAGAATCCCAGGGACGGGGGAGCCTGGTGGGCTGCCGTCTATGGGGTCGCACAGAGTCGGACAAGACTGAAGTGACTTAGCTTAGCAGCAGTGACTGGACAACAAACAGTTGACTTACAATGTGTTACTTCCTGGTGTACTGCGAAGTGAAACTATTTTTCGGATTCTTTCCTATTATCGATTATTATAAGATATTGGATATGGCTCAGCGTACTGTACGGTTTTGGTCCTTGTTGTTTATGTTTTACATGTAGTGGTGTGTGCCTGCATGCTCAGTCGTGTCCAACTCTTTACAACCCTGTGGACTGGAGTCTGCCATGCTCCTCTGTTCATGGGATTTTCCAGGGAAAATCCTGGAGTGGGTTGCCATTTCCTCCTACAGGGGATCTTCCTGACCCAGGGACTGAACTGGCGTCTCCTGCATTGGCAGGCGGATTCTTTACCACGGAGTCCCGGGAAGCCATGTATAGTATTGTATATGTATTAATTCCAAACTTTTAATTTATCCCCATCTCCCCTCCCCTTTGAGGGCTTCCCTGGTGGCTCAGAGGTTAAAGTGTCTGCCTGCAATACGGGAGACCTGGGTTCGATCCCTGGGTTGGGAAGATCTCCTGGAGAAGGAAATGGCAACCCACTCCAGTATTCTTGCCTGGAGAATCCCATGGACGGAGGAGCCTGGTGGGCTACAGTCCATGGGGTTGCAAAGAGTCAGACACGACTGAGTGACCTCACTTTCACTTTCACTTTCCCCTCCCGTTTAGTAACCATGTTTGCTTTCTATGTCTATGAGTCTGTTTCTGTTTTGTAAATAAGTTCATTTGTATCATGTTTTTAGATTCCACATCTGAATGGTATTATATGTCTTTGTCTTTCTGATTTACTTCACTTAGAATGATCATCTCTAGGTCCATCCATATTTCTGCAAATGGCATTATTGCCAGAGCAATGCTTTTATTGCTGAAACAGAGTGTATCACTTCTGGGCTTGAGCACCTTGCATAGGCTTCTCCTCTTGTTCAGACAAAAGCCTTCATCTTTAAGAATGGCCTCCAAGGGGACTTCCCTGGCAGTCCGGTGGTTAGAACTTCATCCTCTAATGTGAGGGGGGTGTGTTCAACCTCTGAGGGGTAGGGAGCTAGGATCCCACGTGCCTCGGAGCCATAAAACCATAACATAAACAACAGAAGCAATAGTGTAACAAATCCAAGAAAGACTTTAAAAATGGTTGACTTGACTGATTGATATTGATGTATGGCAGAAACCAACACAATATTGTAAAGCAATTATCATTCAGTTAAAAATAAATTTAAAAAACACATTTCGTAAGAAAAAAAACAAACAGAAGAATGGCCTCCAAGCCTTTACATCTATGTCCCCCTCGGCCATGTCCTATCTGAACTCAGCACCCTTCGATCTAGTCACCCTGCTTTCCAGCTGTTCCTCATGCACTGTGTCCTCCTCTCTTGCAGGAGGCCTTCCCTGACCACCCTACTGGGGTTGCACCCTTCCTTCCCCCCACACTCCCCCTCCATTCGCCGGCTCTGATTTATCCACAGCACTGTCACCATCTAACACTGCTACGGTTCACTTGGTTATTGCCCGTCCTCCGCCACTAGGCTGTGTCCCGGGAGAGTAGGAATTGTTTTCTCTGTTGTGCATCACTGTGGCCCCAGACTGAGACCAGGCCTGCTCTAGAGTGGCACCCACTCCATAAAGATTTGTTGAATAGCTGCACTGATGAATGAATATCTGTTTCTTTACCTTTTTTTCCAGAAAACTCAATCTTTTGAAATAAAGCAGTCTTTAACACTGGTTTACATAACCACCTTTAAGAAAGATTTTTGCCCTTTAGAGAGTAATTAACTGCACAGCTCATGAGCTAGGTGAACCCAGGCAGCCGGAGCCACAGGGCCACCTTGCAGCCACATACTCTTCATTGCAGGGAAATCCTGTAAAGAAAAAGAAATGTCTTGAAAGCGGTGTTTGTAAACCTGAAAGAAAAATAACATTCTAGCAGTATTCTTTAAAAAGTAAAGGTTGGGAATTTTTAAGGATGCTTTTAAAGGCAAATTACTCGGGGTGCTTGGTTCATTTAGAAGAGACTCATCCTTTCTACCATCCATCTGGCACCAGAAAAGCCATCATTCTTGGGGACATGGGGAGTTTCCATTCTTCCAGGGTTGGGATGATCCTTGGAGAAACAGTATGTGGACTCCTTGGGACTTACTGGCAGGAAAAAAGGAAAATTATCTGGAACAACAGTGGTTCCAGTGTCCTGCCAGGGTCCACGTGGATCTGCTAATAGCCCCTGCCCAGGATGCAAGTCACAGGCAGCCTGACCTGGGCCTTCATCCTCCACCAAGCCCTCTCTGGCCCCAGGAGGGAGCCTGCCACTTGTGATGCAGCCAAGAACTGCTACTGGCACCCCGTGTTCTGATGGCTTTTGCAGAGACTGCTGACATGTTTTTCAGAATGTCAGAATCTCCTCTTCCAGGGAAAGCCTTCTACAGAACAGATTTAAAATCATATCAAGTCATAAAAAATATTCTTTCTGACAAAGAGGCAGGAGGAGCCAGGGGCTGCCTGACCTTTGGCAAGGGGTCAGCCTGGCCTGCCTGCAACTACTTATGGTAATTAATCCTCAAAGACCAGAAAGCCCAGAGCACTCAGTGTGCTAAGCTCACTGCCTCCCACATTCCTGGTAGGGGTTGATTATGGGGAGGCCAAGGGTCTTGGAGTTAGGCTTCTGCCATCTTGGATTATGAGGGCTGATTGCCTTCTGAGCACTTCTCTGGTTGAATGTCTGTGCTCATTCCTTAAAACTTCCTGAAACTGGCAGTGAAGAACCGGTGACATCAATGTGAAATGAAACGGGGTAAGAGAAAAGCTTCACTGTTGTTACTGTTATTCAGTTGCTCAGTCGTGTCCAGCTCTTTGCGACCCCATGCACTGCAGCACACCAGGCTTCCCTGTCCATCACCAACTCCCAGAGTTTGTTCAAACTCATGTCCACTGAGTCAGTGATGTCATCCAATCATCTCATCCTCTGTTGCCCCTTCTCCTCCTGCCTTCAATCTTATCTCAGCATCTCATTTTCCAGTGAGTTAGTTCTTTGCATCAGATAGCTGAATGTCTGTGCCTATTCCTTAAAACTTCCTGAAACAAGCAGTAAAGAACCGGTGACTTCAACGTGAAATGGAAAGGAATACGAGAAAAGCATCATGGGTATTTGTATATAGCCTCCATCTTCAAGAAACACCAAGTACTTCACATCAGGGATGTCTTGAAATACGGTCCCCAGACTCCGAAGGCCCAGGTTGCCTTTTGTGCCTTGCCGTGGGCTGCTGGCTGGATATAAATGATTTGTTTCTCATCTTTAATAAGCTACTGAACATGGTCACAATGGTACATGCATCTGGTTTAGAAGTTCCAACAGTGCAAAGGCTTCATGAAGGACCCCCTCCCCCTCTCTCTGCTTTTGTCACAGGACTTTTCTTCTTTAAATCTTTTTTTATAATTTCACGTATTTTTGGCTGTCCTGGGTCTGTTGTTGGGGGGGGTTTTCTCTAGTTGTGACAAGTGGAGGCTGCTCTCTAGCTGCGGTGCTCGGGCCTCTCACTGTGGCGGCTTCTCTTGTTGTGGAGCACGGGCCTTAGGTCTAGCAGGCTTCAGTAATTGCGGCTCATGGGCTCTAGAGCACAGTCTCAATAGTTGCAGGGCACCGGCTTAGTTGCTCCGTGGCATGCGGAATCTTCCTGGATCAGGGATCGAACCTGTGTCTCTCCTGCATTTGGCAGGCAGATTCTTTACTACTGAGCCACCAGGGAAGCCCTGAACTAAGTCTTAGAGTCAACTCTTAGTAAATTTATTTGGGGAGGGGGAAGCACTTTTCTGATACAGTCGTATAATATAGCATCCTTTGCTGGTTTTACAGTCTGGCCATGAAAAGAACTGTTCTTACAGCACCAGGGAAGTCCTGTTAGGGGACTTTTAGTTTTACGCAATCTCAGTTCACATCCACATTTGCCATTAGAAACACAATGAAATCTGGTGCTCCATCTGTAGATTTATTCCAAATGTTTCAAACACTGGTGTTTGCTATGTAAATGTCAAGGATGTTTAAGATCTTCAGGGTCTAACTCTCTTAGGGCTGGGTCCCCTATGTATGATCACCAAAAAAAACTCTGGCATGGCCCAACCAGTTATCTCCTTATCATCCCCTTGGGGGTGGCAAGAGCCGTGCAGGCAGCAGCAGATCCCGTCATGCAGAGACTTCTCAGCCTGCACGTATCTACATGGCTCCCAACCAGCTTTGCAAGGCACCCGCAGACATTGTACAATCACCTGGGGGGGTAATTACTGCCTAGTCTTGCTGGCTGCCTCGCCATGAAGTCAGGGAGAAGGACTCCGCCACTCAGCCCCCAGGATCTTCTTCTGAGCCTGAGTTTAGAACAGGAGAACTGGTGAAGGTGGAAATACAGTCTTCCGTGCAGCTGTCAGGGCCTTTCGACCTCATCTTGCAAAAGCTGCAAAAATAAAATTAAAGTAAAATGGAAGTGAAAAGATTTCCCAAAGCCTTTGAAAGTCCTTTTTAATCAGATGCAGAAATGCTTCTCAGTAAATGGTGAAGTGCCAGTGAAGCAGGATCTGTTCTCAGTGAACCCAGGTGGACCTGGGTTTGGTTCTTGGCTTCTCAGTGGACCCAGGTGGACCTGGGTTTGGTTCTTGCCTTTGCTTCTTAAGAGCTGTTGGGTTCTGTTAACTTACTTTCTCTCTGCAAGCCTGTTTCCTAAGGTCTATGGGACCCGCCTTACCCTTCTCAGGGAATGGTGAACCTACACGCCCAGCAAGCAGGCTGTGCACTCTGAGGGATTAAGTAGGCAGCAGGGCACCACCCCCCTACCTGCTCCTAGGAGATGTTCATGTCTTCACTCTGGTCCATCCTGTTTTAGGCAAGATTGGGCCAACACCTGCAGACAGATCTTGTATTCAGGTGTGCTTTTAGAGTTTTTGGAAAGAATTCCAGCTCTCTCTCTCCTCTATTAGTAATTTTACCAACTGGACTTTTTAACTTTCAAGATATTTTTGCCTTTCTCAGGTGGGCTATAAATAACAGCATACTTTAAAATTTCCTGATGGGCAATACTGTAAGCATTTAAAGTTATATGTCTTCATCTCAGCCAGTGTGAGCGTAAGTGAGTTGGAAAGAGATAGAGTTGATATGAACTCTGATACTTTATGATTGTCTAATAAGATGGAGATCCCAGAATTTGTGTATGGGTTCCACATGAGGAAGTGTAATACCTGCATGGACCTCATTTTAGTGTCGGCATTAATTTCTTGGCCAGGTTTTTAAAAGGTGTTCATAAATAAGAAAACTTTTATAAGATCCTTCTAGTTTCTGTTGAGTGTGTATGAACAGAAATGATACCAGAGAAAATACAGGTATCTCAGCTGCTAAAACCTGTGTGTAATGTGAAAGTAATGGTCGTATTTTGGTAGGAGCACAGTGGAAAAAGAGTTCTCAACATAAATATCGGACAAGCATGGGAGGTGTCCTGTGATTCATTAAGGTTACAATTATCATTATCATTTTCTCACTGTGCTGCAAATAAGTTATCCTGTTTTAAAAAGAAACAATTCATTCTCTGCAGTAATCAATCAAGAACCTTCTGTGTTCTCCTATATTCAATGTATCTTCTGGCCAAGGACTGCCAAAAACGTACCATATTTCCTTTCTTATCTATGGTGTTGGTGATTGGATTACCTGGCGTGGTCCTGTACTCTCACTCTTTGAAGCCCAGTAGTTTCTGAGAGTGGAGCCAGGTCAGATCAAAGAAGCAACAGGAAGATGTTTGGGAAGTATCTCATGACTGCATCCTGTGTCCATACTGTGCAGTTGTGCTTGAAGCAGAAGGGATTTAGTACAGGATATTGACTGGCTGAAAGGAGCAGGGGGAGGGCAGAAGAAGCCGAGTTGGGCTGAGTGGCCAGCTTCCACATTCCAGCAGCAGGCACAGGAGAGCTGAGGGCCAGGGCACATGCGAAAGCTGCCTGCAGACCTGGGAGACCTCCCCTGCAGCGACTGGCCCCAGATCTACAGGATTCGGCTACAGTGCATACCAGCAAGCTGGGGGCTCTGTGCCCCGCCTCTCCCCATATAATTCCCTTCTAAATTCAAGTCTTGCATGAATGCCTCCAATTAGCAGCAGCTGAACCTCACGTAGAGCCCTAGCTGCTCAGGAGCTCCAGAAGTGCCCTTTCTTACCCTAGGTCCCAGGACAGGAGGCACATTAGAGTGAGGCTCGAGCACAAACAGTAAGCAGATCCCACACACCTCACAGGCCTGCCAGTATTGTTCCTCTGAGGGATAGGGCTGCATGGGCCCTATCCCACTGCAGAATAAGAATAAGACTTCCCAGGGCCAGTGGCAGGCGACACTGGTACATTTCTGAAGTCCAGCCCGGAAGACTCCCATTGAGAAATGGAAGGTCAGAGCTGGCAAATGGAGTGAGTGATGCTGCTGAGACCTCAGGTCCCATCCCAAAGAGTGAAGCGCTGGATGGAGGGCTGAGTGTTTGGGCCCCATGCGGTGAGAATCTAATTCAAGAGAAGGACAGATGATCTGTTTTTGTTCCCACGTTACCTGTGATTAATTCTTAATGGCTTCTTGGAGCACTAAATTAAGATTTTTCAGGTTCAGAGAAGAAAGCTGCGATGTATTAGGAATATCTGCTGTAGGCACAGTTAGGGGCGACTTGAGTGTAAAGAAGGATGTGTGGGAAACTCAAGCTTGTGCTTGTGTCCAAGAAGAGAGAGAGGGGAGGTTGGAGGGCCTGAGAAGTTAGAGGTGCTCTGCTTGGAGAGAGTGAGCAAGAGGGCAACACGAAGTCCCTCCTTGATGGAGGAGGACTGTACATTGAACTTTACATGGAACACCATGAATGCAATACAGAATAACACTCGACTATTCATCTTGAAGTTAGCCATGAAGCCTTTCTTTTTTTTTTTTTGGTCATAGGATAACCAAACAATTTAAGTGCACACAAAAAAGGCTGGTGGTAGTAACTGGATTATTTAAAAAAAAAAATTTTTTTTAATTGAAGTTGCTTTACAATATCGTGTTAGTTTCTGCTGTGAGCTAAGTGAATCAGCTGTGTGTATACATAGATCCTCTCTTTGTCACTGCAGAGCATTGAGTAGAACTTCCTGTGCTATACAGTAGGTTCTCATTAGTTATCTGTTTATTCATAATAGTGTATATATCAATCCCAATCTTCTTTTCCATCCTACCCTCCTTCCCGGGCTTGGTGTCCATATGTTTGTTCTCTACATCTGTGTCTTTATTTCTGCTTTGAAAATAGGTTCATCTATTTGTGGTAATTGACTTATATAATGGAAATATCCATCCTGAGTTGATTCCTAGTCTCAAGTGATGTCAGCAGATGACAAAGCCATGTGCTCACCATCCTTAAACCCTGAAGGCAGCAGGTGGCTCCACACTGCTCACTCCATACCTTCCTGAACAACCTTAGGCTATGGTGCAGTGAGGCTGGAATTCTGCACACCCCAGTTGGACTTTTCAGTTCCATTAAGAAAAGAACAATATGAATTATAAACTTTTTAGATATCTGTACAAAATGACTGAAACAAAAGTAGCCCAGAAGTGGCTCTGCAGAAATTAACTCTAAATCACTGCTGAGGGCAATTAGTAACCGAATATTTCCAAACTGTTTTAGAATGCTTGAAAGGTTATTCTCTAAAGTTGCTCAAACAAACTGCTATCAACCTTATTTTTACTTTAGATTTTCTTTTTCTCTCACTTGTCTTCACTTTTTCTGTCTTTCACTCCTACATTATGTGACCATGATTGAAAGGGAAATATACAATATTATTGTCAAAATATCATTTTCATTTCAAAATAGAAATGCCATTTTCAAATGCTTGGGACCAAAAAAATCAAACCATAGAAGTATATAAAAAACATAAAAAGAAAAGCATGGAACTTCCTCCCCATATTCATCCCCAAAGGCACCCTTTGTTAATAGAGGCATATTTGAAAAAATCTTATCTACCATGAATAGTTTTATGTTCTTTTCTGTGAATATACAATTTACATTTTCCTATCAAAATTTCCTTAATCCGTTTGTTATAAGCCAACAAACCAGTAAGTGAGAGAATATTTTTTTAAAAACCAGATTTACTTTTATCTCCAAAATCACTGCAGATGGTGACTGCAGCCATGAAATTAAAAGACACTTGCTCCTTGGAAGAAAAGCTATGACCAACCTAGACAGCATATTAAAAAGCAGAGACATTACTTTCCCAACAAAGGTCCATCTAGTCAAAGCTACAGTTTTTCCAGTAGTCATGTATGGATGTGAGAGTTGGACTATAAAGAAAGCTGAGTGCTGAAGAATTGATGCTTTTGAACTGTGGTGGTGGAGAAGACTCTTGAGAGTCCCTTGGACGGCAAGGAGATCAAACCAGTCAATCCTAAAGAATATCAGTCTTGAATATTCATTGGAAAGACTGATGCTGAAGCTGAAACACCAATACTTTGGCCACCTGATGCAAAGAACCGACTCATTGGAAAAGACCCTGATGCTGGGGAAGATTGAAGGTAGGAGGAAAAGGAGATGACAGAGGATGAGATGGTTGGATGGCATCACCAACTCTCTGGACATGAGTTTGCACAAGCTCCGGGAGTTGGTGAAGGACAGGGAGTCCTGGCATGCTGCAGTCCATGGGGTCGCGAAGAATTGGACACAACTGAGGGACTGAACTGACTGATTATGTATCTACTTATCTATCCATCTATCATCTCTCCACATACAATACACATACACACTTACATAGATATGTATTAAATATCATACAACCTTTAGAATGATCTTAATTAAACTTTTTGTGGAGAGAAGCAATGATTAAATCAAAGCATATTATTACAACTATTATTAGCTGTTATACCCAGAGTTCCTCCATCTCTCCCAGGATCCCCATGACTCATGGCCTGAGTAAGCACACATCAACTCAGGCTTCTGAGGAAGGTTGTCTGCATCTCTTGACATTGTTATTGATACCTGCTCTAATGCATGTGTGAATGCTCGGTCACTCAATCATGTCTGACTTTTTGAGACCACGTGGACTGCAGCCCACCAGTCTCCTCTGTCCATGGGATTTCCCAGGCAAGAATACTAGAGTGGCTTGCCATGCCCTTCTCCAGGGAAATCTTCCCAACCCAGAGAACATCTCTTGCATCTCCTGAACTGGCAGATGGATTCTTTACCCCTGACCACCTGGGAAGCCCACATGCTCTAATACCTATCTCTTAACAAAGTGTTTATTACTCAAACAAATATGATTTACATTCAATGGAAAATTACTCTTGACTACATTTTAGTGATGGCTCCAGGGTATGAGTGATGAGAAATGTCAGGCTTCATGTGTTGTCCAGGATGAGCCCTGAAGCTCTGGTGAGGCCATTAGGAGTGCACTCCGTGTGCAGTGTCTCTCATGGCCTGGAGTCTTGTTTGCTTTCTATAAAATTCTAAGTGCATTTCCAAAGCCCTGAAAAATAAATAACAGCACAAGGCAAAATCTTTTGAAGTGTCCCTGTAGATCACAAATCTAATTAGAGTCCAGGCAGCCTTGTGGAGTATTTCTCTCCCCAGTGACAGAGGGCCTCAGCATTAAAGATGTTTCTCTGGGGTTTCTAAGTGACTTCTGAGCAGGTGCCATAAAAACACCAATGTGTGGCCAGAGGAGGGTCATAGTAAACACAATCTCTTTGTTAGTGTAAATTCTGGAGACGCAGAGGAGGGAGCAGAAACCGGGAAAGCTTAGGCATTTATGTTCCCACGTGAAGAGTGGCCAGAGGAGACAAATAAGGTGTTGGGGAGAAGACACACAGAAAGACCTCGTAATGGTGACGGGTCTTCCCAGAGATCACACTCTAGCTTCACGTTGCCTAAGGTCTCTAAACTCTACACCAGGGGCTGGCAGACTCCCAAAAGTTGCTGTTCCTGCAATGCAGTTTACTACTTAAAAGATCCAATTGAGTCTAGTTCTGTTGAAGTAGGACCCAGCCTCACACATCTACTCGCTTTTAATAGTGTCATCTCTGTCCTAATATTCTTCAGCTTGAAGGAAGTAAATTCTGGGTACTAAATATAGATAAACTGCAATGGTTCACGTACAGTTGTCTTGGCTCAAGTTCAAATGCATTGTGACTCTTGGCCTAATAAAACCCATGGTTTATTCTCAGCTTCTATAAGAAGATGATGGTGGTTTTCCATTTAGTCTCCTATAAGGAAATTAGAAATGAAACACCTTTATTTTCTCCAGAATTTTTATGTAAAGTTTAACTACAAGGTGTTCACCATATTTTCAAAGATGGGTCACCATCCTTTCTAGCTGTTGGATTCCTCCAAGTGTAGAAACAAGTAGTGTCAATGTCATTTGCCATTTGTACATTAGCAAGGTATATGCTCTGCTGCTTCCGCTGCTGCTGCTAAGTCGCTTCAGTTGTGCCTGACTCTGTGTGACCCTATAGACGGCAGCCCACCAGGCTCCCCTGTCCACGGGATTCTCCAGGCAAGAACACTGGAATGGATTGCTATTTCCTTCTCCAAGCTATATGCTCAGTGGGGTTAATAGCAAGGAAATAGACGCAACTGTTCTTTTGGCCAATTTGACGATATTAATCTTGATCTGCTGATCTGAAACCACACATGTGAAAACAAATAGTCTTGGCTTTGGTGCATGGTGCCCAAAAGACAGTGACTGATCAGAAAAATTCCAGCATCCTTTCTTCAAAAATACTTTTAAAAGGAATTTTGCAATGAAAGTTTCCATTTTCCTATGGAGGGTGATGCCCTGGGGCCCACTGAGCTCAGCACTGTCTCCAGTGGCCCTCATCTAGGCTTTCCGGGGCTGGACAGGCCCCTGAGGGCTGGCTCCTGTGGCCTGTTCTCTCTCATCAGCAGGTATGGACACAGGCCTTGTGCCCCAGTGGTGTGTGCCCATGGGCAGGAGCACTGAATTCCCGAGTGGAAGTTTCACTCATTCATGGGACAGTTATCATCCAGTGCCTGCGGGCTGTTGTTGAGGGCCGGGCACTCTCTAGGCACCACAGATAGAACAAGAGAGAATGTTCCTGCCTCTTGAAGCTTATATTTTAGTGAGAAGACAAACAATAAACGAGGGAAGTAAGCAGAAAGGTGTGAGTACTAAGAGGGAAAGAAGGTTTATTGAAGGGATGGGGAGCATGAGTATCATCGAGCACGGCAGCTAGTGGGGGTTATTTGCTTGAATGTAACCATTTGTCCATCCTGGCTTGTGACGAGCAGGTTAGCCCTTCCAGTCTTGGGTCCGCCACTTGACAGAGTGCTCCCAACTTTGAGTAGGAATTAGTGTCTGCGAGTTGCATGTCATTAACATGAAATGGGGTGCCAGCTGTCACTGGCCATAATTAAAATGGAGCGTTATGGCCTTATAATTTTGTTAACGCAAAACCATCTTGCTGGGAGTGGGAACAAATGAAGGATGAATTTTATTAAGTGCAAGTACTTGCTCAGACAATTCCTTAAAACTCCCTCAAATGCCGCATGCAGTGCGCCAGGAGATGTGGGTGGAGATGCACCTCCTTTGATGTGTGGTACAGAGTGGCAGCTGCACAGAGCGGGACAAAGCTTCCACACGTCCATCAGATGTCCAGTGCGGGTGAAACATGCAAGGGACGCATGGAAGACACAGCTGTGCTCCGAGTGGTGGGCATTTAGCGACATCTAAGGGGATGTCTTTGTTAAATTCATTAATCTCTTGATAAGACTGCAAGCTCTGACTTCTCAGGGAAAGGCAATGAGAACAAAGTGCTTGGGTGTGGGAGGTGGCTCTTTCCTGGGGCAGCTGTGAAGTCCTACCAGGGGGTGAACTACTGATTACACAAAAGGAGAGCAGCCGCAGGGGAGCCTCCGGGGTGGGGGTCCCTGTCCCACATAGCGCCACCAACCTGGCAGGCCGGGAAGGCAGGGATCTGGGATTGAGCTGCCAGGTGACAGCTGCGGCCACAGCCCCAGTGGACCCCAGAGGGCCATCCTCCAGGCCGGAAGCTGGGGAAGTGAGGACAGCGACCCCGATTCAGCTGTTTGGGATTAATTCCGAACATTTGGCGTCACATCTGGTGTCAGTGATTTGGTTACTGTTTCACATATTTCATTTCACGTTGGTATTAAGGGATGAAGCCAGCCGTCCACAGAGGCAGGGAGAGTGGAAAAAGAGCCCACTTCTGAGCAAGTCCTCGGGTCACGAGGTTAATCCACTCCCGCGGCTCCTGTAAAAACTGCTAATTGAGGCATGGCTCAAGTCCTGGAGCGCAGGCAGCATCCTTGCCCTGATTATCACCACATCCTCATGGATGCTCCTTCAGCTCCTGGCCCAACTGCCTTTCCATGGATGCTATCTGGTACCCGGACCGACATCTCATTTTTTCAGAAACGGCTTTTGGAACATTAAGTTTTTAGTGTCATTTCCCCATAATTATTGGTTCTGTGAAAAGAGAAGAGAAAATCTATAATGCGACAATCGGGCGGCAGTAATAGACCTGTGATCAGAGCGAACAGCTGGGTGAAAAGTCACACATGTGAGGCGCTGTTGTTATTACTGGACCACAGGTTGGAAAGGGCCTGGCCAGGAATGACTGTTCCTCCTGTGAGCAGCAGGTCTCCGTGCAAAGAACACAGAGCATTTGGGGTTGAACCTGGGTTGTGTAGGTTCTGCCTCTTGCAAACTGTGTGGCCGTGGTCGTGTCCTGGGCTCAGTGTCCCCACCTGCGAACGGGGACAGGACAGGTCTCAGATGGTCATTTGGAGTCGAGTGAGGGGAGTGAGCGAAGTGGACGATCTGCCCACTATAGTGGGCAGTGCCAACTGTAAGGCAGCCCTTGTGCTGGGGACACGGGCCTTCCGGGAATCCCTGCTCCTGCCCAAGCTCTGACCCGCCCTGGCCCTCTCCCTGCCCCCATGTGCCTGCGTGCATGCCCGCACACACACACACACATCGCTCTCCCCAGTCATCTTCCTGCCGCCTCCACACCTTCCCGCTGTTATCTTGGTCTCCCATTTCCTTTTTTCTCCCATCACCGTTCAGATCCAACTCTCCCTGAGTTTTAGCTGTAATTGTCCCCCAGGTGGGGTGTCACTGATTTCCTCCGAATTTCACACTCAGGAGTGACAGTGTGCCTCTAACTGCCTGCCACATCTGTCGGTCTGCCTGAGTAGATTCCTAACCCCAAGGCCAGAAATGCGCCCTCTGTTTGTCTGGTGGAAGTAGCCAGTGGGGAGATCTAAGGAACCCCTGAGCACCTGCTTTTTTGGTCACAAGATAAAAAAGGTGGTGTTGACAGTATATAATAGTTTTGCAGAGTGTCCTGTTAGTCTAACCCAAGTTGGAATTAAAGTGACTGCCTTTGATAAGATGGTGGGACCATCATTCCCCAGACAGAAGTGGAGGAGAACCCCAGACGGAAGATGCAGGGACCAGGGACTGAGGGGAGATTGTCCTTCATGGGCTCAACCAGTCCAGCCCACCATCTGCATCTGGGCATCTCAGAGCCCCCTTGGGGTTGGGGAGGGGAGCTGGCAGAACCCAGAGAGCTTTTGTGTTTCCAGAAACAAAGGACTTACTATGACTTTTCTTCTAATTCTAAAATATCTATTAAGCTTTCAAATGAGCCAAATACTATTTATAGGGTATCTAATAAGATGGTTCTTGCTCTCAGAGTCAGTTTTGAAAGCACAGTAATCACAGTTTTTTAGATAGTAAAGAAAAAATTTCCCCTGATATTCTAATGGCTGAGCCCACCCATGCTGCTGTTTCTGGCTGGGTGGCCCCACAGAGGCTGCCCTTGGCCAAGTGGGGAAGTGGACAGTGCTGGTCTTTCCCACCCAGGTCCAGCTCTCAGGAACCTCCCTCCAGGACTGAGTGCCCACTGCTCCCAGGAACCCCCGAGGCTATCTGGAACAAGCATTTTCTTCCCTGGGGAGCTCGGCACAGCCATCTTTCTCCAGACCCCTCGTGGATCACGTTCTAAATAAAGTAGCTCTTCCCTACTAAGATGATCCATACAAAATTGAGGGCAGCAGTGGTCAAAAATCAGCAGTCTCACAGAGTTCACCTAATAGATGTCAGATTGAAAGAAACAGATAAATTATTTTAACTAATAGCCTAAGGGATCACAGAAGTGATTAGGCATTCAGTTTGAGGAATCAGAAGGGCCTGAGTTGAAACCCTGATGCTACCCCCTGGCTGTCTAATGTGGGTCACTGTCTCCCTCAGTTCTTAAACGGAGGTAATAATACCAAATTCAACCTTAAAATTCATGATCTGGAAGAATGCTCTTACTAATTGATGGGCGTTTACAGGTGAGCTTTGATGATAAGTTGGTAACAGAGCAGATCTTAGGTGGATGTCCTTTGTTTGGAAGGCCTGCTGAATGCCAAGTGCACCCCAAATGCCCAGCGCTGATTAAAGTGATTGACATGTATTAATGTGTGGAACTCTCATAACAACAACCCTCCAAGGTAGACACTATTATTATTATTCCCATTTTAGAGATAAGGAAATGGAGGCTCAGAGAGGTGAGGAACTTGCTCAAAGACACACAGCTAGAAAGGGCCAGATATGAGTTTCAAATCCATACAGTCTTCCTCCAGAGTCTGCGCTTGTAATCTCCCTGCACCTGGCTTCTCTCTGAGGCCTGTAGTCTCCTCTGATTTTATTGTTGTTGTTGTTTTAGTCGCTAAATTGCACCTGACTCTTTCACAGCCTCATAGACTTGTAGCCCTGCCAGGCTCCTCTGTCTGTGAGATTTCCCAGGCAAGAAGACTGGAGTGGGTTGCCATTTCCTCCTCTAGGGAATCTTCATGACCCAGGGATCGAACCCATGACTCCTGCATTAGCAGGCAAATTCTTTACCATTGAGCCACCTGGAAAGCCCAATCTACTCAGTTAAGAACTGGGTTTTCAAAAGACTGTCTTATTAAAAGTTGGGCAAAGGACCTGAATAGACATCTGACAGATACAGACAGATACAGATGGTATCTGTATATCTTCAATATTTGGGGAAAAAAAAAAAATTCCCTAACATCAACTCAGAGTTCACCAGACCAAAACAGCATTTTGCCAAAGCTGTGCGTGTGTCTGTAAGGGAGAACCCATGTTAACACAGCTCCTCTGAACAAGGAGCTGAGAGGTGAGGGAGTTGTTAGACATTAGACTTACTGGAATAGTTTCCTGGTAGTTTAGGCCCGGGGTTTTCAGGACAAGGCTCTTAGTAAATGAGATCTTCGACATATTTGTGAGCAAATGGTGTGTGGGCTCATGTCAGGCACCACCTGTGCAGGAGTCAGAAGAAGTTTTTTAAAAATTCAAGCTGTTAGTGAAATCACGAAATCCAACACATGCAGAAACATCAACACTATGTCACTCAGAGGCCATTCTCAGACACATGTCACGTGGAACTAATAAATTCAGATGCTGAAATAGTCCTTCTGTCGTTGTTTTCTTTCTTGTGTAACACTATCGAAACTCAGAACATTGTAGGTCTGTGCAACAAATTGATTTTGACTCACTGTTTCAGGGCCTGAACGGAACTGAGCCAAGCCTAAAGGAACTCGGATTGAAAGAAAAATGGAAAATACCATTTTTTATGTAGATAGGGGGATTTCCAGGTGGCATCTCTGCTTGCCATCAGTGACAACTTCTACTTGGACTGCAGAAGGGAAGAAGTAGCTAGAAGGCTTATAAGCTGAAGCTTCTAAGTTCTGTCTGTAAGAATCTGAGAGGGGTAAGTCTGCTGAGTTAAAGCTCTTTCGTGGTCTGTGTAGGAATCCTGGTTTTCAGTGAGAGTAGAGGAAACTCATTTTTTTATCCTGTGGACTTCAATTTTCTTTAAAGGGTACATCTTCTGGATCCTTCTTCCCTTGTGAGGCGGCCACACATTTGTAGAAATAAACTTACCATTCGGGACCCACCCTTACTTTTGGCTTAGAGTAGACAAGTGTGTCTGCTCAGTCATGTCCAACTCTGCAACCCTCTGGACAGTAGCCCACCAGTCCATGGGATTCTCCAGACAAGAATACTGGAATGGGTTGCCATTTCCTCCTCCAGGGGATCTTTCCCACCCAGGGATCGAACCTGAGTCTCCTGTGTTGCAGGTGGATTCTTTACTGCTGAGCCACCAGTGAAGCCTCAGACAAAAGAACAGTGCCCCGCCCCTCCCCCCAAATTCTGAGAGCTTTTTCTGGTTTTATAATTACTTGGCTGTAAATTACTTGGGGTTTAACTTTTGCTTCCATTATTATCCATATTATACTGGATGGTTTTCCATGCTGGCAGATTTAGTGCTTCCGAGAGGACCAGTGCAATCCTGTTTCCCTGAATAACTAGTTTTAGAATGGAAAAGAATGGGTAGAAATAACTCACCATCTTTTGACTTCTTCAAAAAGTGCATATTGTCAGTGGGATTGGCCTTCCGGCATAGATTTGCACCTCAAAGGGTTCACAGCAGGCAGGGTTTTAGTTCTAGAAAACGAAAGCAAGTTTTCAGTCTGCCATAAAGAAGCAAGTAAACATCATTAAGATGACTTTTCTGAAGATGAGTCGTATTTCTCTGTGACTACTTCAGAGATGCTCAAGGAAACAGTTACCATTAGAATTGCTTGATCATCTCCTCAAAAATGGGCTTCCCTGGTGGCTCAAATGGTAAAGAATTTGCCTGCAATGCAGGAGACCTGGGTTCAGTCCCTGGGTTGCAAAGATCTCCTGGAGAAGGAAATGGCCACCCACTCCAGTATTCTTGCCTGGAGAAGTCCATGGAGAGAGGAGCCTGGCAGGCTATAGTCCATGGGGTTGCAAAGAGTCAGACAGGACTAAGCGACTAGAACTTTCACTATTTTTCACTACTCAAAATGGTCAACAAAATCGATCATTTAAGGGGCCAGGTGATACTTTCCATGTGCATTTCTCTATTATGCTAGTGTAGTTGGACAGATGGAGGCTACTCTGAAAATACATTAAGATGAAGCTAAGGGATGATCATTTTTAATCAAAATGAGACATGCGCGGCCCTTTCTCTCCTCCCAAGCATCCCCACAAGCCCGTTCCTCACGTATGAGGCCAGGTGCTCAGCCCCTAGAGAGGAAAGGTCTAGATTTCAGCCTGTGATTCATCATGACAATGCCTGTCACTGTTCCTCCAAGTCCACTCGGAGGAGTTAATTAGTTCTCAGCCAAACTGCCTCAGTTGGTGGCTGGAGTGAAGTTGATCCACCTAGATGGTCGTCTCGGTGGTTGCCTTTTCTGAAAGCTCATACTTGTGGTGTCTGTTCACCAGGGTTCATGTATGGATATGACGTGGATCCTACTACTTGGGGACATAGGACAGCGTCCCTGAGTCCCTTCTGGCTGGGACCCGCCTGGAGTGAGGGGCTGGTGGCTGCCGAGCCTGGAGCTCTCGCCCCCCGCCCTGCTAACTCTGGGGAGCAGCTACTCCAGACACACCACACTCCCTCCCTGTCATTCTCCTCTGAACTTCCGCCTTCCCCAGAACGTCTTCCTCACATTGCACTGTTTGGTGTTATTTCTGAATTAGGCTCTTGGCACTGAGTCTGCAAATACCGCTCTAGTTTCCTGGTGATGCAGCGGCCCCTCTTTTCCACTCACTCATCTTCACCTCCAGGCATGGTGTGCAGAGTGCAAAGAGCTGGGCAGTTGGCAGATGCTCAGTAAACAGAGCGAGCGATCAATTGATTGAGTGAGTGGGTGACTAATTGGTTGATTGATTGGAGCTCCCTGCTTTTTGCTTAAGTCACAGCAGTGCATCCCCCCAGGGACAGAGTGATGGACAATGTGCTTTTGAGGGATGGGCTGCACCCAGCTTAGCCTTAGAGGCCTCTTCCTCCAAGCCACCCAGCTCCAAGACTCACATTTGCATGATTAAATCCAGAGGGGCATCAAAGTGCTCAAAGCCTCAGGACTAACAAGCCTTGGTGGAGATGGGGTAGGAGGCAGGAGAAGAGATTGTACCTGTGGCAAACCCAGGCTTTGCTGTCTTCTCTGGCTCAGGGCTCTCTGCAGCCAAATAAAAATAAGTGCTAGAGGCCTGCTGGCTTCTGGCAGAATGAACTAATCAGAAATATGGTCAAAATGCCCCCCTCTGAACTTTCTAACTCCTGCTACAAGGGAGCTAGTGACTGTGTACATCCAAACAGCACAGGGAGAGTCTAATTCCCCTGGTAGTTTTGACGCTGCAATGCTTATCTTCGTCTTTAGGTTTAACCTGGAACGCTGAGGACCTGAATTTCGTTATAAGACAGTGACATTTTTAGCTGGCATCTCTTTGCTTGGAGCTGACTCTGTACGTGTATGGGTTTTGATTTTTGGAATAACGGTGCCTGGCAAAAATAATTATACAGAGGAATGTTCGTTATTGTAAACTCTTCTTAGATAGTAAAAGACAATTTGGTCAGATGAATTGCTAAATTGAGCTTGCCCTAATCAAGCTCAGCTGATTAATTTTAAAGATTTTTGACAATGGACATTTTAGGAGTGTTTAACCAGGCTAATGAGTGCTCTTAAAATAGCAATCGTATGATAACCACACTGTAAGCTGGATAAGTAAAAATATGTAATGGACACCTCACCCATTAGCCACAAAGGGAAAAATTATAGCCTATGCATGTACATACATATATCTTCTTTTAGCTGAAATCCTGTAATTTATTGTATATGATTATAGAATAGGAACAAATACGGAAATGGTTTAGGCACTGATGAAATTTTATCAATAAAATATGTTGGAATGGTTTGTGGTAGCAGAGCATAAATAAAGTTTAAAAGAACCCCCCCATCCCAATATATAAGCAATGCAGACACACACACTCTATTTTACTCTGTTTTTGAATTAATACAATTTAGATACACAGGGCACCTCTAACAGCCAAGGCCTTCTTTAACTTTGAAAATATGGTCCTTTTCAGGAGATTTCAAAATTCACTCCACATATACCTGAAAAACACAAATGCTCAATTGGCTGGTTTTCTTTGTGTGATAATAAAATGATCTGTTCTCTAACCTCTCATTTTTATCGTTGGCAGAAATGTGACTGTACTGTAACCCAAAAGACATCTGTTAGCAATTTGCAGTCTCCAAGCGGCCCATGGTTTTATAGGAGCTTCATCTGAAACTCTGATTCATTTGGTAAGAAGTCAGCTAACAGCTAACCTAAGCAGAGTGGGGGCAGCCATCCCGCACTGGGATCTGGGGAGGGGCTGGTTAAGAGTCCAGGCTCTGTCTCACAGCATCTGCCTGATCAGTTCAGTTCAGTCGCTCAGTTGTGTCTGCCTTTTTGCGACCCCATGGACTGCTGCATACCAGACTTCCCTGTCCATCACCAACTCTACTTTCTCTCATGTTGCCTCTTCCGGGCAGCTTGGTCCAGTAAGGAGCCCCCCGTTGTACATTCCCTGGGGCAAACACTTTAGTTTCTTGTGGCTGTTTCTTCCAGTCTTTACCTTCATATTTCTCACTTTCTCTGCTGTTTTTCATTTCATCACATCCGGACATTTTCTGGGGACTTGTAACAGCTGAGCACTCTCTGTAACATAGCCTTTTTCCTCCATCCTCCATTTAGTTGTATCTTGAAAGAATTGCACTGATGCAAACTAGTACATACAGGATACGGATAAACAACAAGGTCCTTTTGCATTGCACAGGGAGCTATGTTCAATATCCTGTGTCAAACCATAATGACAAAGAATATGAAAAATAATATATATATGTGTATAACTGAGTCATTTTGCTGTACAGTCTAAATTAACACAACTGTGTAAGTCAACTATAGATCAATAAAATAAATTCTTAAAAAAGAGAAGGCTGTGTCAATAGTGTCGGCATTGTTAGGCACTTTTAACTACTGCTCACTGGAGAAGGCTATGGCACCCCACTCCAGTACTCTTGCCTGGAAAATCTCATGGACGGAGGAGCCTGGTGCGCTGCAGTCCTTGGGGTCACTAAGAGTTGGACACGACTGAGCAACTTCACTTTCACTTTTCCCTTTCATGCATTGGAGAAGGAAATGGCAACCCACTCCAGTGTTCTTGCTTGGAGAATCCCAGGGACGGGGAGCCTGGTGGGAGTTGGACATGACTGAAGCGACTTAGCAGCAGCAGCAGCAGCAGCAGCTTAGCCATGGAGTGTGCTGTTTCCTTTCTCATACAACATTTCCCTTCTTCCTGGAATAAATAATCAGTGTTTTGTTGTTACGGTTTTTTGTTTATTTGTTTGTTTTGCTTTTTTATAAACTGTTCCCCTCTGTGCTGGCCTGGACAAAGCTGTCCTCATAGAAAAGACCTGTACTACTTACTGCTGTCTGTATTGAATCCCGCTTCCTGGGTTGCTTTTCTTCTTCATTAATGCTCTTGATTTGCAGGGGGAAACGCTTCATTCTCGTGGAAGAATGTACGGTAGGTAAATTTGAGTCTGTGCAAAACTTGTATTGGAGATTTTTCTCAGGTGCTCTTTGTTCTTTGCCTGTCCATTTGTACTTGAGAGGGAGGTCCTTGGGATGTTCTTTGGAAGCTCGCTATGCAGATGGAGCTTGTCAGCTCAGGAACTTGTGCATTGAATGATTGTGTGGCCTCCTTGTTGGCCCCTAAGTCAGCATTTTCAGGGTGTTAGGAGAAGATTCCTACAATCCCAACTGCTCCCAGCCTCCATTTTCCAAGGGGCCAGAGGGCACCCTCCTGGGATTCTGGAAGCAAATTAGGAATGAAGGGAATCAACTAGAAGAATTTCACTTAAAAACTGTGTGTTCAAGGCCCAGGCTCATCCTGCTTTCTCTATCTATTTTTGGTCTTGGCATTTGGGATGGTAAGGAGGGTGCATGGGTGGGGGTGGGTTGGGGTGGGCAGGCTCCTGATTTCTGGACAGGGGTGGGGGAATGAACTCCACTTCCCACCTCCCTGTCTTCAGTTCTGAGCCTTCCTGAATCCCATGGGAAAAAACTGATGCTTTTTTTAGCATCCCCTCTTCAAACTATATGGGCTTCTCGGTGGCTCAGATGGTGAAGAACCTGCTTCCAGTGTGGGAGACCTGGGTTCTATCCCCGGCTCAGCAAAATCCTGTGGAGAAGGGAATGGCAACCTACTCCAATATTCTTGCCTGGAAAATCCCATGGACAGAGGCGCCTGGAGGGCTACAGTCCATGGGGTTGCAAAAAGCCAGCCATGACTGAGCAACTAACACTTCACTGCAAAGTACTGACCCAGTACTGATCACTATTCCAGTGATCTATGTTCTTTCACTCTGCATGTTAACTGCCTGTAGCTTTCAGAAATGTGTTCAAATCTTTCATCCTCTGATGTCCCCTCTACCAAAATCTTTGTCCTTGTGGCTTTGTATATTTTTTATTTTAAAGGGAAAGGAGATGCATGTATGTGGCTAATTGATCTCATTTAACCAGGAGCCTTCAGTTCAGTTCAGAGTCGCTCAGTCATGTCTGACTCTTTGCGACCCCATGAATCGCAGCACACCAGGCCTCCCTGTCCATCACCAACTCTCAGAGTTCACTCAGACTCACGTCCATCAAGTCAGTGATGCCACCCAACCATCTCATACTCTGTCGTCCCCTTCTCCTCCTGTCCCCAATCCCTCCCAGCATAGAGTCTTTTCCAGTGAGTCAATTCTGCGCATGGGGTGGCCAAAGTACTGGAGTTTCAGCTTCAGCATCAGTCCTTCCAAAGAAATCCCAGGGCTGATCTCCTTCAGAATGGACTGGTTGGATCTCCTTGCAGTCCAAGGGACTCTCAAGAGTCTTCTCCAACACCACAGTTCAAAAGCATCAATTCTTCGGCGCTCAGCCTTCTTCACAGTCCAACTCTCACATCCATACATGACCACTGGAAAAACCATAGCCTTGACTAGACGGACCTTTGTTGGCAAAGTAATGTCTCTGCTTTTCAATATGCTATCTAGGTTGGTCATAGATACCAAAGAACTTCCTTTGAAAGTTCTTCAAAGGAAGAACTTTCCTTCCAAGGAGTAAGTGTCTTTTAATTTCACGGCTGCAGTCACCATCGGCAGTGATTTTGCAGCCCCAGAAAATAAAGTCTGACACTGTTTCCACTGTTTCCCCAGGAGGCTTAGACACATCAGTTTTGCTAACGTAATTTGACTGGCGTCGGTGACGAGGGAGAGAGCAGAGGGTTCCTACACTTCTGGGTGGTGACCTGTCCAGTGTCCACTCAGCACCCAGTGGAACTGGATGGGTTATTCTCCCAACCGAGGCAGGATGAAATTCTGTTTCTGGAAACTTCCTTTCATCTTTTAGACCTTCCCTAAATTGGTCAGCCACATTCATGACTTTGGGCAAAAATGATACATCAGAAAGGCAGAGAAAAATCTTTTGACTCACACTTTCTTAACTCGGGATCCATGGAATGGTGGTAGTTGGGGGAGTCTGTGGTTAAAATGTGCATGAAGTTGGATGGGAGAAATATCATATCTTTTTTTTTCATATCTGTATTTTCAATAACTTCTCGTTGAAATTCAATCATGAATGCTGCAACAAACCACAGAGGTAAGTAATGGAAATATTTGTAACTTCATTACCAACAGAAATCACTGATGTTTTCATATCACAAAACAGTGGTTCTGGATACCTCTAATTATGATTTGGAAATTATGATCACTGGAAATTATGGTACTCATCAGACCTGTCGGTCTTATTTTTTTAATAGAAGCATGAGGTAACAACTTAATTTTTTTTTTTTTTTTGGTCATACCACTTGACTTGCAGGATCTCAGTTCCCTGATCAGGGATTGAACCTGGCCCACAACAATGAAAATGCTGCGTCCTAACCACTAAGTGACTAGAGAACTCCCCTTAAATATTTTAATACATATATTTCCATATATTTGGCTTATTTTGTAGTCCTATGTATCAATATCATGTTTTTGCGATCACAATACTTTTTGAGAACTTTGGGGCTGGTTCATTTAGTCACTGTCAGTGGGGCTCTCCATTCTTTTCTCCCTTGCAGCCTCAGCAAAAACTCTGACTATTCACCCCGTGTTCACAAGATCATGACGGTAGACCCAAGCCTCACATCCAGATATGGCCATGTGGGTGGAAGAAAAATCATCATTTCTTCACTTGTGACACTTTTCATAAACAAGAAAGTGTTTCTTAAAATTCCCTCCTCCTCCAGAAGACCTCCCCTTATGACACGTGCCCAGAAATGGGCACAGGGACATCCCTAGATAAATCACTGTCCAGGGGATGGAACTGGCTTATGCATGAGTCACAGAGAAGCCCAGACACTGTGGCGACAAAAGTAGGCTCTCTTGAGAGTTCCCCAGTGGTCCAGTGGCTAATACTCTGTGCTTCTACTGCAGGGAGCCTGGGTTTGATCCCTGGTCAGGCAACTGAGATCCTACAAGCCTTGTGATCAAGAAAAGAAAAGAAAAAAAAAGCGGGTAGGGTTCTATTTGCAAAGATGAAATGGGGAGTGGTGCTGGTAGCCAGGTAGCTGTGCGTTACACTTAGGGAGCATTTCCGTTCTGTTAGGATGATGTCAATGGGCTTGAATTGCTCCCCTTCCATAGAGAGACTGAACACCTCAGATTCTGTTACTTCCCAAGTCTCCAGAGGCACGTGCTGAGCCTCTGGTTCCATCTCAGGGGTGAGAGAGCTGCCTTGGTGTCCCTCTGGCCCGGGCTGTGCCATGTGGTCAGACATCAGCCTCCTCCTCTTTGCCACACTTTGTGTGCCCTGACCGGCTTGTGGGCTGGAACTCCACTTCACTCCAGTGTCCCGAATGGCTCATATGGTAAAGAATCCGCTTGCAATGCAGGAGATGTGGGTTCGATCCCTAGGTGGGGAAGATCCCCTGGAGGAGGAAATGGAAACCCACTCCAGTATTCTTGCCTGAAAAATCCCATGGACAGTGGAGCCTGGTGGGTTGCAGTCCATGGGGTCGCAAAGAGTTGAACACAACTGAGCGAATAGCATAGCACGCCTGCATCACAGGTCAGGCTCCCATGCCCATGAGAGGGTGGAGCCCTCCGCCCCGCCCCACCAAGATTCGTCATAGATGTGTCTTGTGGTGACCAGGTTTATTCTAAACCACACGGGCCCCCATGTTGGTGAATTGGACTTGGCATCTTCCAGTGGAATAAAACTGTTTTTAGTCCCATTTGTTCTTATGGCTTAAACTCAGGTTTATCTCAAGTCTGCTGATATGATGCAGAGGGCAGGGCTTATCCACCCATCCTAAGGTGTCTTTGGATTTCTTTGTGAAGGCAGTTGGAGCCATCAAAGTACTCAATCAAACAACTCCTGTGGTTTTAAAATGGAATTTCCCTCTTGTCCCACCCTAGGTGTCCTGATGGGATTGTGTCTCCAGCTTATTATGCCCACAGCCCAGATTTTGAAAGCTGATCTTCTACCACAGTCTCTTGTTTTTCTAATTTGCGTGTCTTCCCTCTTCTGCCCACAGTGGCAGAGACTGCTTCAGGGAAGTAGGAAAGCAGGAAAGGCCCTGGGTAGGCTGGTTTTCTCCCCGTGCCCAGCTGATGTGGCCAAAAGTCTGCCTCCTGTTCTAAACTCCTTGTAAAGCTGAGGTCCAAGAGGAGGTGATGGTCTGTTTGGAAGACCATAGAGCTGCAAATGTTGTGTCTATAAACCCGAAATCCATTTTTCCCTGAAAATCCCCTTGTGTCCTTCTTCCCCTCTGTGCTTCTAACACAAGTCACTCTGTGCCTGGGGCTGCACACACAGACCACGGCTCCAGGGCAGAGGAAGGGTGGGCTGAAGAAACCAAAAAGCAAATCAGCAAATATGGTGGTGGGTCCTGGGACAGGCACAGTTGTCCACAGGCAGACCTGGCAGAGGGCTGAAACTCTGGGGTGTCTGCGGGACTTCCCTGAAGCCGGATCCCACCTGGCCAAGCAAGTCCAGCCTGAAACAGAGAACAGCTTGAGGGGGCTTCTTCCAAAGGGTGGGGACCGCTGAGTCTGTCTGCCAGTCCCTTTCCAGCCTGCTGGATGCACTCTATCCAGGTGCAGGACAGGGAAAGGGCTCTGAGTCAACCTGCAAACTGGACCATTGATCCAGTTTGTCTTCCTTTACTCTGCAAATTGGCCAGCCTTCCACCTGTAGCTCTCAGAAATGTGTTCAAATCTTTCATCCTCTGGTATCTCCTCTACCAAAATCTTTGCCCCTGTGGCTTTGTATATTTTTTCTTTTGAAGGGAAAGAAGATGCGTGTATGTGGCTAATTGATTGCATTTAACCAGGAGCTGTAGACTTGTCAATTTTTTTTAAGTTAATTTATTTGTTTTAATTCGAGGATAGTTACTCAACAATGCTATGATGGTTTTTTGCCATACCTCAACATGTATTGGCCATAGGTGTGCACGTGTCCCCCCGCCACCAGGTACCTACAAGCCTCGGGTTCTTTTTCTTAACATGCCGCAGTGTTGCTAGAGCTGAAATCACTTATTCAACCAAAGAGTCAAGGAAATCCACCCATGGTTATCATCGAAACCCTGGTACATATGTGTGTGCTCAGTCGCTCAGTGGTGTCTGACTCACTGTGATACTCAGGACTGAGCCCGCCAGGCTCTTCTGTCCATGTCCATGGAATTCTCCAGGCAAGAATACTGTTGTGGGTTGCCATTTCCTACTCCAGGGAATCTTCCCAACCCAGGGATCGAACATGTGTCTCCTGTGTCTCCTACATGGGCAGGTAGATTCTTTACCACTGAGTTGGACCGTAAAGATGGCTGAATGCTGAAGAATTGATGCTTTTGAGTTGTGTTGGAGAAGACTCTTGTGAGCCCCTGAACAGCAAGGAAATCAAACCAGTCAATCTGAAAGGAAATCAACCCTGAATATTCACAGGAAGGACTGATGCTGAAGCTCCAATTCTTTGGCCACCTGATGTGAAGAGCCGGCTCATTGAAAAAGATCCTGATGCTGGGAAAGACTGAAGCCAAAATCAGAAGGGGGTGACAGAGGATGATATGGTTAGATAGTATCACTGACTCAATGGACATGAATTTGAGCAAACTCTGGGAGTTCGTGGAGGACATAGGAGCCTGGCATGCTGTAGTCCCTGGGGTTGCAAAGAGTAGAACATGACTTAGCAAGTGAACAACATCAACCTGATACTCAATAAAAATGTAATCATGCCCCCTCAATAGAAAGAAGATAAGAATACTCTATGTGTAGAGAAGAGAGTTTGATACATGCATTAATCAGAGCTACCATATTTACTATATGCTATACACAAGTTCTATATTATTGATTGCATTTTACTCACTTGACTTATAAACCATAGAGACAAGGGAGGAGGCCAGCATGTTTCTCTTTATTTCTCCTTTCCTCTCCTATAATTTCAAGTTTATGGATGCTATTGCTTGGTTACTTGGTGCTTTATAACTATTTTATCTATTTATATTTATACAGACTAATAGTTATAAATTTATAGCTATTTTATCTTCACTATGAATCATGCCCTTTAGTTTTATAAGGTGCTTTTATTGGTCTTGCTTAATCACTTTTTTGGTCTGAATTCCAAGTTGGCTGAAAAACCAGGACCCCTGCTTCCTTTGGGTGTGTGTGTATGCTTAGTCACTCAGTCATGTCCCAATCTTTGTGACCCCATGGACTGTAACCCACCAGGATCTTCTGTCCGTGGGGATTCTCCAGGCAAGAATACTAGAGTGGGTTGCCATGCCCTCCCCCAGGGGATCTTTCCAACCCAGGGATTGAACCCAGGTTTCCCACATTGCACGGGGAGTCTTTACCACCTGAGCCACTAGGGAAGACTTTGGGGATATTTTCCACTAAACTACCTTTACTTACCCTTTTACTTTCAATATTCTGATTTGCTTTAGTTGTGTCCCAGGTATATAGAATTTAGCTCTGCTTTATAATCAGATCTGGAAATATTCTTTCTCTTTGAGCATTAACCCTATTTGTATTTGTTTATTGATGAAACTAGCATATGTTTAGTCTTAGTTCTGTTATATTATTCTATATTATGATTTGTTTTTAGAGTTTCTTTATAAGTC
Source organism: Bos indicus x Bos taurus (assembly GCF_003369695.1). Taxonomy (NCBI): domain Eukaryota; kingdom Metazoa; phylum Chordata; class Mammalia; order Artiodactyla; family Bovidae; genus Bos; species Bos indicus x Bos taurus. Next base: position 64,946,296 of record NC_040088.1, on the reverse strand, counting down.
AACATAATTCCATTTTATTTGTTGGTCTGTTTGTTTGCCTTTGTTTGTTTTTTTTTTCTTTTCTTTTATTATTATTTTTTTCTAATTTTATTTTATTTTTAAACTTTACATAATTGTATTAGTTTTGCCAAATATCAAAATGAATCCACCACAGGTATACATGTGTTCCCCATCCCGAACCCTCCTCCCTCCTCCCTCCCCATACCATCCCTCTGGGCCGTCCCAGTGCACCAGCCCCAAGCATCCAGCATCATGCATCGAACCTGGACTGGCAACTCGTTTCCTACATGATATTTTACATGTTTCCTTGCCATTCTCCCAAATCTTCCCACCCTGTCCCTCTCCCACAGAGTCCATAAGACTGTTCTATACATCAGTGTCTCTTTTGCTGTCTCATACACCGGGTTATTGTTACCATCTTTCTAAATTCCATATATATGTGTTAGTATACTGTATTTATGTTTTTCCTTCTGGCTTACTTCACTCTGTATAATAGGCTCCAGTTTCATCCACCTCATTAGAACTGATTCAAATGAATTCTTTTTAATGGCTGAGTAATACTCCATTGTGTATATGTACCACAGCTTTCTTATCCATTCATCTGCTGATGGACATCTAGGTTGCTTCCATGTCTTGGCTATTATAAACAGTGCTGCGATGAACACTGGGGTACACGTGTCTCTTTCCCTTCTGGTTTCCTCAGTGTGTATGCCCAGCAGTGGGGTTGCTGGATCATAAGGCAGTTCTATTTCCAGTTTTTTAAGGAATCTCCACACTGTTCTCCATAGTGGCTGTACTAGTTTGCATTCCCACCAGCAGTGTAAGAGGGTTCCCTTTTCTCCACACCCTCTCCAGCATTTATTATTTGTAGACTTTTGGATTGCAGCCATTCTGACTGGTGTGAAATGGTACCTCATAGTGGTTTTGATTTGCATTTCTCTGATAATGAGTGATGTTGAGCATCTTTTCATGTGTTTGTTAGCCATCTGTATGTCTTCTTTGGAGAAATGTCTATTTAGTTCTTTGGCCCATTTTTTGATTGGGTCGTTTATTTTTCTGGAGTTGAGCTGTAGGAGTTGCTTGTATATTTTTGAGATTAATTCTTTGTCAGTTGCTTCATTTGCTATTATTTTCTCCCATTCTGAAGGCTGTCTTTTCACCTTGCTAATAGTTTCCTTTGATGTGCAGAAGCTTTTAAGGTTAATTAGGTCCCATTTGTTTATTTTTGCTTTTATTTCCAATATTCTGGGAGGTGGGTCATAGAGGATCCTGCTGTGATGTATGTCGGAGAGTGTTTTGCCTATGTTCTCCTCTAGGAGTTTTATAGTTTCTGGTCTTACGTTTAGATCTTTAATCCATTTTGAGTTTATTTTTGTGTATGGTGTTAGAAAGTGGTCCAGTTTCATTCTTTTACAAGTGGTTTTTTTTAGTGTCATCTTTGTGATATTTAGGAAACTAATATATTTTCTAGTAGATATCTTTACAATAATAATATTAACATTCTACTGGGTTGGCCAAAAAGTTCTTTGGGTTTTTCCATCTGATGTGACAGAAAAACTTGAACAAACAAACCCAATATTTGTATAGAAAGTATCTATTAGTTCCCTAAGCAACTTATCACTGTTACTAATCTCTTCTAGACAGCATATTAAAAAGCAGAGACATCACTTTGGCAACAAAGGTCCGTCTAGTCAAGGCTATGGTTTTTCCAATAGTCATGTATGGATGTGAGAGTTGGACTATAAAGAAAGCTGAGGGCTGAAGAATTGATGCTTTTGAACTGTGGTGCTGGAGAAGACTCTTGAGAGTCCCTTGGACTGCAAGGAGATCCAACCAGTCCATCCTAAAGCAAACTAGTCCTGAATATTCATTGGAAGAACTGATGCTGAAGCTGAAGCTTCAATACTTTGGCCACATGATGTGAAGAACTGACTTATTAGAAAAGACCCTGATGCTGAGAAAGATTGAAGGCAGGAGGAGAAGGAGACAATAGAGGATGAGATAGTTGGATGGCATCACTGACTCGATGGACATGAGTTTGTGCAATCTCTGGGAGTTGGTGATGGACAGGGAGTCCTGGCATGCTGCAGTCCATGGGATCACAAAAAGTCGGACACGACTGAGCAACTGAACTGAACTGGTTATTTCCCTACTACAAGCAATGGCAAAATTAGTATATTTCCTCTTTGTTGTCATTCTACTATCAGCTCATTTTCAACAATAATTTAATATTTGTTACAATCCATCTTTGTTCTTTAAACAAGTTTCTAGTTTTTTTACTTGAGTTGTCAGGTCTTATGTCAGTCAGGGCCTAGGAAAACAGAAACCATGATAAACCAAAGTGACTGGATCAGGAAGAACCCCTGAAAGAGGAAATGGCAGCCCACTTCAGTATTCTTGCCTGGAAAATCCTTGCCTGGACAGAGGAGCCTTGTGGGTTACAGTCCATAGAGTTGCAAAGAGTTGAACACAACTGAACAACTGAGCGTGCGTGACTGTAAACCAAGGAAGTGGGTACACAGATGGCAGAAATGCTAAGAAGTCCCAGTAAGACTCTGCAGATTAGTAGAAGTGGTAAGCTGGCACTTCCCCTCGGGGCTGGAGGAGGTGGTGTTACTGAGTCAGGGACCAGAGGTACCTTGAGGTGCTGTCCCTCAGCTGCTGTCGCCCAAGGCTTCCTGCCCCCACCCTCCAGCCTCCCACAGGCTCCTTCTAGCAACCTAGCCACAGACATCAGGCCCAGGATGCAACCATTACAACTTGCTGGGATCAGCCTTCTTGTGATATTAGCCAGAGGAGCCAAAGGGCAAGGATTGTACCTGAGAACAATCAGGCCAAAGACTGAAGGGCTTTAAATGGTGTCCTTTGTCTACTGGTTGCTGTGGATGAACTGAAATATCCAAATACTACTCTTTATTCTTGGTTTTTAACAGTTTGACTTGGATGTAACTCATAAGCTTCTTTATGTTTATCCTGTTTGGTGTTTGCTTATCATTTTGCATCTACAAAGTTCTATAACTTCATTCAATTTGGGGAAATTGTGGCCTTTATTCTTAAAAAAATTTTTTTCTGCCCATTCTCTCTTCTCTCCCTTTAGTGTTCCAATGACTCAAGTATTAGACCACTTGATATCATTTAACTGGTCCTTGAATTTCTGTTCAAACTTTTCAGAATTTTCTCTCCTCTGTATTCTTCATTTTGAATCATTTTAATTGACCTATCTTGCATTTCTTTCATTTATTACTCTAATGTGTCTATTCCAGCATAAGTCTATTCCTGTGAAATTTTTATTTCAGAAATTTGAGGGGTTTCGGTTCTAGAATTTCCATTTAGTATTTTTTAAAAATTGTGTCAGTATCTCTGATGAGATGTCTTGTTTTCCATTTATTTAAAACATATTTCCTTCACTTCACAGACAAGAGCTACAATATTCACTTCAAAGTCTTGCCTGTGGGTTCCATCTTGAATTCATATTGAGATACGGCTTCCTTGCTTCTCTTTCCTCTTGAGAACAAATTCCATTTTCTTGATTTTTCAGATGACAGGTCATTTTGGAGTGATCCTGGACATTATGAATGTTAGGTTGTAGAGATTCTGGATTCTGCTATTGTTCTTCAATGAGTGTGTTTCATATGTTCACAGGAGAGTTTTATGGCAAAATTCAGTTTTTCGATATGAATATGGGTCTCGGTCTAGATCTCGTTTCCTTAGCTGAGCTGACTTAGGCCTGTTTCACACACACATGGCTCAGGGTCTGTCAGAGACCAATGGAGGATCCCACCTCTGAGTTTCTCCCTCCTGGGACACCCCTGTCTCTCTCTTCACCATTCATGGTTTCTTGCCTTCATTTTTCCGGCTTCCTGTCTTTTTTTTTTTTTGTTTCCCAGGATAGAAAACCTGTGGGGTTTTCCTTGTTTGCCATAGTGCTGCTGTGCATGCTGCACAGACCAGCCTTAGCCCCTGGCAAAACGCCAGAGTTGGGAACTTACTTGCATGGCCCACCTCACTTTCCCCAATAAATGTGTACCCCTCTTCACACCCCCCAGACTGTCAGCTTCTGTTCCATGTCCAGTGCTTGTTGTTTCATATTCAGATTTCCTACAGGGAGGGCGTTGAGGGCTTGTCTGATTGTGTTTTAGTCCGTTAAATCTAGAGATAGAGTCTTTTTTTTTTTTTTTTTTAAGGAAAGAAGATTCTAAGGAGATTTTGCTACAGAAATAGCGACAGACGGCTGGGAGGACTGGAGAGAGCAGCTGCATTTCCTCCACACGGGTCACTGAGGAACTCACGGGAGCCTGGTAATGACCAGAGGGAGAGAGGACCCCTGAATGCCATATGGCTTGAGGGGTCTGATGTGAGACAGTGAGAAAGAAAGAATGAGAGAAAGAAAGGAGGGAAGGAAGGAGGGAGGGGAGGAAGGAAGGAAAGCAGAATTTTAATTGCAGTTTTGCTATCAGAACAGACATGATTAGACCTTTAATATCCAAAAAAGAGACTTCTGGTTATTAACTGAAAGTTACCTGTGAGATCTGTGTGAACTTATTGTCTTGGATAGTGAAAAATAATTCAGCTAGAGTGTATTTGAAAAAAGGGCAGTGGTTTGATAACAATAAAATTTCTCTGTGCTAATTCATTCAATACACTGGCTGCCAGTGGAAGAAAGGATTTATTTTCTACTCCACACACATTATCACTTCCTATTGACACCCTCACCTTATCTGTAGGGTTATATCACACTTTTTATTAAATTCAAATTCATTGTTTATATTTTATGATCATGTGTGATATTATTCACAACAGAGTCGCTGGTCCTACTAGGAATACATTTTCTTTCTTGTACTATTTTCCTCTAGTGACAGTAATTAACTTGGATTTTGTTCCTTGGTTCTTCTGAGTTTTTGTTCACTTTATTTTGCATTTACCTATTGCTGATTCACCTCCTAACTTCCACAATAAATCTCTGATACATTCAGATTCATTAAGTAATCTACTTTTTTTATGTTTGTTTTTTCCCCTTGAGAACATGTCTTCTGAAATCCTCCACCTCAGCCTTCACTCCCTTTCAGCTGTTCTCCCCACAGTTGTCGTCTTGTGATAGCCCTTCTAGAAATTACTTTCTTTCCCTCCCATTCTAGACTTCTTGTGTCCTGAGTCTCATGTCTTCTCTTTTGGTTTATTCCCTCATTTGATGAAGCATATCCCCTAGAATATTACTAAGAAAGTGCAGCCGTTCAGTTGCTCAGTCGTGTCTGACTCTTTGCAACTCTATGGACTGCAGCACACCAGGCTTCCCTATCCATCACCAACTCCTGGAGCTTGCTCAAACTCGTGTCCATTGAATCTGTGATGCTATCCAACCATCTCATCCTCTGTCATCCCCTTCTCCTGTCTTCAATCTTTCCCAGCATCAGGGTCTTTTCCAATGAGTCAATTCTTCCCATCTGGTGGCCAAAGTATTGGAGTTTCAGCTTCAGCATCAGTCCTTCCAATGAATATTCAGGACTGATTTCCTTTAGGATTGACTGGTTTGATCTCCTTGCAGTCCAAGGGACTCTCAAGAGTCTTCTCCAACACCACAACAGCATCGAAAGCATCAATTCTTCGGTGCTCAGCTTTCTTTATGGCCCAACTCACATCCATTCATGACTACTGGAAAAACCATAGCTTTGACTAGATGGACCTTTGTCAGCAAAGTAATGTGCATAGAAGGCAAATTTTTTGGAGACTTCACATATCTTAAGTTGTCATGATTCCCCTTTACAAATGATTGACCATTTGTCTGGGTAACTCCCTATTGAGTCCCTGCTTTTGTTATGGAATGATACAATGAACAAGAACAAATATATTTATAAAGAAAGGGATAGAAAGAAGAAAGTTCTAGCAGACTTCTCTATCCATTCAAACAATGGACTTTGCTTTTGCTGAGACTGAGGTTGTGGGTGTGGGTCTGGATGGACCATGTGGTATTTGTTTGAAAGCACTTCTTAGGAGAATCGCTTCCCTCTCATTTGTGGGGTTGGTCAATCATGGTGTCCTTCATCTGACCACAAAGATAGTCATGGGAGCTCAAGCAAGGCCAGTGTGGTTAATATTAATAACACATCTGAGGGGGAAAAACCCCACTGTGCTGCCTATCTTGTGTTGCCTGTCCAGACATGTTCTTGTCCTACGCTTGCCTGCTCACTGTGGAGAGGCTCCCTGATCTCACAGCCTCCCACTGGACTGAACCCGTGGGGCACTCCCTGGAAACCAGTGAGAGGACAAGCGAAGGCCAGATAGCCTGGGTTCACTGTGCTCCCCCAGAATGCCACAGCTCCTGCCAGTAAGCCTCTCCACACCTCTCCCTACTCCAGCTGCTCCAAACTGCTTCTTTCTACAGCGTCCTCAGGCCTGGGAATAATATTATATAAATGATAGGTTCTGTGGTTTATAGCACTAAGGACAGCACTCAGTTCAGTTCAGTTCGGTCTCTCAGTTGTGTCCGACTCTTTGTGACCCCATGAATCGCAGCACGCCAGGCTTCCCTGTCCATCACCAACTCCCAGAGTTTACCCAAACTCATGTCCGTCGAGTCAGTGATGCCTTCCAGCCATCTCATCCTCTGTCGTCCCCTTCTCCTCCTGCCCCCAATCCCTCCCAGCATCAGGGTCTTTTCCAATGAGTCAACTCTTTGCATTAGGTGGCCAAAGTACTGGAGTTTCAGCTTTAGCATCATTCCTTCCAAAGAACACCCAGGACTGATCTCCTTCAGAATGGACTGGTTGGATCTCCTTGCAGTCCAAGGGACTCTCAAGAGTCTTCTCCAACACCACAGTTCAAAGGCATCAATTCTTTGGTGCTCAGCTTTCTTCATAGTCCAACTCTCACATCCATACATGACCACTGGAAAAACCATAGTTTTGACTAGACAGACCTTTGTTGGCAAAGTAATATCTCTGCTTTTCAATATGCTATCTAGGTTGGTCATAACTTTCCTTCCAAGGAGTAAGCGTCTTTTAATTTCATGGCTACAATCACCATCTGCAGTGATTTTGGAGCCCCCCAAAATAAAGTCTGACACTGTTTCCGCTGTTTCCCCATCTATTTCCCATGAAGTGATGAGACCAGATGCCGTGATCTTAGTTTTCTGAATGTTGAGCTTTAAGCCAACTTTTTCACTATCCTCTTTCATAAACTTGCACTCACCACCATGAATAGCCCCTTCATTAGATAACCCTCACATCACCTAACCATTTATTTCCTGCTAGGACTTCAGTGGAGCTATTCTTTCCCCTTAAAGGATTTAAGGCTGGATTTGTTAGTCACCACTTGCTGAGTGGGGCTTCCCTTGTAGCTCAGCTGTAGAGAATCAGCAGTGTGGGAGACCTGGGTTTGATCCCTGGGTTGGAAAGATAGCAAAGGCTACCCACCCCAGTATTCTGGCCTGGAGAATCCCATGGACTGTATAGTCCATGAAGTCACAAAGAGTCGCACAAGACTGAGTGACTTTCACCTGCTGAGCAAGCAGAAACAGAGCCAAGAGGTAGAGATGAGCCTGATAACATCCTCTGAGCATCTGGACTCAGCTTGGTCTGCAGCTAGCTGTATCCCAGTCTTCCCAGAAGTATCAGCTAACAAACTTTCTTTTAAAAAAATTAATTGGTCCAGGATCCATGAAATTTAATGGGAGCCTGCTGGCTGTTCGTGATGCACAGGAATGTAGTTCTTAGTTTGACTTGGTGTTGCTTGGCCATGAAAAATCACGTCATTCTTGATTTCATTATCTTTATCACAGCTAAATGTTTACTTACCCCTACTGGCCTATCTCATGGTCTATTGAACTAAGATCTTCAGAGCCATATTAATTCATATTTCGTGCCCAAGATATTGGCAATACAGTTCAAGGTTTAAAAAAACATTTTTTGAAGAAATATGTATCATATTCCCTCAAGAGACCTAGAACATTACATAGAAATTGCATATATGCATCCCTATGCTGGTGATCCTGAAGCCTAGGGACAGTGGACTTATTTAAAAAGTAGGAAATGGTTGATATGGCTCATAATACCCTGCCACCTTCTTTTCAGCCTTGCAGAAGCAGTTTTCTCCTCACTTCCTCTTCTGGGGCCTCTTTTGTCAGGCACATCAAATGGCTTCCTGCCTCAGGACCTTTGCACAACCAGTGTTCTTTAACACAAGGCTCTCCCCCCACTGCTGGTTCTTCAGGCTGTGTTGAAACACCACATTTTTAGAGAGGCCCCTCTAAGCCCCTTATCCAATGGTATCTCCCTATTATCCTGTCTCTTTTTCACCTATCTTTTACAACCATGGCACTTATCACAATTTGACATTATTTTCCCTTCCTGTGCATAACTGGTATGACCTGCTTCACCAGCTTGGGGTGAAAATTAAGTCACAGTGCTTAAATCTTCAAGTCAGAACTGGCTCTGGTTCCATGAGCCAGATTTCCAGGAAGCTTACGCCCTTCCTGAGGTTAGGGGAGGTTCTTTTCCCATCAAGTTGTCCAATAACTTCAGGGGTTTACTTGCTTCAAAGGGGCCAGTCCTGACCCCAAACATCTTGTCAAGAGTACTGTGTATAAAGTAGATGACTAAGGAGAACATGCTGAATAGCACAGGGAACTCTACTCAGTACTTGGTGGTGACCCAAATGGGAAGGAAATCCAAAAAAGAGTGGATATATATAAACATAGTGGATTCAATTTGCTGTACAGTAGAAACTAACACAACATTGTAAAGCAGCTATGCTCTGCTAAAAATTAAAAAAAAAAAGAGAAAAAGAGTCAGTTGGAGCCTCTGAAGAGTTCAGTAATTGGCTCCCTTATTTTACTTTTATAAAGTAGTTGACTTATTTAAAAAATTTTTAAACTATTTACTTATTTAAAAACAAATAATTATTTATTTAATATAAATTATTTCATTGTGGCACGCAGGTTCCAGCAGGTTCAGTAGTTGTGGTGTGCAGGCTTAATTGCTTCTCGGACAGCATGTGGAAAGTTAGTTCCCCAGTCAGGGATTGAACCCGTGTCCCCTGCATTGCAAGGCAGATTCTTAACCCCTGGACCACCAGGGAAGTCCCTGGTTGTTATTTTAAAGGGCTGCACTCCTTGTTGAGAGCTGACCCCATGCACCTTGAGGGGTCAGTGTCCACTGCTGCTGGTCCACCTTCATTGGCTGAGCTCACACTTTGGGGCACACCGCATGAGGGGGTGTCTGGTGTGACTCCGGGGCTCAACCCTGGCGTCCCACCCCTGCCCAATGGCCATGGGTGTCCTGGTTCTATAACAGGCCCTACAGCCAGCATGGCTGCTTTGAGACATTGGAGAATGGGTTCAGGGGAGATCCCTGAGGACTCCAGCCCCCTGCAGTGTAGACAGCTTACACTCCAATGTCCCTTGTGGGATCCAGCTACTTTCCCTCCCTCTTTGCCTCTTTGTGGTCCTGCCTCCCACACACAAGCCACACCCTGGAAACATGTACTGATAATGCTTTCACCTCAGGGTCCGTGGCTGCAGGAGGGGACTTGAGACCCTCTTCCCCAAGATGAGTTCCCATCAGCACCCTTGTGATTTTCTCTGCTAGCTGATGGCTGAAACCATCTCATCCTCCAGCCGTACAATCTTCACCCACTATCAAGGGCTCCTTCCCCTTCATCCTAGGAAGGCCTGGCCCCTGTCTGAGTTGCCCTCGCCGGCTTGCCTGGAGGAGGTGGAGAGCAGCTGCAGTTAGGCACTCAGACATGGGCCTTCCATCCCCTTGCTCTAGAGTAAAGGTGTCGCTCACCTCCTGTGACCAAGAAGGGCCACTCAAGTGAGCCTTTCCAACACAAAGACAATTTATCCCTGAATAACTGAGGGTTTGTCTAGATAAAGACTGTGAGAAACTTTTAAATGGAAGCTCACTTTAGGTTTTTTAAAAAAAGACTCCATCGTACTGCATGGCTGTCTCCAGTTTAAGCCTCAGAACCTCAGCTTCGTCATGGCACATGGTGGGCAGACAGTCAGTTCTTGCTGAATGATTGTATCACCAATTCCTGAAAAAATTCATGCCTATCAGTAAACCAGGGTTTGAGAACCAAAGGATGGGTACAGAATGATCTAATAATCCTGTTAATTGCTGCTGATTGGGGATTTCCCTGGTGACCCAGTGGTAATGACTCTGAGCTCCCAATGGAGGGGGCAGGGGTTTGATCCCCCTGCTCAGGGAACTAAGATACCACATGTGGCACAGCCTAAAGATAAATAAATGAATAAAAATAAAATAACAACAAAATGCCATCAAAAAATTAATAATAAAGAGAGCCAGAAATGCAAGTAGATACATAAGTAAACATTAAAAACGTTAAAAAAAAAAACTGATCATGGGTAGAAATGTCAGTGTCCATATACATGCAATTTTATTCACATTTTCTTCCTTTTAATTTCAAGAAGTGCAATTTTCTTTTCATTTGGAAACTTTCAAGAAGGATTTCAGACATTCAAAATAGTGTGAAAAAGAATGTTTAACACCAGGGAACCCAACACAGAATTTAAGAAATAAACCGGAACTAAAGTAGTTGCAGACACTTGGGTACCTCTCCTCCCTTCTCCCACCAGAGGTACCACTGTCCTAATTTAAAGAAACTTTCACAGCCCTAGAAGCCACAGACCAACACAGGTATGATCTTGCCCCTCCTCCTCCGGCCACAAGTGATTAAATCAGGTGGACGCCCCACACACCTGGCCCAATCAGCTGCTGCCTCTCAAGAGTTCAGACTTGAAGGCCTAAGCTAGTGTGCTGTGATGAGCTACACGGACAGGTCTTGCTAGTTGCAGGACTTGGACTTACTTTGGGTGTGGCCACAGGAGTCTTGTGAGAGAAGGTAAGTGAATAGTGAACAGTGTGAAGGGATAAAAAGAGCGGATGTAGCGGGAAAGGAGCAGAAGGCTGAGGGGGAAGGGGAGACACAGGGAGGTAAAGAGAGTAAGTGGGGAGAGGGTGTGTCCAAGTAGAAACACTGCTAATTATCTTGTCTGCCGCTGTGCTCTGTCGTGTCTGACTCTCCGCAACCCTATGGACTGTAGCCTGCCAGGCTCCTCTGCCTATGGAATTTTCCAGGCAAGAATACCGGAGTGGGTTGCCATTTTCTTCTTCAGTGGTCTTCCCTACCCAGGGATCGAACATGAGTTTCTTGCATCTCCTGCACTGACAAGCAGATTCTTTAACACTGAGGCGCCTGGGAAGCCCTTTCTGCATCTATCTCTGCTCAAAAGACTCAGTTTACACCTGAATTTATTTTAAACTATTTTAACTTGGGTTTTTAGCAGACCAAATGTACTTTTCTATAATGTTATTCTATATTATATTAAGATATTATAATTCCTTTAGGGAATGATATCTGCTGTGAAAAAATGCCTAGTTTTTCATTATCCTCATTTTTATTGGTGTCATTTCTTTGTCCAGTTTGCTCTGATTATATATATATATATTGCTTTGGCTCATTTTTACCCCTGTAATCCTCTCCCTATCCCTGCAGCATAATCATGGTATAAGTCTTAGGGATGTTTTCCTCTTACTCACCATTATTTGTTCATTCAGTCAATCATTTATTTATTCCACAAATAAAGTGTCCGCTATGGTAAGAATAACACAGTAATACAGACAGATTTAAAATAGTGAGCTGTGGAAGAAACTAAAGCAGGGAGGAGGATAGAGGATTGAACTGTCTAGGGTTTCAATTTAGCACTGGGGTGGCTGGGCTAGGATTCCTGAGGAGGTGACATCCTGCATAGATTTGAAGGATCCAGGGGACTGGTCTAGTATCGTGCAGAGCCCCAGTCCAGGAAGCAGGGGTGGTAGGTGCAAAGGCCCTGGGGTAGAGAATGAACTGGGGAGCAGGATGAAGGAGAATAAGCAATAAGACGTGGGGCCACAGTCAGTGCAGGGCCTCAGGGCCATTGTCAAGACTCACTGGCAGACATGGAGGCTTCTGGTGAGAGGAACGGCCCAGCCAGACGTCTGCTATAACAGGGTTACCCCAGCTGCTCTGTTGGCAGCTGTCTGAAGCAGAGCTGTTCTTCAGCCAGGAGGCACTGGGGCCTAGCTTGTGTTCTTGGGTATTTTCATAACACCTTAGTGTGACGGAGGCAAGCATGCATGCAAGGTAACCTGGCAGGGGGCTATGATGACCATTCAGGTGAGAAGAGCAGGTGGCTTGGACCTGGGAGGGGACAGCAGAGGAGGTGAGAAAGGGTCAAATTCTGGAAACAAGTGAAGCATAGCCCTTCGCCAATGTTAAAAAATTGTCAGTGATCTACACGGGAAGTGTCATACGACATTGGTAGTTTAAACAATTCCTTTTATGAGAAGGAGGACCCAGGAAGCTGGCGTAGATCCTTTCCTCTGATGCTTCATCCCAAATTCCACCCCCATATTTCAACCAAGTCATTCTGTCCTCCATGCATCCCATTGGCTCGCCTTCGTAAGTCCATGGACCCATTGCCAGTGAGATGTGTTCTCGTTTTTGAGGCCTGCTTCCAAATGGTCCTCCTTCCTGTGTTCCAGCCTCTGGGATTCAGTTTCGGTTTTCAATACAAACCTATAGAATTTCCAGTATTACTTGGTAATTACCGCATGCTAATTACTGTTGAATTTTTTCTTTTCAGCAAACACCAAATGAACATGCCTTTCTGCTATCATGATCGCATTGCAAATCTAATTTAACAGCCTGTGGAATAAACAAACATGGAGATAAATAGTACATTGTCAAGTGTTTTCAGCAAGTTAGAAATTGGATCAAATCCTTGTAGGTGGCAATATTTAGTTTGGATTTGCTCTGTCTTCATGGCGCTTTAGTTACTATGATCCTGGGGAACTTTCTAGACAAAAAAAAAGAATGCTCCCTGTTTTCAAATTCGTCGATCCATGTCTTATTAAAGGCTGTATTTATACATTTATCGTTGCTGTTGTTCAGTCACCCAGTTGTGTCCGACTCTGGGACTCCATGGGCTGCAGCACACCAGGCCTCCCTGTCCCTCACCATCTCTGGAGTTTGCCCAAGTTCATGTTCATTGCACCAGTGATGCCATCCAGCCATCTCATCCTCTGATATCCTCTTCTTCTGCCCTCAATTTTTCCCAGCATCAGGGTCTTTTCCAATGAGTCGTCTGTTTGCATCAGATGACCAAAATACTGGAGCTTTAACTTCAGTATTCAGCAACATTTACATGTTTAATTGTCTGTAAATAAAGAATATGGTAAGGGAGAGCATTTGGGACAAGACGTGCTTCTATAAAAAAAGAATCAGCTTGAAGCATTCAACTTAAATGAGGGTTAAGCACACAGATAATTGTGTTAAATGGTAATGAAATGTTTCGTTTTATTTTTAAATGTCATTTTGTTACTGCAAACTCAAAGTCCTCCTGTGAAGTACCTCATTAAGCAGAAAACAAGACCAGACGTGAATTAATGTTTTCCTCTGAGCATCTACACTTTCTCTATTCTGAGCTCTTCAAAATTCAAGGTGCTTCCTTTTTTGTTTTATTGATGTATAGTGGGTTTACAATGTTGTGTTAATTTAGGTGCACAGCCAAGTGATTCAGTCATTTACGTATGCATTCTTTTTCATACGCATATATTCTTTTTCAGATTCTCTTCCATTATAGGTCATTACCAAATATTAAGTATATTTCCCTGTGCTCTACCATAGGTTCCTATTGATTATCTATTATGTTTATATAGTAGTGTATATAAGTTGATTCAAGGTGCTTCTGAAGCATATAACATTTAGATCTTTTTTTTAATGTCCACAAAATCAGTGAATTCTTTGCTATTTAGAATTTAACCTTTTGAAAGCAAGTGCTTCTGCTAGGTTTTACTTAACTGCATGAGACTTTTCTTGTACCATTTTTGACACATTTTCGATTGACTGTCATATATGAACGCACTCATGTTCTCTAGATTTTACCCAGCACCTTTTACCGAAGGTGAACTTTTCATGGTGAAGGACTCGACATAGAATGAGACTCCTGCAAGATACTGTCTGTACATACGGCTTTTGGACTAACAGTTTCTGCTGTTTTATGGATAGTTCCTGACAAGGATTGGATTGACTTCCAGATACAGAGAAGAGAGATGCAGATATACACTCATTAACATTCACGGGTACTTTTTTCAGAGGAGTTATTCATTTAGATGATAATACAAAGACACTTTCTCTTTAATGGCCAAACTACACAGTAAAAGCAAGTGTTTAGAGAAAAGACACCCTAATGAACCATTTCCTGTAGTATCTTGTCGCTCACATGCTCACACGTATTCAGAAGCTCTTTCTTCTACCTACAGACTATCCAGGCTATTTTTATGGTTTCTGAACCCATCTGTTCCAACCTGTACTCGCTGCTATTTAGAATACAGATGTTAATTAACTCCTTAACATCTCCCTGCTCCTTGCTAGAAGCCTCGAATGCCCCCAAGCAGCTATGAGGTTCTCAACACCCAAACCTTGCTTCTGGTTTCTCAGAGCAGCCCAACTCGGACTCGTCTCCCCACCAGCCCCGGTTAGAGGGACATGGATATGCCCTCCAGGCAGAAGTACAGACCTGATACTTCCTCTGTCTTCACTGAAGTCCCGACTAAGGCAGACCTTAGTCTGAGTTGAATAAAATAATCCTAATTCTAAACATCTTAAACATCTCGTTAACAGGATGTGTCCAAACATGTCAGAGGCTCCTTCTCATCCCAGGTCTGTCCAGCTTGTTTGAAAACTAGAGTTTCTCTCCATGCTGTGTAACCCTGGCTGGGCTTGTTCCCACTACTGGGCCATCCATAGGTGAAGGCTGGTGCTTTATTATGGTTTGCTTTCATTCTTGGGCTCTATTATCTTTTCCCTCTGATTTTAAATTCCCTAAGGGGCCTAACGGGAGAAGACAATGGCACCCCACTCCAGTACTCTTGCCTGGAAAATCCCATGGACAGAGGAGCCTGGTAGGCTGCAGTCCATGGAGTCACTGGGAGTCGGACACGACTGAGCGACTTCACTTTCACTTTTCACTTTCATGCATTGGAGGAGGAAATGGCAACCCACCCCAGTGTTCTTGCCTGGAGAATCCCAGGGACGGCGGGGCCTGGTGGGCTGCAGTCTATGGGGTCTCACAGAGTCGGACACGACTGAAGCGACTTAGCAGCAAGGGGCCTAACATTGATTCTGTGATTCCTATTGGTTTGTCAACTGATTTCCCCCCCTTTGTTTCTGTTGTAAGCTTCAGAAATGAATGAAATGACTGAAATGCATGCTATAATGAATGAAATGCAGCTTCCAATGGGCCTCTGAGAACACATAGAAACCCCACTTAGAATGAAAACATCCCTTTATTTTTTTATTTTTGGTTACATGTCACAGCATGTGGGACCTTAGTCCCACCAGGGGTTGAACCCATGCCTCCTGTGTTGAAAGGTAGTCTTAACCACTGGACCACTGGGCAAGTCCCCCAAACAACACTTTAAATGGATCATGAAGAATGACTCAGTTTTACCCTTTGAAAGTAACACATTTTAGTAGAAATTAAGTATTTGTCATTTGATGAGTCTTCTAGAACTTTGTGCTAAATATAATGCCTCATTTTATTACCAAAAGCTGTAGAAAGAAGAGTGCCTTACAGTTGCTAAGAGTGGAATTTTTTCACGTGAGTTCTTTAAATTTACGACTCTACTCATTCCTTGGAGTTGATAATTGAACGGGAAAGGAAATAAGTCAGAAAACAGAGGAAAAAGAAGAGAGCACAGTGCCAGGCAAGAATAGATTCTCAACAAATATTTGCTGAATAAATGAATGAAAAGGAGCCCTGAAAATTTAAAAACAGTCATGATGTAAGATCTCACCTCCTGGGATGAAATTCAATTAAAAACATTCAGACTGTTGTGAGCATGAGTATGATTTTTGTCATGGGGAAAGCATGTGTTTCTTTTTTTTGAATAAAATTTTAGAGAAAGAAAAGGGGTGAAAAAAAGATTAATGCCAGGAGAAGTTGAATGAGGTGAACAGAAAATAAAGGCGAAGAAGAAAAACAGATGAGTTTGGTAAAAGGAAAACAAACAGAAATGTGAGCACATTTCTGTTTTTCTTTTCTTTTTTTCAGAGATAAATCTCCCACCTTTATTCTTCAAACTTGAGATCAGACATCTGATCTCAAGATGTCTGATCAAACAGATACTATTTAGTAGTGATAAATACGGGCTTCCCTCAGATGGTAAAGAATCCACCTGCAATGCAGGAGACCTGGGTTCAGTCTCTGGGTTGGGAAGATCCCCTGGAGGAGGGCAGGGCAACCCACTCCAGTATTCTTGCCTGGATATTTTTAATATTACAATGAGCAATAATTATGGAAGAGTTACTATAGCTGGGTCACTTTATTTTTTTTATCTGTTTCTTTTTTTTAATTAAACAATTTTTTTACTGGAGTATATTTGCTTGTGTTGTGTTAGTTTCTGCTGTACTACTGTTTTTCTTTCTTCTTACTCCCTTTCCTTCCTTCTAGTATTTATACTCAGAATTCCAAAAGGAGATTTAAGAATAATTTGGAAATACGTTAAGACAACACCAGGTGGCAAGTAGCAATTTAATTCTCCTTGCCAACAGAGCTAAAGACTTAGTGTGCTTTTTATTATTAATAGCAGAGCCAGGTGGGAGGGAAAGGGGAGGGAGGAAGGAAAAAGCCATTTAATGTGCGGTGATGAAGGCGGCATGGAGTTGATAGGACCCAGATAAGAAATCTCTCAATGCATGCATGAATTCTCCTTTTCATTCTGCCGCCTGCTAGAAAATTGGGTGAACAGGCATTTAAGACTTTTTTTTTTCCTGCAGCGAATATTTGCATGGGAGCCTTGCATTGACACTGTGTGCTTTGGATTTCAGGGAGCAGGCTGATGCCTCTTGGGGCATGTAAGTACAGAAGGCAGGGCCACACCCCTGAGAAGGTAGCTGGTTTCAGAGGCAGTTCCAAGAGTCCTATTTGCCCAAACTGAGTCAAGTGTGGTACTCGTCACTTTGAAAAATAGGATAGGGGTCTCCTTTGAAGTCTTCCACGTGATTATGTCCTATTTGGTTTTTATCTGATAGAACACTGGATTTTCTGGGCCCCTAAACATATACTATTTCAGTTCAGTTCAGTCACTCAGTCGTGTCCAACTCTTTGCGACCCCATGAACTGCAGCATGCCAGGCCTCCCTGTCCATCACCAACTCCTCGAGCCCACCCAAACTCATGTCCATTGAGTCGGTGATGCCATCCAACCATCTCATCCTCCGTCGTCCCCTTCTCCTCCTGCCCTCAATCTTTCCCAGCATCAGGATCTTTTCAAATGAGTCAGCTCTTCACATCAGGTGGCCAAAGTATTGGAGTTTCAGCTTCAGCATCAGTCCTTCCAATGAACACCCAGGACTGATCTCCTTTAGGATGGACTGGTTGGATCTCCTTGTACTCCAAGGGACTTTCAAGAGTCTTCTCCAACATCACAGTTCAAAAGCATCAGTTCTTCAGGACTCGGCTTTCTTTATAGTCCGACTCCCACATCCATACATGACTACTGGAAAAATCATAGCCTTGACTAGATGGACCTTTGTTGGCAGAGTAATGTCTCTGCTTTTTACTATGCTGTCTAGGTTGGTCATAACTTTCCTTCCAAGGAGTAAGTGTCTTTTAATTTCATGGCTGAAATCACCATCTGCAGTGATTTTGGAGCCCCCCAAAATAAAGTCAGCCACTGTTTCCACTGTTTCCCCATTTATTTCCCATGAAGTGATGGGGCCAGATGCCATGATCTTAGTTTTCTGAATGTACTATACTACTATATACTATTTAGTAGTGATAAATATGGGCTTCCCTGGTGGCTCAAATGGTAAAGAATCCACCTGCAATGTGGGAGACCTGGGTTCGACCCCTGGGTTGGGAAGATCCCCTGGAGAAGGGCATGGCAACCCACTCCAGTATTCTTGCCTGGAAAATCCCCATGGACAGAGGAGCCTGGCGGGCTACAGTCCATGGAGGTCGCAAAGAGTTGGACACGACTGAGCAACTAAGCACAGCACACAGTGATAAATATATGCCATTTAACATAAATTAGTAGATCCGGCCATTGTTATTGCTGTTATTTCATCTTCTGTACCTGGCAGCATTTTCAGCTCCTCTCGCTGCAGAGGTCGCTGAAGTTCTGTCTTCATTCTGGCTGGGAGAGTGGGAGAAACCCAAATCCAGTCTACTGACCTGAATCAGAAGGAAAGAAGGTTTTCTTTCTCTTTCTCTCATTTTTTTTTCATTTTTGAGTCCCATGCTTCTTTTTTGTGAGGTTCAGTAGGTACGAATGGAAGAAGCAGGTAGTGAGCTCTGTTCTCCAAGGGAGCTGAACAGAAAGAAAACCTCGTGCGGATGCATCGAGGTCCATGTCAAGAGCTTTTTGGATAGCGGGCCCTTGGTGCCCTGTCTGACCAGACTCTCATCATGGAGCAGGAAGTGGTGCTCCAGGGCAGCTGGACACACCCAGAGAGGCTGGCTGTGCTTTCCCTCTGCCCCATGGACAAAAGGGCTGTATGGATATGGTGGTGGGAGGGCACTCTCGAGTGGGGGACTGCCTGTCTTGCCATGGGTTTGTGGGCAGCAGCCTTGTCAGGCTTTAGAATTTGAGTGCAGATCTCACACTATTCGGAGTTTCCTTTTTAAAAACGCAATGCTGTGAGAGACAACATTAAGACTGTAAATGTAGCTCTCAATAGAGAATTTTTGAGTTCTTTCCCTTTTTGGGGAGTAGGGGAGGTACAGGGTTAAGTTCCAGGGCCCTGACTGGGGGTCAGACTGGGGGTTTGTTCAGTTTACTTGTCTGTAAATGGGGTTGTCATGATGATTGCAAGAGCTGAGTTAATGCATTTTTAAAGCACTTAAAATTCTTCTCTCACAGTCAGCCTCAGATGCACTTTAATGTTAATCTATTATTACCACTTTTGTTCACTTGCCATGAGGTTTAAACCCTCTTTCAACTGCAGGTCTTGCAACACTCTGTGGAGGACAGCCCACAGCTAGAAAGCGCTCCACATTTCCCTAGAGATTTGTTTTCAAGACCCCATATTTATTTCTCTAAAACTCTAAAATAGCAGGAACTTTTGCATTTTATTGAGTTAGCCCAGAGGTCTAGATTCACACTGTAGGACAACCTTCCAAGGTTCTATGTAGCTAGCCCTTCTTGTCAGATGCCCAAGGACCTGCTCCTCCCACACAAAGCCAAGCAGAGAACGAAGGTAGCTTCAGATAGGTCAAGTTAGTGAGATTTATCTGGGAACTTGTTTCAAAGCCCTGGGAACCTGCCTTTTATAAAGAACTATTTTCTACTTTCCCAGAATACAAAGTCTTGGAACTGTGAATTATCCACAAAGAAAAGAAAAGCAAAAACTCCAGCTTCCAGGTTAGATGGCATCACTGACTCAATGGACATGAATTTGAGCAAACTCCCGGGGACAGTAAAGAACAGGGAAGCCTGGTGTGCTGCAGTCCATGGGGTCGCAAAGAGTCAGACATGCCTTAGAGACTGAACAGCAACATGTATTTGTTGAGAAATTATTATGTTCTTTGCTAGGGGTTGTATATCCAAAGATGAACAAGTTCCTTAACTTTGAGGAGCTTAAAGTTAGGGATAGAAGCATGCTCAGTGGCTCAATCGTGTCCAACTCTTTGAGACCCCTGGGACTGTAGCCCACCAGGCTCCTCTGTCCATGGAATTTTCCGGGTAAGAACACTCAAATGGGTTGCCATTTCCTACTCAAGGGGGTCTTCCTGATCCAGAGATCAAATCTTAGTCTTCTGCACTGCAGACACATTTTTTACCACTCTGCCACCTGGGAAACCCCAGGTATGTATGTAAGAACAAGGTGATATGAGCGGGTGATATTATTACTTGGAGGAGAAGTAGGGGTTTGTCAAGATGAAAATGGGAGAAAAGGCCATTCTAGAGAGATGCTGTATAGCATGTGCAAAAGGTTAACAGTCAGCCAAGACCGCGGATTACTGATCAGATGAGTGAGAAGGCTGGAGTGACCAGGGCACAGTACCCTTCTCTCTCTGCTGAGCGGGTACCCACACCAGCCACACTGCTCAGGGCTCAGCAAAAGATGAGAGCAGCGATCACCCATAACTCTGATGCTCAGACGGGGAGCAGGGCACTAATTCATTTCCAAGAGGGACCACCAAGCTTATGAGGCTCCAGAAACTTGTGAAATGATTCACCTGAGCAGAGGTCATGGTATAACCCCTGACAGCTGTTGGGGGAGGGTGAGCTTGAGGGGACTGGTTTGCAGAAGCCAGGGCAGCACAGGCACTCCGGCGGCTGAGAGGTGCAAGCTCAGGGCTCATGAAGCGCCTTTGATGACTTTTCTGAGGTGTTGCATTCTGCCTTTCCCTGCAGGTGAGGGTGAGCTGGTAGACTGTCTGCACACCTTTGCAGTGTGGAGAACATTCCGGAAGGAAAGGAGCCAAGACAGGAGTTGATGTTTAGTTAGGAGGCTGGAGCGGTGCTTCTGGGGACCCTAAGGTCTGAAGGAAGATGGTGCTGGTGGTGACAGGAGGGGTCAGTAGAACCTGGAGCTGTCTCTGGACTAGAAATGGCAGGATGTTGAGATGCTGGATGAAGCAAGGAAGGAGGATGATGCTCAGGTTGGAGTCGTCCTGTGGTCGCAGGGGTCTGGGTGTGGAGCAGTGAGCGCTCTCTCAGCAGGGCTGAGCTGACCCTTCACTGGGTTTGTGCCACTGACACTTACAGCAGCCCCTGGAGGGGAGGATCCCCGGGTGAGAAGAGGGCCGGGATGCAGAAGGGTGGGGTGGCTGCCCACATTTACACAGGAGGCTGAGCTGCATATGACACCCACGTCTGCCCATCTCCTCCCTTCGCCACCGTGTATGTTTGCTGCCTTTCCAGAAGTAGGAGGTGTGGCCTCAGTGTGAAAGTCTGAAGTGTTCCAGCATTTTGGAGAACAGGGTGGGCCGATCCCCCCATCTGGGGGACAGAAATGGGGCCAGGAAAGGAGGGGATGTGAGCATCCAGCCCACACTGTCCTAGGGGGCTGGTACAGGAGCACTGAATCAAGCAGATAGTAAAAATGAAAGGTCTATTTCCAGGAGGGCTGCTTAGGGGGCTGTGCAGCGGCGGTTGGGGGGCAGAACGCACTGTTCACCTTGGGAGGACTGGAGGCCCGAGGCTCGGGGAGGATATGTGGGTTGCGCAGCCCTTGTCAGGGTGTTTGGAGATGCAGGATTCATCGGGGATGGCTTCAGGGACCAGGCAGAGGAAAATGAGGTCTCCTTTGTAGCAGCCAAGAGGGTTCAGTTCTCAAACAGACCAATGACACTCCTAGGGCTTCTGTGAACCACTGGGACTTCTGTCCACCAGAGCTGGTTCTTAAATTCTGCCAGTGGACAAGGTCACGGACATACACTTTGTTACCATGACCCTATTTCCCCCTCGGGCAAGTACACGCAGCTCAGTCCATGCAATAAATAATAACAATGACAGCAACACCTGCGCATTTGCCTGCCCCAGGCGTGGCACTAAGTGTTTACATGCACAGTCTTACTTAACCCCAAAATAATACACAGAAGTTAGTGCCAGTGCTTCCCACCTTACACATGACGGAATGGGACAAGAGCTATTCCTGTGTCTGTCCTAAGTTAAAAGCTTAGGAACCAAGGATCCTTCAAGCTTACTGTGAACATCACCCTTTTCTTACTCAATTAAAAAGCCCAGTCTCAGGACTTCCCTGGCAGTCCAGTGGTTAGGACTCTGAGCTTCCAGTGCAGAGAGTGTGGGTTTGATCCCTGGCTGGGGACCTAAGAGCCCACATGCCTTGGGGCCAAAAAACCCCCTAAAACATACAACAGAAGCAATATTGTAATGAATTCAATACAGACTTTTAAAAACGGTCCACATCAAAAGTCCTAAAATGATGAAAATAAAAAACCAAAAAAGTCCAGTCTGTATGCCTCTTACACAAATCCTCAAGCCCAAGTGTTCTCTTTTTCTTCTTCAAGTTTGTTTTCTCAGCTGACTAGATTGTGGGCGAAGTGACATCACCATCTGATCAGCATCTAAAAACATTTCAGCTACGTTAAAAAAAATAGAGATCTCGAACGTGCTCCCTTAATTACATTTGACCATTTGAGCAGCTGCGTGGAAACCCCGGGTAGCCGGCCTGTTCTGCAATTTGTTTTGAAAACAAGCTTTTCAGTCTCTCGGCTGCGAGGATCCTGTGTAAAGGGTGTACACTGTGAATCACAGTTTCAAAGGAAGACGACAAACACAGATCTCAGCCAAGTAATTTGTAAAACTGGATTGCTGACAGAAATTCAGGAAGCAGCAGAAAACAACCAAGCACAAAGACACAGTCAAGAGGCTGGATGTGACCTGAAGGAATCACAGGAAGAAGCTCCGGGGTGAAGGAAAGACGAGGAGCAGAGACCCCGAGGGGCTGAGAACACGTGGTCTGAATGCAGGATGCCCTGAATGTTTGGGACCTGAGCTGCCTTCAGCTGTTCCTAACGTGCATTTAGTTCCCCGAGGGAACAGGGAACGGACTGTTTCTTCAGTTAGATTCACAGCTTTCATTGTCATCATGAACTCAATCAGTCCAAATCTCTTTAATGATTACTTCATGGATTCTGTGGTCTTTTTCTCTAATAATAACAATAACAAAATAAAAATAAGTAACACTTATGGAGCTTTCTACCTTCAACAAGTATCAGAGAGACTTTCCTGGTGGTCCAGTGGTTAGGACTCTGAACTTCCAATGCAGGGGACTCAGGTTCAATCCCTGGTCAGGGAACTGAGATCCCACATGCCATGTGACATGGACAAAAATAAAAAAAATAAAAGGTCATTTGGATTCAGCCAAAAAATAAACAAACAAGAAAGCCACAACAAGTGTCAGAGTCCACTGGGGACTGAGTGGGTGGATAAACAAACCCCCGTGCAGGTCGGCAGGTAGTACTCTCGGGACTTCACTGGTTCATTTAAACTTCGTCACTATTCTATTCAGAAGCTATTCGTGAGGCTTTCTATTTTACAGATGAGCTAACTGAGTTCCAGAGAGGTGACTTAAGATTGTCCAAGGTTACACGGCTATAGGGGCAGAGGCAGAATCGGACTCAGGCAATCCCACCCCAGAGTCCCCTTCTCCATACTACTGGTCTTCAAGCTTCATTCACTCACTCTTAGTTTAAACCTCTCCATTTGACTAGACTTCTGAGATAATACAAACATGAAGCCTGAGTCATATGAAATGTGCAGAAAAATGCACCATGAAATTGTCAGATCCCAAAGCCCATTGCTCCCCTACACAGTAAACTAGAAGAATCTCTTCCATGAGAAAGCAATTCATCTCCTACTTTTATTTTTCAAACAAATATCAGTTAACTTGGTTGAATATTTATGTCTCACATTATGACTCTTCAGCAGTTTTTTCTTTTTGTAATTGTAGAAAATTCTTTCTTTGTAAATGTAGACACTTTGGAAAAACACAAACCTTTTTCTTACCAGATAATTTTCATAAGACTAGTTTTCTCAAGTTTCCTTGTTAAAAACATTAGATTTTTATCTTTGATTTATTTTATACTCCTTTGATTGGGTCTGAAAATATTTAAGTGGATATAGACCTCAAAGTTTCTAATCCAGATCTCTATATTTTTAGTTTTTATTGGGAAAACCATGTTCCTTTTCTGCATTTCCCCAGTTAATTTAACAGATCATGCCCTCCTCCAAAGACCATTTCCAAATATCTGCTGAGATCTCTTCTCCTCCACATCCTCAGGGTCCTCCCAAGGGCCACCCCACCACTTCCCAAAAGCATATATTTACTGACCTGATTCATTTCCTGCCATCACCTTTCAGCTTTTCTTAGGGAGCTTTTTGATCATTGAAAAGAAATACCTTCAAAGATGTATTACCTCAATAGAGTTTATATGATAAAACCATAATGTACAAAATTTATATTGAAGTGATACAGTTAAGTTTTAAAAGGAGACCATGGTAATGAGGTGACAAAAATATTGTTCATTTATTTTCCAAAATTCCTTGGAAAAATGAATCTACATGGTTACACTTGAAGGATGTTGTACTTTGCAATCACATAATAAAGCCCTGACTACATCGACATCATTCCGAAAAACTGGTGATGATAAAAGCTAAGGATATGGTTCCATTATATAGGATAAAGCAAGTTTCATTTACCTGTCTGTGTATATTGCTTGTTTTTAATTAATTTAAGGTGTTTTTTTCCTTTGTAGCCTTCAGATAGAGACACCATCTGCCACCATATAGACTCTAAAGAATCTGGATAGGGAAATATTCTCATTCTTCCCTTTTTTCTAACCCTTTAATCCAACAAATCTCAGGGCTTTCTGATTATAACTACGAAGTATTTTTCGTCTTTGTCCGCCACATGAAGAGTAGAAAGGAAGAAATAAACCTCTTATTATTTATTGATGATATGCTTGTCTGCATAGAAAACCCAAAAGAATATATGGAAAAATTATGAAAACCAATAAGAGTTTGGCTAGGCTGTTGAATACAAAATCAACACACTAATGCCAATTGCCTTTTTATATACCACCGAAAGTAAAAAGTATAATTTTGAAAAAACAAAAACAATGACAGTAGCAGCAAAAGTATGAAGGAGCAAGGGAGAAATCTTGCAAAATGAGTAAGCTCTTTAGGAAAACATTTTAGACCGTTGTGGACTGACAGTAAAGAAGGGCAAAGTAAGTGGAAAGATGGATTATATTCATAGATGGAAAGAGTCAATATCAAGTATTCCTATAATGGTCATTTTAAATCAAGGTCCCAAAGGTTCTGCCCCATCCCTCCCTACTGGAAACTCGACAAAATGATTCAAAAATGAATAAAGAAGAGAAAAGCATGAAGAATGGTTAAGAGACTCCTGAAAATGTGTCTTGACTAGTTACATAAGACCCATCATATGGCAGCAATGACTGTTGGTATTGGCACAAAGCTAGACAGACAAATGGACTGCTGTTGCTGCTGCTAAGTCGCTTCAGTCGTGTCCGACTCTGTGCGACCCCACAGACGGCAGCCCACCAGGCTCCCCCGTCCCTGAGATTCTCCAGGCAAGAACACTGGAGTGGGTTGCCATTTCCTTCTCCAGACAAATGGACAGACTAATGCAAATATGGAAGCTCTATTTATGACTGGAGAGGCATCAAAGATTCGTGAAAAAAAGAGTGGACAATTCAGCAAATGCTATTGATCCAAACAATGGCTATCCATATAGAAAAACATGAAGTTGGATTGCTTCCTCTCACATTAAAAATCCATTCTATGTGAATTTAAAGACAAAATCAAAAGGCAAAACTATGACAAAATTTAAAAGACAATTAGGAGAATATATAAGCTTGAAGTAGGTACAGATTTTTAAAATGAGATGCAAAAAACAAACTATGAAGGAAAATAAAGATAAGTTGAACTATGTTAAAAATAAAAATGTTTGCTCATTATAAGACAACTTATGAGAGTTAAAAAGAAAGTAACAACCTGGGGTAGGACATTTGCAATACATACCACTGACAAAGGATCAATATACAAATTAATAAAACAAGTAGGTACAAAAATAAGACAGACCACCCGATAGGGAAACAGACAGAGGCATGAAAATGTACCTCATAGAAAAGGCAACACGAATGGTCCACAAATAGATGAAAAGGCGCACAGTCTCATATAGCAATCAAGGTAAGGAAAATTAAGGGCACCAATTAGATACGATTTCACACTCACCCCCAAGTTAAAAAGTCTAACAATCCTACATACTGGAGAAGATGTAGAGACATGGAAATTTCCACTTGGGAAACAAATTTGGCCGTGACTAGTGAAGCCAACATGTGCGGGACCTACAGCCAAGACACCCAACTCCTGAGAAATATATCCTAGATAGTGCTCACAAAGAATCTGGACCAAACTGGGCAAATCCAGGGCAGCTGTGCCTGTGGAGGGGAAGGCAGGGGAGGGAGAACTCTGGGTGATTTTCCGGTTTAGGGCTGGAGCTGATGGCAGTACCACTTACTGAGATTTGGAAGCCTAGAAGAGTGGGGTGGGTATCCAGGGTCCTTTTTAGATTGCAGATGCCTTTTCTGCATCCAGGATGTAGTATCTTATGAGCAGATGGGAAAAGGAGTCTGGGAATCAGAGGAGAGCTGGGGGCTGGGTTCCTATGCTCATCCTTCTGTCCTCCCATCTGTTTGTCTTTCCATCAGAATCAAGATCATGAATGCTATTTAAGCCCATGGACTGGATGGGATA
Source organism: Bos indicus x Bos taurus (assembly GCF_003369695.1). Lineage (NCBI taxonomy): Eukaryota > Metazoa > Chordata > Mammalia > Artiodactyla > Bovidae > Bos > Bos indicus x Bos taurus. The sequence goes on along the minus strand of NC_040088.1, from coordinate 64,919,979 downwards.
TCTAGGCAGCCAAGAGAAATGGAGAAGATATTGGGACTGAACCTTGCTGTGCTCCACCATTTAATGATTCTTCAGACTTGAGATATCCAGCCAAGGTCACGGAAAAGGAGTGGCCAGAACGGCAGGAAAAAAGATCAAAGTGTGTGATATCCTGGAAGCTCCTGAAAGAAGCGCTTCCAGAGGAAGGGACAGTGCCAAGTACAAGGGTCAAGTAAGAAAAGACCGTTGGACGCGGAAACAAGGAAGGTGTGTGCGACCTTGAGGGATCTCAGTGGAATTGTGGAGACAGGAACATGATTCAAGTGGATTTAAGAGAAAATGGGAATGAGAGTGTGGGTGGCTGAACCAAGTCAGTCCTTTACAAACTCATGCTCTGAAGAGCAGCAGAGAAATGGAAGTCCTTTCTGGGAGATGTGGGGACAAAGGAAGGTGTTGGGGTTTTTGTTTTTTGTTCAGGATATGAGTTTCTGGAACTTGTTTGTATGCTAATGGGAATGATTTAACAACAGAGGGAAATTCTGATAAAAAATTTGGCGAACCAACGTTCTCAAGGCAAGAGGATTACATAAGGAACATAGAATTCAGATTATTGTCAACATGCGTGTTACGAAAAATGTATTTTGAAAAAAAATCATTCTCCCTAACTCTATAAAATAGACTATAAAATACATATTAATGATAACAATAATGACAGTGTAAGGTAAGAACCATGTTTATCAAGTACCTTCTGTAAGTCAGAGACTCTGCTGCTTTAGTCACTGTATTACTCTGACAACACACAGATGAAAAATTTATTAAGATTTTTTTCTTGATGTGGACCATTTTTTAAAAGTCTTTATTGAATTTGTTATGATATTGCTTCTGGGTTTCTTTTTTTTTTTTTTTTTTTGCTTTTGTTTTATGTTTTGGTCGTGAGGCATGTGGGATCTTAGCTCTCCAATCAGGGGTCAAACCCACACCCCCTACATTGGAAGATGAAGTCTTAACCACTGGGCCACCAGGGAAGTCCCCAAATTTATTTATTTATTTATTGAAATGTTTACAAATGAAGAAGTTGAGACTCAGAGCATTTCATGGGCTGGCAGTGAATAAGTCACAGATAGGTGATGAATAGATGGCCGGTCTAGGATCCAAATCCAGACTCTTGATTAATGCCTAGGTGCTCTGACTGCCCAGTGATGTTCAGATCTGGGTCTGGCAAGCCCCTCCACCTCCCTCCACCCTGTGCTTCTGCAAACCCCATAGGCCCTGGGCTGTTGCTCCCATAGAGCAAGATGTATCACAATTGGGAACCTGTCTCACTGTTTTGTTTAGAACATTTTTTCCCATTTGAAATGGTGACGTTATCTCTCCCATGACTGAAATGGTTACCACCGTTAATGCAAGAGCTATTTTCACATACAAGCTATTGCCTGAAAACAAAAAGTCCCATGAGAATAAATACAACCTGTTCAGGACAAGTTCTAGGAAGTTGTGTTTAAGGTTATTTGTACTTTCCAAAGTCTCCTTATTTCCAGTTCATAGATAAATGTGCATCTTTGTATGGCAATCTTCTGGAGATCAGGACATGTGTTTTTCACTGTTTTTATATTTCCTTTATCGTTCTCTAAGAGCTTGGTATTCTGGAGAGGTGTTCAATAGTGGAGATGCTGTCTGGTTGATGGCAAGTGTGTGTGGAAATCTCAGACTTAATGAGTTTCCTCCTATCTAGGTCATGAAGAACTCCAGGGAATGAGAACCTTATTGGATTGGATCCATGATTGAACAAGTTTTTAACATCAACCTGGGGAATGATCGATTGATTGCTAAACTTTGAAAAAAAATTTTTTTTTTGGTGCATGTATGCCATAGAAGAAGCCCTCATTATCTTAGCATAAAAAACCAATACAATGGAATCCACTTCTAATTTTCATGTTAGTTAAATTAAAAAAAATTATTGGGGTTAGTAGATTTACAGTGTAGTATTAGTTTCAGGTGTACAGCAAAATTAATGTGTTATATCTACTCTTATTTATATTCTTTTCACACATAAGCCTCATATTAATTAAATTTTTTAGATTTTTTTTTGATTGGGATTTATCTAGAAAATGAAACTAGATAGCAAAAAACCTAAATTTTAAAAAACGTGTATTAAGAAGGTTTAGATTAGGTCACATTATAATATGAACTATGTCTTTTTTAAAAAATAATGCTATTTATCTATGTATTTTTGCCTGTGTTGGGTTTTCGTTGCTGCTTGCGCTTTCTCTAGTTTTGGTGAGCCAGGGCTACTCTTTGGTTGCAGAGTCTGGGCTTCTCATTGCAGTGGCTTCTCTTGTGGAGCATGGGCTTAGCCTGTAAGGGCTTCAGTAGTTGCGGCTCATGGGCTCTAGAGCACAGGCTCGATAGTCGTGGGGCACGGGCTTAGTTGTTCCGTGGCATGTGGAATCTTCCTGGATCAGGGATCGAACCTGTGTCGCTCCTGCATTGGCAGGCAGATTCTTTACCACTGAGCCACCAGGGAAGCCCTGAACTAAGTCTCAGAATAGACTCAAAGGAAATTAATCTGAGGAGAGAGAGAACCTTTCTGACATAATCGTATAATCCTCTGCTGATTTTACACTCTGACCATGGAAAGAACTGTTTCTACAAAAATGTGCCCCAGTTTCATCAGTTTTCCTAAGGGCCTTTCTTAATCCTTTGATATTCAAATCATTCTTTTTCTGAAGCTCATCTTCATTACCCTTGTGGACCCTCTTCCGTCTTCAACAGTCCAACCCGGGTGGAACTTCCCTGGTCCACAGCGCTGCCTGTGATGAGGACGGTTGTCCATATTGTTTCCATGAAAACCCAGCTATTTTATGAGATTACAGTTTTGCTCTGTGCCCATCTAAACCAGATGTTTATAACCTCAGACCATCAGATCCTAATGACTTATGACTTGGTGACCTAGATGGCAATGGAGATGTGGTCATGGAGCAGAAAGAGACATCATCATGGTTGTGCATGGAGCTCCATTAGTGGCTCATTTTGGTTGTTGTTTCTCTATGTTATGTGAGTTTGGAGTTAAGAGAAAAATATTTGCCCATCCCAACTTGAAGTGGTGGGATGGAGGGAGAGGGGGGAAGACAGAAAAAGACGCTTCCCAGGTGGCACAAGTGGTAAAGAATTCACTTGCCAATGCAGGAGATATAAGAGATGTAGGTTCAATCCCTGGGTTGGGAAGATCCCCTGGAGAAGGAAAAAATGCAGCCCACTCCAGTATTCTTGCTTGGGAAATCCCATGGGCAGAGGAGCCTGGTGGGCTACAATCCATGGGGTCGCAAAGAGCCGGACATGACTGATCGCTCACACATACAGAAGAGAATTCGCTTTTAACTGCCTTTCTCACTTCATCCCATTCAGCTCTCTCAATGTTCTATATTTCTCTGGAATCACATCCTTCCTCCTGTTTCAACCCCAAGTCTGTTAGCCACAGTTACTAATGTTTCCTACCACCCACTCTTTTCCCCAACCCCAAGCACTGAGGGAGAGAGCCTAGAAGGGCCTGGAAGATAAAAGTGCTTCTCCAAGAGACAGGGCCCCTTAAACAATGAGGACATGGATTTAGGCCCTGAGAAAAGGTAGGAGGATTGCACCTTTAGTCCCCATCCCATAATTTAAATTCTCAGCACACCCCAGGGACCAAGGCGTAGCTCCCTGCAGCAGCTGCTCTAATTACAGCCCTTCGGGGAATGTCGTCATGCTCCGTCCAACCTCCCTCTCTACCACCCCACCCTCCGAATCACTGCTGCCCAGCCCAGGCCCAGAGCCACCACTTCCAATGCTCTGCTAAGGTCTAAACCAATGTTAGATGACCATCCTTTCAAGAAGCACTGTCTTAAACCACTGTCTTATGTCTGTAGGTTACATGCTATCCAGAGTACAGCAATCTCCGTTAATGAGATGAATCTACTTGTACTAATGTGAAAAGCTGCCCGAGATATATTAAGTCAACAAAAATGTGCAAAACTGTATCTATAATAAAACATTTTGCTAAATTATTGGTATTGACATATATATTAGTTCATGGAACTGGACATTAAAATGGAAGATTCAATGACATCAACACTGTAGGTAGGATAGATGTCAGATACCATGCAGAGCATGACACAGGTCACCCTGGAGGAATCTTCAAAGTAAATACAGAGAACTAGTTCTGGGCCCATTGAATCCTGGTGCCTATTTTGAGAATATAAGCGAGTGGAGATGGGGGGCTTTGGGAGAAAGTGAATTTGAAGAGTTCTGCTACCGAGGCCAGGAACAGGGAAGTGCTGGAGCCCCTTGAGGATGGGCTCCTCCAGACCCTTGCAGAGCTGGGTTTGCGTCCCTCAGAGTTGGGGGACCTCACGGATTGGTGCCTGATTCATGCCCGACAAAGCAAAAGCGGCTTGTGGCAGGGCGAAGAGCAGAGGGCTGTTTGTGCAAAGTGACCACGCTCCCATAGATCTGTGTGTATGGAGATGTAACGCATGGCTGTTTCTTGCAGATCCTGGTGAGAGAGCCAGTCTGCTGTCACTTAAAGTCCATTAAAGTCCAAAAGGAGGGGTGGGAAGGGCCAGGGCCTCCATCACAGAGAGTCTGAGCCAGGAGTGGATACTGAGACCTGAACTGGGCAGGATCCAGTCGAAGCAGAGGCATCCTCTAGGCCTGAGGGCCTAGCAGGGGACCCACAAGGTGACCCTGAAACACCCCGGAAAGGAGGTGTTGACTCAAAGCATTTTTTCCGCCCAGTGTAGTAGCCAGCAGCCGAGTGGGGAGGTCCGCGTCTCTCATCACTTGTGTTCCCCACCCTCGACTTGGCCAAGCCAGCAAGTGGGAATGAAAGAAAGAAAGTGAAATCGCTCAGTCGTGTCCGACTCTTTGCAACCCCATGGACTGTAGCCTACCAGCCTCTTCCATCCATGGAATTTTCCAGGCAAGAGTTCTGGAGTGGGTTGCCATTTCCTTCTCCAGGGGATCTTCCTGAACTAGGGATCGACCCCAGGTCTCCTGCATTGCTGGCAGACACTTTACCATCTGAGCCACCATGAGGAGAAAAAAAAAAAAGAGAGAGAGAACCAGATGCACCATTTGCAGGAAAGGAAGTATCTTCTTTGAACGAAGGCTGAATTCATGAACCAAAGCTTGGATATCTAGTTTCTAGATATCTAGTTTCTGATTTGCTACTGTGTTTTGAGATTGCATGACAGTCTAGTTCCTAAAAACTGAGCAAGAAAATTGAGGAGACTGCCCAGTGATTAGCCAGTGGCAGGGGAAAATTTCCCTGCTGGATCAATTTTAAGGGGCCTTGGAAACAAAAATACAGCAGCGTTATTCTCACACCTCTTCGTTGTGCTTCATGGAAAGACTGGTTTCATAAACAAGGTAAGAGGTCCCAGAAGAGAACCACCAGCTCCGGTTATCTCCAGCAGGGTGGGGACAGGGAGTTGTCCTTTTTTTCTCTTATCTGTTTCCACTGTGTTTGAATTATGGAAGCAGAGCATGGGGACTTTTGTAATCAGAAAAGCTGTGATGACAAATATGCCCATCTAAAATAGTAGGGCAAAAAGTCATCTCCGTGAGTGAAAAAAAAATATGGTAGAAAGAGAGCAAGTTGAAAAACAACATAGCAATCATTGTAGCTAACATTTGTAGAGGCCATTCCATTTTCCAGAAGATTTTCATCTTAATGATCTCATTTGATTGTTTCAGCAACCCTGGAGATGTGCATTTGAATTATTCACATTGTGCAGATGTAGAAACAGAAACAGTCATAATTGTTGGTTACTTTGCTTGGCCAACAACACTGCTAGTAATGAGAAGGCTCAGATTTAAGTCTCTGCCTGTGAGTCCCATATTCCTCCTATTGCATAACATCAAGTGCTGCCCTGAAAGAACATTGAGTTGTCAGGAAGCATTCGCCCAGCCCACTCCCTGTGGAGGGTACGTGGTCCCCTGCTGACATGACACAATAAAGCCATGTTGGCATGGCCTGCATTGACAGTATTTTTCTGAATTATATTCCACTTTCCTCTTTAAAGAGGATCTCTATGTGTTCCCTCCCACCTTCAAACTGATATTCTTGCTGGATGCCTTGCCTGTCAATGACTCCATCATTTTTCTAGTATCACAGTCTCAAACTTCAGTTTTCTTTGATTTCTCCACCTCATTTTATTCCAAAGTTGGTCATTTTTAAGTCTTTTAGCTTCTCTTCTAGAGGAACTTAGATCTGTTCATAATCCATTTCCCTGGATTGGACATCCCCCCTTGGTTCAGATGTTTAATTTCCTATGTGGCTCACTGCCAATTGTCCATTTTCAAATTTGCCCTTTTCTGGAAGCTTTGTCTGACCACCAAGGCTTCAGCCTCTGTGTTTCCAGTTATACACTCTGTGTTTTAACAGTCTGTTCACATTGCTCTCTGGCTGTCTCCATCCCAAGAGGAAGGCCATCCTTGAGGACATGATTGCATCTTACCTTTTATCACTGTTTAGCACAGTGCTTGACAAAATGCTAATTTCCCAATGAAAGCTGAATGAGTGAATGAGTAAATTTTTTACAAAGGGACATATCTGAAGCACATGAACTCTGGGTGTCACAAGCGGGAAGAAGAGTGCTGGGTGTCAGAGGGAGAGAGACGGCCAAGCTGTACCACCGCATGTAGGGTCTTTCCAGTCCAGGGATTGAACCCGTGTCTCCTGCATTGGCAGGCAGCCTCTTAACCACTGGACTACCAGGGAAGTCCTAAAAGAGAGACTTTGGTATAAAAGGCCCCTAACACACATTTTCACCCTTTACTTCCAGCCACTCACTTCCAAGAGTCTTCCACTTCCTTAAGGCCTGTCTGCTCATCACTGCTTTGCCCAAAGCCTGGATCATCCTGCTTCTTGCTCAGTGGGCCTCCCTTCCTGAAGTTCCTGGGAGTCACCCTCAGGATGCTGGCAGGAATGTCTCCATGCTATCTCTGAGCTGAGCAGAGACCCAGGGCCACAAAGGGCAGCTTGCCTCAGAGAACTTCCCTACCTGGAACAAGCTGGTAGCCTCTGCTGAGATGCTGAGCAGATGACATTCCAAAGCACAGAGAGAGCGAGCTTTTGAAACTGAACTCCTAGCTTAGCAGCGTAGTAAGAGGAGGGAGGGTGACTCAGCCATCTCATGTCAGGGGCAGAGGAGCAGCCGGGCTGGGTGTGTGCTGCTCAGCACACTTGCATTACTGCTTAGAACACCAGCACCCGGGTGCTGGATTTTATCACAGAGCAGCCTCGCTGCCACATGGCTCCTTCTGACATGAGCAGTCTGGCTTTGTGGAAGGAAGACTTCCTGTGGTCAGCTGGGTGAGGTTGGGGGGTGGAGGTGGAGAACTTTGGGTGGAGGTGAAGGTGGGGACTCTGGGTGGGGGTGGAGATGGGGGACTTTGGGTGTGTCTCAGGACAGGTAACCCAGGTTGGCCCACTGCCCAGAAGGTCCTGCATGTAGATTAATTTGTTGTTTTTAAATGTAGATTAATTTGGCCGCATTGGGTCTTAGTTGTGGCATGTGGGCTTAGTTGCCCCCGGACAGGTGGGATCTTAGTTCCCTAACCAGAGATTGAACCCACGTCCCCTGCATTGCAAGGTGGATTCTTAACCACTGGACCACTGGGGAAGTCCTGCCGCATGGTTAATTCCATCACGGTGACTGCAATTAAAGCTTCCCTGTCACCCAGCCTCATTGTTTCAAGATTTGAGAATTTCAGACATTTAATCTTGACAAGCTCAGGAAAAAGTATATTGTTCTAATGATCAACCACAATGCATTTTTCCCCTTCTTTACTGAATGAAGCTGCTCAGCCACATTTGCTAAAAAAACAGTCTTTAAAAGCTGATTCATATCCCCTAACCTGAAGTCCTTTAGAGCTGAGATTTATCCAAGCATTGGTGCGAGGCTTTATGTGAACTCATTTCATCCTTTTCCTTTTAATCATCAAAGGTTAAGTATCCTCTGGGCGAGGAGAATTTCTCTTCTTAAGAAATGATTACAATCATTTCCCTGATCTGTTCCCCTTCCTACCTCATTTTCTCAAAGTCTTGGAGTAAAAATAAAAAACAAATAACGACTTCAGTACTTCGTGCTTCTAGAAGAGCCACGCCCACCTTGGAGAGACGGCAGAGTGGTCCTCACAGCTGGGAATCCCAACTTAGACTAGGAGTCTCACTTCCTATGCCTCTGGACTCCTCCAGCTTAGAAGGTCAGCACTCTAGGCCTTGCTGGAGAACTTGACCCAGGACTTTGCTCTCAAAGATTCAGCTGAAAGAACCTCAGGTGGAGACACCTCTCCATACTACTGGCTGCTCCCATCTGCCTCAGGTCAAGTGGCCACTGGCAAGTAGGCAGCTCAGACTGCTTTGCTTGACTCTCCTATAGATCTGTCTCCAATAGCTCAGTTGGTAAAGAATCCACCTTCAATGCAGGAGACCTGGTTCGATTCCTGAGTTGGGAAGATCTGCTGGAGAAGGGACAGGCTGTCCACTCCAGTATTCTTGCACTTCCCTTGTGGCTCAGCTGGTAAAGAATCTGCCTGCAATGCAGGAGACTTGGGTTCGATCCCTGGGTTGGGAAGATCCCCTGGAGAAGGGAAAGGCTACCCACTTTAGTATTCTAGCCTGGAGAATTCCATGGACTGTGTAGTCCACGGGGCCACAAAGAGTTGGACATGACTGAGCCACTTTCACTTTCTTACAGATCTGTCTCCAATAGCTGGGTTTTAATATCACCATTGGTGCTACCTTAACTCTGCTCCATGTGTTTCTGGGCTGGCCTTTGAGGACTTGATTGACAAGCTCCCTCATTCTTAGGCTTTAGAGCATGGAAAGCAGAGAGGCATTTGATGAAGGAACCATGGATCTTGAGTGGTGGATCACGATGCTGGATGGATGGATAAAAGGATGCAGGGGATGGCTTTCTGTAAGGAACTTGGGGATCTCTTCCTGCACACTGAGATTGGGTGACATGGGGGCATCTAGAAGTGTTTTCCAAGCAAGGCAGTGGGGCTGACACAGCTTCCAGGCATTTCTGGGGACTGGCATAGGGCAGCAAGAATACAGTAGACACTCTGGTGACTACCGATGGACTGGTTGAGGGCAACCTGGACTATTTTGAACGGAGGACTTGGATGCCCATGGTTGGGTATGAAAGTCAACACCACCCCATTGGAAATCACAAGCTGGTGAGTCAGGTGCCTTTTGGATTACACCAGCCTCTAGAGTAAAGACAGTGTTGGATGCAAGGGAAAAGGAGATGGGCCAACCTCATCCTGTGAGATTTTCTTCTGATCAGAACCAGGTCAATCTGTGTACTTTTCATGTCTGATGATGGGGGATCATTAAGGCTCCTCCTGTCTCTTGTTCTTTTCCTTTTCTTTCATTGACTTATTACTATCACCCAAGCAATTCATATGAGCTCAAGCTTCATTAGAAAAAGCACTGTTTTTAGACTTCTGTTTAATGTTGCACAATAGGAAGATCTGTGGAGTCTAAATGCCATTCTTTTTTTTTTTTTCCGGCTGCGACTCAGCCTTGGATCTTAGTTTGCCGACCAGAGATTGAACCCAGGTTACCTGCAGTGGAAGTGTGGAGTCTTAATCAAAGGACCACCAGGGAAGTCCCTTACATGCCATTCTAATTTTCCTCAATCTTTGCATTCTATCCTAAACAGCTGTACTTTTACAATATTTGTACATATGTTAAGAAGCCATCTTTCTCCCATCCCTCTGTATTCATTCACTCTTTCATCACACTTAAAAGCTAGTGTGCAGATAGCCTTGGGAGAACAATTCTGGGAAAGTGCTGTCAGAGAGGGCACTTGTAAATTCCTCAACAGTGCATGTGGCTTCCAGCCATTAGCAGTGCCATCCTGTAGAGCTCTGCTGTCCAATATGGTGGCCACCAGCCACATGCAGCCACTGAGCTCTCACAAGGTCAGACACGTGCTGGTTACTCCGTCTTTGACGGAAGAGTGAATGCATAAGTGAATGAATATGGAGGACTGGTTCAAAGGAAGATGTGCTGCATGTTTAAACTATGCACAGGGTCGTGAAGAATTAGTAGGCCAAAAAATGTATGAAAAATAGTGGTTAGTAGACATTTGGTTCTGTCCAAAACTTTCACAGGACATTTGGTCTACACCAAAAGGTTCTCGATATTTGGTCACTTTTGGCCCTGTCCAAAACATCCATGGCGACATTTGGTCCATGTCAAAAGGTCCTTGATATTTGGTCCTGTCCCAAACCATCTGACATGGAACAAATATGCCCATGATGTTTTGTGTGCGTGCGTGCTACGTCGATTCAGTCCTGTCTGACTCTTTGCAACCCTATCGACTGCAGCCCACCAGGCTCCTGTGTCCATGGGATTCTCCAAGCAAGAATACTGGAGTGGGTTGCCGTGCCCTCCTCCAGGGGATCTTCTTGACCCAGGGATTGAACTTGAGTCTCTTATGTCTCCTGCATTGGCAGGCAGGTTCTTTACCACTAGTGCCACCTGGGAAGCCCTCATGATGTTTCGGACAGGACCAAGTGTCCTGCAAAGAAAATGTTCATTAGTATTTTTTAAAAGTTGATTATATGTTGAAATGATAATAGGATATACTAGGTTGAATAAAATATATCATTGAAATTAATTTCATCTGTGGCTACTAGAAGATTTTTAAGTTAGGAATATAGTTCGCTTGGTGTTTCTCTTGGACAGTTTCACTCTAGATGGCCTGCTTCCACCCCCTTCACTTTCCTCTCTCCCAGGAAGGAGCATTTCCTCTGGGTACCATCATTATCTCCATATGTAGCACCTCTCATACCCTAGTGGCTGCCTATTCACATCTGAAAACCGTTTCCAGCGTCAGAACCTCTTGAAGGAGGAACTTTCATACCCAGCCCACAGTGCTGTGCTTGTTATAAAATAGACAGACAATAATTAATTGGTGAATACTGATCAATTGCTCCTATTAGACTAAACTTGTATGAGGCAAGGCATTTACAATTGTTAATGTGGTCTTAAGTATAATACTGCATAGGCATTCAGTATGTGTGGGAAACATTTCAGAGATAATTTCTAAAATACATATGAATTTTAAAAATTCCTGGAAATATTTTTTTCCTAATTATTAAAACTTTTAAGGGTATGGTGCTAGGTAATTCAGTACTGTTCCTATACACATGGGGGTGTGTATTTATTTCACAGTGTACATGAATGCTGCTGGATAGAGTTGAATTTATGGTCCATGTGGTCACACCTGCCCATTTACAAAATAGACACAAAACCCAGCTAGATTCTAATCAATTTTCAAAATTCTCTGATGTTTTCAAAACCAATTGAAATCAATCAATTATAAAAGAGAAGTATAAGTTAGGTAAGAGTCATAATTTTTTTTAACCAAAATAAGCAGAATTTAAGACAGTAAACACACTAGAAAATATTTACTTAACGTTTAACCCTTAACTTTGATGAGTTTGCTTCTCAGGGGTCTGGGTTTGCTTTTATGCTCATCTCAGGTCAGAATCAATATGGTCAAACTGAACATTTTGTAGACGTGAATGCAGCCTGGCCCTAATGCATCTTTATGGTTAGACATTAGATAAGTATATTAGTGAAAACAGATTTATTATTTGTAAGAAAATTTTATGAGTTTGACTCAAGACACCAAAGTGTCTGGTATCTAAAATTAACACAGCATTAGTTTTTCATCAGTTATTAATATAGAGGGAATCACTGTATCTAGATAAACTTGGTAGATTTAAATAAAGACTTAAGGTTTTATCTGGTTAGCTAAATCACATTGTAATTATTAATCTTACGATCATATTTTTGAAAAGCTGTCTAAACTTATTAATGATTTAATAGTGGAAGGAATTGATGTACACAAAATGGTACAGGAGTACTTGGATGCTGTCTCTTTTCTGAATTCAGGCCTCCCTCCCAAGTTCGGCTGTAAACACTTTGCTGGCTTGAATCTGTAATGTCTTGAATTACAGTTATTGGAGTAGCTATCTTATTTTAAAATCTAAATTTTTCTTACTCACTTAAAAAAAAATTCTGCTTGTGGGATCAAATTAAGGGAAGTGAGTACAGGTTTGATTGAAGGTCATGAGTCCTGGTCCAGACACTAAACAGCTGTCTGGCCAATTCAGCAATTTCTCTAAGCCTTGGACTCCTCCCCCAGGCTATCCCTCTCCCTCAGCATCCTCCTTTGCTATCTGGTCCTGACTTTGTTACCCTTCACCCACATCATGATATGTGTGTGTGTGCTCAGTCCCTTAGTCATGTCTGACTCTTTGTGACCCCATGAACTGTAGCCTGCCAGGCTCTTCTGTTCATGGAATTTTCTAGGCAAGAATACTGAAGCCAGTTGCCATTCCCTTCTCCAGGGGCTCTTCCAGACACAGGGATCAAACCTGTCTCCAGCACTGGCAGGTGGATTCTTTACCACTGCGCCACCTGGGAAGCCCTACATTAGAGTAACTGGACTCTACTAAACTACACACTCCCACGTGGCAGCATGCACTAAGTATCTTAACACATTATTTTAATCTTAATAATTTATCTCATAATTTATGGAGATCATCAGCCCCACTTTTCAGCGAATAAAACTGAGGCTGGAGAGAGACTGAGTGGCATGTCTAAAGCACAAGTAAATGGTACAATTACTATTTCTACCTACATCCCAGCATTGTCTGATGTCCTCTGGCTATTCCTGAACTTGCCTTTCAACCAGAACTATTTTGAGAAAGCCCCACTCTGAACTAGTATACTCCTCTCTTCCCAAAGCATTAAAACAGAGACAACATCTATAATTATCAGTAATTGTTGTTGTGGATCCAAGTATTAATACAGAAGCAAGGAGACCTCTGCAAGATTTGTTGTCGTCGCTGTTACAAACTTAATTATTGGGTAGAAATGTTGAAGGTTGCCTCTAAACAGAAGAGGAGTAAGAGAGCCTTTCCCGTGAATCCATGGCAGGAAACTTGGGCTCTCTTTCTGGGTCATCCTCTAGCTTTCTCTGGGTGGCCTTGGGCTAGTGATTTCAACACTCCTTAGCATCCTGGGGTAAGATGGGATGATGACACATGGTGCCTATTTATTGCACTGCTTTGCCAGGATAATTGATTGTACTGGTCAAGGGCTGCAGAGGAATGGAATTACCTTGTGTATGACAAACCATACTATACCTGGGGCAGTGGAAAGTGCAGGGATCCAAAAAGCAGATTAACCTGTCTTGTTTCCTTAGTTTAAAAAGGGAGGTGGACGGTCACCAACTGTACCTGCTGAAGTTCTCCTCGAGCCGATAGAGCTGTTGATCACTTTCACAAGCCCTCGAGACGCTGGCAAAAATGAATCCACTATCGTTTGGGACAGACCTGGGCCAGCGATGACTCTTTGTTGACACTTGCATTCTTTGAACAGAGAGACACACAGTTGCCAGGAACACTCAGATTCCTGCCATTACAGAGGAGCCTCAGTTACTTTTTTGACGTGGTGTCGGTTCCTCTATTAACTGTCGCGGGTCCCCACGCAGGTGACTCCATGCGGCGCTGCTTTCTTCCCCAGGGCTGCGGTGGCCTTCCTAGTGCATTGTTCCTAACTTTGCGTTCAGATTGCTTGGGTTGCAGAATTCTAAGAAATAAAACGATGCCAATTGCTGATGTCGGAGTTGCATACGACAAAGCCGGTGGGTCGCCATGGGGTCACAGGAACTTCAAGGTAAGTGGTGGCCTGGGGAGAAAGGCCTCCCCGCAGAGCAGCCCCTCATTCTGGGGACGAGGTTGGGGGGGGTTGGGAGTTGGGGGGATCGGGCGGGAGCCGCCCCCTCCCCCGGACCTTTGGGGCAGTGTGGAGTCAGCCGCGATTCCTCTTGGGCCCCTCCAGCGCCAGGAGGGGGATTCACAGCGACAAAGGAAGGGGGGTGCGGGAGGCGGGGGCCGGGGGCTGCGGCGCCCAGGCTTGCTGGGCGGCGGAGGAGGGAGGCCGCCCAGCACCCCGCGCCAGGTCTCCGCGTGTGCAGTGTGTTGTGGGCCGGCCGCGCCCCTCCCCTCCCCTCCCCTCCCCTCCCTCCCGTCTGGTCCCTTCCCCTCCCTCCTCGTCCCTCCCCTCCTCTCCCCTCCCCTCGCCTCCTCCCCGTCCCTCCCCTCGCCGCGTCCCCTCCCCCGCGGCCCGGAGCGAGCGCCGCGCCAGCGCCACACGGCCCGGCCGCCGAGCGCGACGACACACACCGAACAGGTGGCCGGAGGCTGCGGCGCCGCGCGGGCACAGGCGGGCGAGCCCGGGGCCAGGCCGGGCTAGGCGCGGCGAGGGCTGCAGGCCGGGCATGCGAGCCGATCGGGCTCCCGGCCGCGGCCCCTAGCCTCGCGCCGCGCGCCCCGCGCCGCGCGCCCCGCGTGCAGTCGCCTCGGCCCAGGGCGCTCCGGCCCCTCCGGCCGCGGTCACCGAGGGGCGCGGGCCGGCCCGCGGCGGCGGCGGCGGCGGCGGCATGAAAGTGACCGTGTGCTTCGGGAGGACCCGGGTGGTCGTGCCGTGCGGGGACGGCCACATGAAAGTTTTCAGCCTCATCCAGCAAGCGGTGACCCGCTACCGGAAGGCCATCGCCAAGGTGAGGGGCCGGGGGCGCGGGCGGGGGCGGGCGGGCGGCCGAGGGGGCGGAGGAGGGGCGGAGGAGCGGGAGGAGGGAAGGCGCCGGGATCAATATGGCGCTTCCTGGAAGGGGAGGCGGCGGCGGAGGCGGGGAGAGGGAGCGCGCGGCGGCCGGCCCGGCCTGCGCCCCCCGGCCGGGCTGCGGGCCGCAAACTTCCCCGCGCCCGGCCCCCACGCCCCAGCCCCCGCTGTTCCTTCGAGGTCCGGCCGCCGGCGCCCCGAGCCTCCGGGGAGCCGAGCCGGAGCCGCGGCAGGGCGTGCGGAGCCTGCTCCCGGCCGCGGGCTGCGGCCCCGGCTCCCCGCCCTGGGCCGCGGGCGGAGGCCGGGCGAGGGAACTTTTCCTGCTGGAGCGGAGTTCGCCCCGCGCGCGGGGAGAGTGGCTCGCTGGTGCCTCTGCGCCCCCCGCCGGGCGGTGGGGGGAGCCCCTCCTGCGTGCCCTGCCGGGCGGGGGTCCCGGGGCGGGTGGGGGCGCGGCGCCGGGAGCGACCAGCTCCAGCTGGCTCGCGATCGTTGCTGGAACCCTGCACTTCGGACACCGAGAGGCCCGGGAGCACAGCTGGCTCCTGGGAGGAGCACAGCCTGGAGATGGGTCACCGAATTCCGAGTGTTCCTGCCGGCACCTCGCCGTGGACCCGTCTGCACCGAGCTCCCTGCGGAGCCCGGGCCGCGCCCCGGCCTGGAGTGGAGTGGATTTCCCTTTTCCCCGTGGAGTGATAACATTGTCTCCACTTCCCTGCATTCCTCTACAATGTGTCAGAAGTGAAAAGGCTTTTTGTTAAATTGTTTTATCGTCTGTGTCTGTTTGACAACAGCCCACGCTTCCCAAGTTTCTCTCAAGCACCTGAGGATATTTCCTTTGCGCCAGAGGAACGTTGGTTGGAAAGCACAGTCACTTTCAGAATTCCCGTTTTGTCTCCGATCTTGGAGTGGTTCGAGCCCTGTGGGTCTGGGGGCCACAGAGGAAAAAATTTTTTTACACTCCTGTTTTGAGGAGAGAGGAAAATTAGCCCGCGTTTGGCCTTTTAAAGATAACCTTGGGGACGGTTAAGAACCTGACACAGTGATGGAATATGTTGACTTTATTTCAGGGCTCTAAAATGTTCCTTACAGTTGGTTGAACTTTTATTGAAAATCAAATAAAATTAGTGGAAATTGGGCACCTGCTTATCTTGAACCACTGTCAACCTCTGAACCTACCTTAAATATTTTAAAGGGTTGTTTATGGATGACAGTTTGTGATCTAAATGTTCGGTACCAATAATCAGATTGCACATGTACTCAGGAAACCAACAGAATAAACTGTGAGAGGAAAGAAAATAATATATACTTTGCAGTGTGCCCAGGTTCCGAGTACAGAGGAGTGATGGACGTTTCTTGGCTTACATGCTTAAAATGGACCTGCTTAACATTAGTCATTTACATGCTTAAACATTAACATGCTTAACATTAGTCATATTTCATTATGCACATGATGCATGTGGGTGGAACAGCTTGTTTGGGAGATACAAATGTAGTTGTTTGGGTCATTTGTATGCTCCACAGAAATTCTTAAGCATTTACTGTGACTGAGGCATTGTTCTGGGTGCTGGACATCTGTGAGATCCACTGGCTGCTTGTGGAAATTGGACTGTGAGACTCAAGGAGATATAGGCCACACGGTCCTGCAAGTGAGGGTAACCAGCCTTTGGATTGGCGAGTTACAGTGCAGTGGGGAGAAGACAGGCCTCTGGGGTTTTGAGTAGATGGAGTTGAGAAGCCTTTGTGAGAGAGCTGGACTTTGTCTTTAGGTATCGGTGGTGGTTTTGCAATGACTGGGGAGCATGAAGAAGGAAACATAGGTTTCTGCAGGGCACCTGGGAAAGCGCCCAAGAGAAGCAGCATCAGAGCTGAGTTTTGAAGGGTAGGCGTGAGACTGATTACTGTTCCTGGTGGAGATGGAAGGAAGGAAGGGTCATGCTCAGAAAGTGACGGTGTTGTTGGAGTTGGAAATAAATGACTCAGAGGCTTCCAAAATTGTTTAAATTCTCTTTAAGTACAATTCACAGTTCAGCAGGTAAATTTTAAAATGGGCTTTGTGGTCTACAAAGTTCAGTCATCAGATCACAAGACTGTTGACTCTCCAGTGTTGTATGAGCTGGAGTTTCTTCCAGGTCCATTTGTATTTTTTTCCTCTTAAATGATTAGGTAATGGCTAAGATGAAACTTTAGTGGTTCTTTCCATTTTGTCCACCTCCTTTAAAATGGTTATGCAGCAAACACTTATTAACACTTGTTTTAACTTTTATCCTCTTATCTCTTCCTTACCCCTTACTGTTGAATAGAACAAGATAAATTTTGTATGAAGAACTGGGTAGCTGTAGAGTGGTGTTTGGTTGCTAGGTGACATGTGCCATGCCGAACTCCCATCTGGTGGGGGAAAATGGGGGAAGATCATGTTTATGGCTTTGTATAAAAACCAGCTAAGCTGGAAAAAGAAAGAAAGAAATTAAAGGAAAAAGGAAAGAGAAAGAATGATCCCAAGCCACTAAGACTTTCTCTGCAGTGAGCATTTTGTGGTGTGGTGGGGCTAATTTTTGGCATTATATTTAAGCTGTTTTCAGGTTAAACAAATACGTTTTTCTGGGCAGTGGAGTGGTGTGACTGAATACCAGAAATGTCCTCAATAAGCAGATATTTGAAGGCTTACAGTTATTCATAGCACTTTTTTCCCCCTCCAGTTAAAAACTTTTTCTGTTTATGATCCCTGATGGGTGAAAATGGGTTGGCTGTTCTTCCCCATCCACCCATGCTCATCCAGACCATCTCTGAGGAGGGTGCCCTGCTAGACGTGGAGGACCGTGTCATGTGGACTGTTCTGCTCCTACCTGTGGCCTGACTCATCCATGGCCCCCGATGGACATACGGTGCAGAGCACCAACTGCCCGGACTCTATAATGTGGTGACTTGGCTTCTCAGGGCTTTGCCTGCTCTTTCTTTATTCTCAGTGGATCAGGGCTGGCCTGACTTCCCATTTTTTCCTGCTGTGCACCTTAACTCTGGTTAGCAGGAAAAAAAAATCTCCATTCTTTTTTAAAAAAAATTGTTTATTTGTTGAAGGGCTACTGTATGCAAAATGTCATGCTCTATGAAGAAATGTAAGGCTGAATTCTTGCTTTCAAGAAGAATGTAATCTGGGAAACAGGGTGAATATATTAAACTAGAAATAACAGTAGGCAATAACATTAATTAGCAATAGAGTGGTACATACAGAGAGTAGCTGCTTCTGGATTTCAGAGATGGAAGTGGTCATTATAGCCTGGGGGTGGCAATCTCCTGGAATCACTGGGGTTTGCGTATACTAGGCTTAGTCAGTGGGAAGGCTGGCCTGGATTTAGGATGGCACTTCCTAACTGGGTAGTGGAGTAACCCCCAAATCCATCTGCCTGGCTTAGGTGTCCTGGTTTGACAGGTGAATCTGGAATGTGTTGGCTGCCATGCTGAGGGGTGAAAGGGAGGGCATTGTCGGTGAGCATCAGGGCTGGTTTGGCTCCTGTGCTGCTGTCCTGTCAGATGGTGGGGCAGGACCAAGCTGAGGAGGGCCGGGAATGCCAGGATGAGACCCTGAGGCTTCGTATAGTCTGATGGTCCGGGGGGACTGAGGTGTTTGGGCAGGACTAGTTCTCTTCCGGGCAGAGGACCAGGATCACCTTCAGTCCACAGAAATACTGCTGGTCCCTGAGGAGTAATGAAGGGAAGAAAAAAGTGAGGGAGGGCTGTGACTGGAACCTCTTAGCTCCCTTCCGTCTCACCCCCAGACCTCTTTTAGGTCTCAACCCCTCTTTTAGGGGTTGAGGGGGAGCTTTGGATTGAATTTGGAGACCTGGGTTTTCTCACCGTTTAACCTTGGGCAGACCAGCCCTACGGAGCCTCATTTCCTCATCTCTTGAACAGGTTCCTCCCCAGCAGGGTTCCTGTGAGTACTGAGGGGTGATGAATGGGCAGCTCCTCAGCTCTGCATCTGGATCCCTAATTGGTTTTACTCACCAAATGGTTTTACTGCCTGTGAGACTTTCCTGAGTAGTCTGCTAGTTCTGTTTGGGTTTTTCCTCTTTGCTCGGGAAGACAGTGTGTAATTTAATTAAAGAATAGGTAGGAATGTTAATATTTGCCTAAGCAACACCGCAATGAAGAGCACATTGTGTGTGTGTGTGTGTGTGTGTGTGTGTGTGTGTGTAGAGAATGTAAAAATCGCGGATGTTACAGCTTTACTCTGGGTTGACTTCTGGGCCTCCATTTTTATTTGGGGGGAGGGGCACTGCTTCTGTTCTTTGAGCATGGAAACCTTGAGTTATTTAATAGCAATTTATTTGTGGCTCAGCTGGTAAAGAATCCACCTGCAATGTGGGAGACCTGGGTTCCATCCCTGGGTTGGAAAGATCCACTGGAGAAGGGAAAGGCTACCCACTCCAGTATTCTGGCCTGGAGAAAAGAGTCGGACACGACTGAGCAACTTTCACTTTCAGTTTGTTGGTACATAAAAAAAAAAAAAAACACAAACATAAATTTATGGGCAGTAACTTTTGAAAATACACTTTCCTTTTTGGGGGGTGGGGAGGACTGTTGATTACCAAAACCATGTAAGTCATGGTTTGTATGAAGAATCTTGTGTTTGGTGTGTGATTTCTTGTGGACAGATGGCTGACTGCATGTTGTTACACATTCGCAAGTTTATTGAAACTTTTAGGAAAATAGGAAACTTTTAGGAAATTGTTGCAGAGTTTGAATGACCCTATTTTTGAATAGTGAAATGAAATACATTTTATTATTTTGTTAACATTTTCTCATCTTCCTCTTCAAAAAGAAAAAAAAGAAGAAACATGTCTGAATGGTTGATCTTTCTAAAATGCACATTTCCATGTACTCTTCTGCTTAAGGACCCCAATATCAGCTTTCCCCAGAGGCCAGGTCCTACCACCTCAGCAGGGCCTGTCCCTTGTAGGACCCCTCCTGCCTCTTCCACCTCAAACCCTCCCACTTCATCCCTACCCATTTGGCCTTGCTTGCACTTTCCTGCCTTTGCTCTGGCATTTTCAGTTTCCCCCACCTAGATCACTTGCTTGCTTCACATCTGCTCCTCTCTTGAGCCTCAGCTCAGCTCCGGCTGGCCCCGCACCCAAGGCTGTTTGAGGTTCTCCCCGCTTCCCACAGCTCCCGTACTGACCTGGAGGAATGTGCCTTGTTGTGGGTGCTTCGGGGTATTTGTTTTGGAACAGAACTATGCCCCTTCTCCTCCAGATGAGGTGCTTGAAGGTGATGGTCCTGCCTCAGTCTTACCGGTATCTGCCATGTAGTCCATCTTACAAGCTGAGTAGGTGCAAAATTGAGGATAAATACGTGGCACGTATTCTCAGACAAAAAATGCACTTTTGCTTGGAAGACTGTATGATTTTGAAGACTTTAAAGTTTTGTATGTTTGGCGTATTGGGACAGAGATTGATTTAGTGTGGTTTCAGGGTACCTGGAAGTTATTCTCTGGTGTCATTTGTTTTCAAGGAGTTTGGTCTGTTTTTCAGCCAGAGCAGAGGAATCATCCTGGGGTTTGCTTTGGGCCTGTTTCAAGGCTGGTGGCCAGGGCAATGCAGGAATCTGGCCCCAAGACACACCTGTGCTGGGTCTGGCGCTTCTAATTCTGTCAGTTGGGATCCGTGGGTAAGTGCCAGGAGTAAACAGAAATGTTTAGGATCTGAGATTCACAGGGAGAATCTGGCGATGCATGGTGCTTCCTGGCTTGTGACGAATGTTGTGAATTGGGCACGGGAGGTAACCTGTGCACGTCAAAGGGCCACGTGCACAGAATCTCCATCTGTGCTGGAAGGTTTGTTCAGGCCTAGATTTGGATGCAGGTGGGTGGTGGTGAACACTTGAAAGATGACCCGAGCCCTCTGCCCTTTTTCAAGGATGGAAAGAAACACATACGATTGGTCTAGGAAAGTGCTTTCCCCAAGTGGAGGTGCTCTTCCATGGCGTAGAGGTGGGCAGCCCACACAGGCGACTTTTCTCCCACTTGGCTACTCACTTAGCAGTCCAAGGTGCCACCAAGGTCAATGGCAGTGGAACAGGGCTCAGAAAATTTATGCCAATTTTTTTTTTTTTACCAGTTTTTGGCATCTTTTCTGTGGTATCTTTGGTATCTTTTACATGGAAAAGAGAAAAATCTTAATAAAAAGAAATGTAAAGTTCTGTCATCATAGTAGGAAGGTGATTGTTTTTTGTCTTACAGTCATTATTTTATCCAATTGAAAATTTTTTTCCATTTGGAAGGATTATGTAAAAATGCTTTTCCTTCATGGCTCTGTCTTCCTGCATCTGACCTTCCATCTTTAGGTGTTCCTGCCATTAAATATTACTTTTGTTTATTCATTTCTCCTCCTTCAACTAATATTGGAACTTAGAAATACAATTTCCAGCTTCTTTCCAAATGACTTGAAATGTGAATTATTTAGTTTTTTCACTCTCGATACTAGCTTATACACACACATGAGAAATTGAAAACACATCTATAGAAAAAATATATACACGAATGTCTATGACATGATTTGTAACAGCCAAAAAATAGAACAAGTCAAATGTTCA
Organism: Bos indicus x Bos taurus; assembly: GCF_003369695.1. Classification (NCBI taxonomy): domain Eukaryota; kingdom Metazoa; phylum Chordata; class Mammalia; order Artiodactyla; family Bovidae; genus Bos; species Bos indicus x Bos taurus. The sequence continues at coordinate 64,898,711 of NC_040088.1, read as the reverse complement.
TCAACTGAAGAAAATGTGGTATATCTATAACATTAGAATATTATTAAGCTGTAAAGATGAAGGAAGCTGTGATGCATGCCTCACTAGAGATGCATCTTGCAAACCGTATGCTACATAAAGGAAGCCAGTCATAAAGGCCCACATACTATGAGTCCAAATTTACAAAATGACCAGAATAGGCAAATCTGTAGACGCAGAAAGTAGAGTAGAGTTGCTGGGGCCGGGGGGTTGAAGAATGGTAGGTGGCTGTTTATGGGGATGGGGTTGATCTTTGGGATGATGAAAGTGTTCTCAATTTAGATAGTGATGATGGTTGTATGCCTCTGTAAGTATACTATAAACATCACTGAATTGTACACTTTAAATGGATGAATTGTGTAATATATTGTTATGTCTCAATAAAGATGCTTAAAAAAATAGACTGTATAAGCCACTATGGACAGAGCTCCATTTTTTAGGTATTTAATAGTTCTGTGTTTTTCTGTGTTAGAGATGTTCAAATGAAGACTGGCTATTTTTAGGAGTTTTCCGTACAATGTGTGAACCTGCTTTCTTGAGGTTGCCCGCTCTCTCCTGGTGCTGTCTGCTCAGCCCTTGACTGTGAGAATCCGCGTTCCCTAGTACCTCCTGGAAAGGCTTCACCAACTGACCGTTCACCTGTTCTGCCTTCTTCTCCCTCAGCCCAGTCCACCAGCTGTCCCGGTGGTTGATTCAGATGATCTAAGATGTCCATCATGGAAGAACTTTTCCAGTTTTTGGGTTTGAGCTTTGGCAGATCTCACAAGCTCTGTGCGCATCAGTTTTCCCATCTTCATCTCCCTATACTCAGAAGTTCTGGGCTGGCTTCTGCTTTCTGGCCCCCTGGGCAACAGCCACCCTGAGTCTGCGTGGTTGGTGGTTGTGCCTGTGGGACCATCAGGCATGAGAGGCTTTTCAGAGGTGCGAACAGAGTAGATCTCAACTCCTCCGACCCTCCCTGTGAGAATGTTTTGCTTCCTTTACTTTGAAATGATGGGCTTGACCTGCAGGTCAGACATATGCTGTTTGAAAGTTAGGATGTATTTTGCTTGGACTGTCCCTCAGAATTCCTTACTGTCCCAAGATAAATATCTCTTAAAATAAATTACATGCTCAGAAGTAACTTAATAAGACTGTGTCCTTTATGAAGTGTTACTAAAGGTATGATTCTGCATGGTTCTAAATGTATGGCATGTGTATACACATACATGCTCAAATGTATTCATGAATTTGGTATTTTTATGGTGATATCAATTTAAGGGGTTTTAGAGATGACTGGTCCCTACTTTTAATGTTCTTTAATATTCAGAAATGATAAGGCAAGTTTTTGGAACTCAGGTTTATTTTTTCCTGGTGTGTAGTTTTTCTTGTTTTTGTACTGCATCCCTGTATGATAGGATTTATGTATCTGAAAAGACCTCTTTGAGATATTCTATTATACAAAGCAATCTTTCCTTCTCTGTTTATTTTAGAAAACAACTCACTATATATAAAAAAAACCTAGGGTTCCTAAATACTAAAATAATGTGGTATTAACAGATGAAAAACACAGAAAGGCTGTTTCTGTGTAAGTGGTTGAGATGAGAATGGGCTATTTTGTTCTAGTTCTTTGCAGTATACAATAAAAACTGGGAAATATTTTTTCATGTTCGTGATTTAATTTTTTCCAAATCTAATATTGAATCCAGAATTAAAAAATAATCCATTTCCCAGGGAACACAGGAAGGCTTTTAAGATACACCATTTGTAATTCTGAAACCTGTTGTGCAAAGTCATATGTGAATACTACTTAGCCAGATTCCTGCCCAACAGGGGTATAGTCTAACCTGAGATTCTCTCATTCCAGCCAGCAGCACCTGCAGAAGAAGGAGGGGAGATGTGCATGTTATTGGTTCCTGGTGAGCCACCATACAGGATATGACTAATCTCTAAATCCATGAAAGCTGAATGTAGGATTTGGTATTTTTATTGTTTTGTTAGAGATCTGGGAAAAAACCTTTCAGATAAATCAAGGGGATTGCTACATGAAAGTGCCTCATTTGGATTGATAACTACTTAAACAACTGCATCTGGAAGGTGGTGGCATTTCTGCATTGGTACTGCCTGAGGAATATGAAATGAGTCATATTTTAAATTATGAAGGCATATACTATTGGGAATTTTTTTTTCAAGGAAACCTGGAAAGCTAATAAAACCCTGAATTTTTTATAGTGGAGTCAGTTTTATCTTTTGTATTTCATGACCCACTTTTTAAAAACACAGATGTTTGGTAAAACACAATTAGCTGGAGGTGGAAAGTTTGGTGGTGGATGTTTTTTTGTTTTTCTCCTTCTAGGAGGCAAGCACATCAGTATGACACAGTCTGGGCCAGGATTCAGAAGAACAGATTACGTCATTTGTGTATCAGAAAGCAAGAACGGTAACCTCTGTCAGCCTAGGATCCATGTCCTTCATGGGATTGTTGTGAACGTTTAAAGAGAGAATGTTATAGAAAGGCCTTGCAGGAAGGAAAACAGAGATTTTGAGAGCTATACTGTTCTTTCGCTCTTGCTAAGAATGGTCACAAGTGATTAAGGCTCACTTGAATAAATGCTTCTAAATTGTTTCTTCTCATCTTCCTTAGAACTGCTCTAGATGTGGAATATTGAATATTTCGGGGGAAAAAAAGAGTTCTCCCTTTAAAAGTCTTGAAAGTATTTTGTTGTTTGAGAAATAAAATCCCAGTGACATTGTTATAGATGCTCCAAAGATGTCCATAGAGGAATATCTTTCGTCGTTTTTGGTTTTGGCCATGGCAGTTTTGAACTTCGATAAGTCTCACCAGCTGTCTGAGCCGCAGTTTTCTCATCTGCAATTTGGGAGTATTTTCTTTAGTTAGCAGTCATAGAGATCAAGGGATTTATTATAGATAATTCCCCTGCCATGTTATAGACTCTTAGTCAATTTTATATCTTTTCCTTTCCTTCAAGTTTCACACAGAAATTAGACACACTTTTAATGGCTAATTCATAAAATCAACTTGATTTTTATTTGATTTATAATTCTAGTTGTCATTTTTCAAGATGGTTTGTCAAAGAGTTAGCACTTTCTTCTTAAAAGTACTATAGAAATTCCAGTATTTAGTATTCCAGTTTTGGTACTTTTACTAAATCAGTTGGAAATAGGGGGAAAAAAATGTTCTAATAATCCAGTAGCTGATTCTTTTACAGATCAAGAAGTGTGTTTATCCTAACTGTAGCTTTTTCTGTTATTAGCCTTTTCTTTTCTTTTTTTTTTTAACTTTATCTATTTTTGGCTGTGCTGGGTCTTCATTGCTCCCCATGGACTTGCTCAAGTTGAGGCAAGCTGGGGCTACTTGTTGTGGTGCTTGGGCTTCTCATTTCGGTGACTTGTTGCAGAGCTCAGGCTCTAGGGTGAGTGGGTTTCGGCAGCTGCACTCGAGCTTAGTTGCTCTGTGGCATATGGGATCCACCTGGACCAGGATTGAACTCCTGTCCCCTGAAGTGGCATGCAGATTCTTAACCACTGGACCACCAGGGAAGTCCTATTAGCCCTTCTTATTTTCTAAAATAATTGCAGCTGCCATACTGCTAGATGAATGGAGATTATGGGACTTTACTTTGCTATATTTACAATATTTTAAAAGGCACTGGTTACACATTATTCCATTAAAGAAATCTTTTGAAAGTTGGAAAGAGTAAAACTAGAAATTGTAAATACTATTGATACTTAAAAAATCCTAAAGATCTTTAAGACAGCTGTTTTAAAGACCTTTAGCATTTATTAACTAGTAGTTCTGAGAGTACACTGGAGCACAAAGAGATAATCTGAGTTATAAAAAAAAATGGGAAGGTTGACAGTTTTGTGACCCCTCTAATCCTTTATTCAATAGGCCTCTATAATTCACATGCCCGTAACACTTCTTCACTCTTTTCTGTATCTTTAAGATGGTGATTTCGGGCAGCTAAATCAGCAGTAAATGCACACCGAACATCTTTTGCTTGGGTAGATAGTTGTAAGGGTTGACAGATTGATACAACTTTTAATACTTTAGTTCAGCTAAAGGCACCCAATGCCAATCACCTGAAGACTTCGCCCAAGAGTTGACCTATTTATCATTCTGAACCAGGAGTGGTGCCTGAGAGGCTTCCTCAGGGTTCTGGGTGGGGCTGTGCTAAAATGCCAGACTTGCCAACTCATCAAAACTCAACTGAGTTCATGCCCAAGAGGACCACTTCTTACTTACCTTTTCCCTTTCACAGTATTGAGAGTTGTCTTCCTCTCTTTGAGGACTTTAAACACCTTATTAATTCAAGCTTCCTCCCTCTCTGCATATGTCTTTAGGGAAGTTGCTAGGTAGTGATTAAAATAATAAAGCTTATCTAGTTGTGCAGCATTCATATTTTGACTTTGATTGCTTCCATATTTGTTTATACACATTGTGTCAGGTGAGTGCATTTGAAATCCAAAGCTTTTGATTCACACAAGGCCTAAAAAGAGATACAGCAACACTGTTGATTGGAATTTATATATATCATTTCCATTCACAATTTCCTGTGTTTTTGTGCTTTGTAATGAAAGTGATAAATAGTGCTTTCAGAACCTTTCCAGAATACCCCAGCATTTTATAACAAAACTGTAGAGAAATAGCTCTGGGGGAGTTTTTTTCCCCCCAGCTTTATTGAGGTGTAATTGACAAAATTGTAAGATATTTAAAAGTGTGCACCGTTATTTGATACACCTGTACATTGTGCAGACTTCCTCCCATTGAGTTAATTAACGCATTCATCTCATCTTGAGTATTTCTTTATGTTCTCTGGGAACATTTAAATTGTACTCTTTGACTTGGGAGCATTTTAGACAGATCTGTTCTGATGGGTGATTGGAGTGGAGTTTTAGTCTAAAGCAGAAGAGTTTTTGGTCCTGGGCTGTTTTTCCACCTATGAGGAGGGAAGCCGCCTCCTTTATAGATTCAGGGGAGTGGTATTTTCAGGTCAGTCTTTTGGTGTCAGTAACCTTTCTAGGTCAGAATGGATGATAGAAAGCTCTTGCACAAGAGGTGCTGTATCAAGGGCATTATGTATCTGCTTGTCACATTGGGGAGCTGTTGAGAAAGTACTTTTAACAGTGATACCCATCACATCTCAGTCCCAATTTGTTGAGGAGTTTCCGACAGGTAGGAGGGTAAGCAGGACACAGTGGTATCAGGTAAAGAGTAGCAGTGATAACGCCTATTATCAACAGGCATGGTTAGCACTCTGGGGGCATTTTGTAACATCAGGCCCTAAGTCTGGGCTCATGCTCAGTAAACCCATGGAGTGGTAGTGAGGCAACTCTGAGTTTATGGGTGAGGACGCTTGGGCTAAAGAAGATTAAGAAGGTGGCAAACAGTTGTACATCTGATGTGACCCCTCTGGCTGGAGAGCCTGTACTGTTCTACAGGAAAGAATGAACAGCACCCATTGGAGAAGACAAGTTCTTTTCTGATCTAGGTTTCATCTAGTGGCTCATGAGTGAAGGGAAGAAGTGCACATTTGGGATGATGGAGCTGGCTGGTTCAGGGAGGCTAGACGTCGAAGCCCCTTGCTGCTCAGGTGTGGTCTATGGGTCAGCAGTGCTGGCTTTGCTTGGAAGATTGTTAGGAATGGAGAATCATGGACCCCATCCCTGAGAGATGCTCTCAAAATCTGCGTTTTAGTCAGATCCTCAGATGATTCTAAGCTTCCCTGATAGCTCAGCTGGTAAAGAATCCAAATGGGTACCCTCTCCAGTATTGTGACCTGGAAAATTCCATGGACAGGGAGCCTGGCAGGCTACAGTCCATGGGGTCACAGAGTCGGACACGACTGAGAGACTTTCACTCACTCAGGTGATTCCAGGGGCTTCCCTGGTGGTTCAGTGATAAAGAACCTGTCTACCAATGAAGGAGACTCGAGTTTGATCCCTGGGTCAGGTAGATCCCCTGGAGGAGGAAATGGCAACCCACTCTGCTGTTCTTGCCTAGAGAATCCCATGGAAAGAGGAGCCTGGCTGTCTATAATCCACGGGATTGCAAAGAGTTGGCCACAACTTATTGACTAAAACAACAACAGATGATTCAGAGCAGTTGCTCTCAACTCTGGCTGCAGGTAGGAACATCTGAAAGGGTTTTAAGAACTGGATGCTCAGGCTCCCCACGAACCAAGGGAATCAGGTCTCCGGGTGGGAGTGGATACTGGTATTGCTCCTCCAGGATTTCTCTGTGCTTCCAGGGTGAAGAACCACTGGTTTAGAGCAGCTTCCAGGCCCTTAGGGGTTGTTGTGTTATGTGACCTGGGACCTGCCGCCTTGTAGCTATACATGGAAATTTCCAGAACATAAGTTGAGAGGATGAGCCAGGGTGCTCACAGGCTGGTCACTTAAGTGACAATGGCTCCATCTGTACATTTTCATTTCTGACTTTTGAGGTCGGTCACTCCCCCCCTTAAAATTTTTCTATTTTATATTGGAGTATAGTTGATTGACCTGATGTGAAGAACTGAGTCATTGGAAAAGACCCTGATGCTGGGAAAGGATTGAAGGCAGGAGGAGAAGGGGTTGACAGAGGATGAGATGGTTGGATGGCATCACCGGCTCGATGGGCATGAGTTTGCGCAAGCTCCAGGAGTTGGTGATGGACAGGGAAGCCTGATGTGCTGCAGTCCATGGGGTTGCAAAGAGTCGGACAAGGCTGAGCGACTGAACTCACAGTTGACTGACAGTTTTGTGTTAGTTTCTAGTGTACAGCAAAAGTGATTCAAGGTATAAATATACAAGAATCTATTCTTTTTCAAAATGAAATCACTCTCTTCTCCTGCCTGTTAATTAATTTTGAGTTGTATTTGTGGATGCAGTTGACAGCATCGGTACTAGGTATTCCTGAGGTTTCAGCTGTTAACTCTTAAGGACATCTAGTCTGAGTTTAATGACAGAAATGGCTTAAAAGGTTCAGAGGAGCAGTAAAACTGACAGCCCAAGAGATAGAAATAAGGGGGGAAAGGAAAGGTCATACTGAGTCAAACACATGAGATTTGGTGCAAGTCATGTGCTGTCCTCTTGGTGTTTGTGATGTGTAGTGACAGGACAGCTAAGACTTTTGGTTCTGGGTAAAGCAGGCTTGTGAGCAGTGGACTGAGCACTCCTTTTGCTAGAGCTTCTCTTCAGGCTTGTTTGTGGCTGTGCCTGCCTATGTAGGAGAAGGCACACCCTCACCAGGCCAAAGGGCATTCCTATCACACACATCCACTCTCAGCTTGTTGGAATGTTCCAGTCAGACAGTCCCCACCCCCACACCAGGGAGCAAGGGCAACAGGTGCCTCTGGCCTGAGGCCTCGGGGACCTGAAGCCTGCCACCTGGGTCCATTTTATTAACTTGGGCATGAAATGAAAAGACGTTTGCTCCTTGGAAGGAAAGCTATGACAAATCTAGACAGTGTATTTAAAAAGCAAAGACATCACTTTGCCAACAAAGGTGCGTATAGTCAAAGCTATGGTTTTTCCAGTAGTCATGTATGAATGTGAGAGTTGGACCATTAAGAAGGCTGAGCAATGAAGAATTGATGCCTTCAAATTGTGGTGTTGGAGTAGACTCTTGAGAGTCCCTTGGACTGCAGGGAGATCAAAACAGTTGATCCCATAGAAAGTCAACCCTGAATATTCATTGGAAGGACGGATGCTGAAGCTGAAACTCCAACACTTTGGCCACCCGACGCGAAGAGCCAACTCATTAGAAAAGACCCTGATGTTGGGAAAGATTGAAGGCAAAAGGAGAAGAGAGTGACAGAGAATGAGATAGTTAGATATTCATCACCGACTCAGTGGACATGAATCTTAGCAAACTCCAGGAGATAGTAAAGGGCAGAGGAACATGACATGCTACAGTCCATGGGGTCGCAAAGAGTCGGACACGACTTAGTGGTGCACACAACAAAGACGACAACAACAAATGGCATTGTAGTCTTTGCTTTTCCTGGCATTGTAGCTCCTTATACTATCCGTACATTTTTATACATTTCCTTTGTTACTTGAAGTAGGAAAAAGGACAGATGACCAGCTGTCTTTCTTCACATGGATTTGCCAACCGACCTTCATTTGGAAAGTTTGCACATGGGATGGGGCTTCCTGCCACTCCCTGCCCACCCCCCAACTCCAGTCATAGTGCCAGGAAGACCCAGTACAGGGCTCACCAGCCAGAGATGATAAAGACAGGACATGCTTTCCTCAAGGGAGATTTCAGAGATGCAAAGTGCAATATTTAAAACAGTGTCTTCAAAGGTACTGTAGCTGTAAGAACTTACTTACAGACCTGTTAGAAATTACTTTAGTTAAAGGTGTAACGTGTTTGGGAGCACTGCCCTTGTGAGAATTTTTTCTTATTTGGCAGTTTCAAATAGCACTTAACCATGAGTTGATTAGTGAAAATGTTGTTTGAAAATTTATGTATGTTTAGGTATTGCTGCTTAACAAACTACTCAGAACTTAATGGCTTAAATCAATAACTAATTATATCTTATGATGTAGTGGGTCAGAATTTGTTCAGGGCTCAGCTGGGTGATTCTTCTGCTTCATTTGGAGTTACTTGGGGATATTCAGCTGGCAGGTGACCTGGTCTGGAAGGTCCTAGATGGCTGCATTCATTCACATGTTTGGTGCTGGTGGGGTTGGTAGAAGCTTGGGCTTCACTGGGACTGTTGACCAGGGTACCTAGTTTTTGCATCTCCAGCATGGAGGTCTCAGGGCTCCTAGAGAGGGTGTCCTATGAGTCAGAAGAGGAAGCTGTCACTTTATAAAGACCCTAATATGGAAGCCAGCACAGAATCACTAACCTTATATTCTCTGTGCCAAACCAGTCACTAAACAGCAGAGATTCCAAGGCAGGGGATGCTGGCTGCACTTCTCAAAGCCATGAGAGTCCAGGAACTTGTGAGCATCTTTATTTTGCTGTCACTATAGAGGGGTGTGTGTGTGTGTATGTGTGTGTGTGTATTGCAGATAATATAAAACATTCAGTCTTTTAATTGTTCTGTGTCATGTTGTAAAGTTCTCCTTTTCTTGGTCTGGGCACAGTAATAAAGTGTATATCCTGAACTGTCAATGCTGACAAATCTAAGAAGTCATTGGAGTTCCTAATTCATGAGTCCAGAGATCTATCAGCTTTCCTAGGCTGTACAGCAGAAAGAGATAAAAATAATAACACTTTGGGTTTACATGGCATCTCCTCTGAGAGGTTCAAAGTGGCTGCGCCGCTCAGGATTCCTTTATTGGAATGTCTCCTGAGGTAAATTAGTCATGTATCTTCAAGTTCATGTACCGATGAGGAAATGAAGTAATTCCATCAGTCTACTAAGCAACAGTGTTCAGAATGCAGCTCTTCCAATGTTCCATGTACTAATTAGAACTGGAGTATGGGTTTACCTTTTTTAGAGGGGATTCTGGAAGATGCTGGAGATGGACTTTTGAACATCTGGTAGTATTTTGAATTATATGTTTCCTGCCAAAACCAGTGTCAAGTTTAAAGAAGAGTCAATTATTTTTCTAATGTGGATTTTTTTGAGGGGGGCGGTAGAAGCTTATGGATATTGCATCACTGGGGTGTTTCACTATAATGAGTTAAATTCTTTGGGTTCAGCAGAGATAGGCAGAAGGCCTGGTGAAGGCAGCTGCTCTCTCATGAGTGTGTGCTGTGGATGGAGGGTGGCTTTGGAAGTGGGAGAACCTTGTCCCCTGTGTGGTGTCCATTCCCAAGCCCTCTCATTGTGGGAGCATCCCCTGGTGCTTATGGGTAATTCAGTGGAGTTTTCTGGGAGTAGTTTAACCATATGTTAAGTTCACCATGCTATTTAGTGCCTTACTTTTGGGTAATATCCTGCTCCACTGTAATGCTCTAAATGTGGTGCTGGTTGCATTCATTCAGTTTTACTTAAAATGAAATGCTTTACATGTAATTGATAGGTATCAGGCTTTGGGAATAAAATTCTCTAGTCACTACTTGTTAAGGGCATCTCCTGGTTCCTGACCCCCTCACCACCACCACCCCTCCCCCGCCAAGTGTGCAGTAACCCACCCTGCATATTCCCAGCAGGGAAAGTCCCCAAGGACAGCTTCCGTCACAACACTCTCCAGCTCAGAAAAGTCCATGAAGCTTGGCAGGGCTTCCAGGCAAAAACAACCTGTATCAGCCTTTCCCCTTGACTCCCACCACCTCTCTTCACCTGCCCATCTTAATAGAATGGACTCATATTTCCCCAAAGCTGTGCTGTTTCCTGGTTCCCTAGCCTGGAATCCTATTGCCCTCATTTCTCTTCTCACTTGGGTTCTCCCATTCTTTCCTCTGTGTTGTTGACAGAGCTGTGCCTTTATGTTCAGATAGATTCAGGGCTTTCCTGTCGCCCCCAGGACAGTCTTCTTCCCACCCTCCCAGGGAGGATTCAAGGCTCTGCCCCAGTCTCTGTTTCTCCTTGCCTGGCACCATGTGCCATTGCCTAAACCACTCAGGGTCATCTATGCCACAGACCCAGGTGTGGCCCAAAAGGTACCCTCTGCTCCTCCCCACCCACAAACTAGAGAGATCCAAAAATAGACACATCCGGTTATAGGGATATAAAGCGTCACTAACACAAACATTTTATTTTTGAAAGGAAGTTACCCCAATAATTTCGACTGTGTTATCACGTGTTTTATTAGTTGTAAATAATTAGAAGAGGATGAACTTTTAAGGGGCTTCCCAGGTGGCTCAGTGATAAGAATCTGCCTGCCAATGCAGGAGACACAGGAGACGTGGGTTCAATCTCTGGGTTGGGATGATCCCCTGGAAAAGGAAATGGCAACCCACTCCAGTATCCTTACCTGGGAACAGAGGAACCTAGTGGGCTACAGTCCATGAGTTGCAAAGAGACATGGCTAAGTGACTGAGCATGCATGAAGGAATTTTTAGGAGACAGTGTGCTGATATCATCAAGAAGGACCTTTTGAATGTTCCTTCTGCAGCATGGTGCTGGTTCTGCACTGGGAATCCTTGGTACTGTCCAGCTTCCCCTGCTGACAACTGTGGCTTGACATGTTGGATTTACTGCACTCAGATGTCGCTGTAAAGATTGTGGGTGGATACTCACGTTCCAGGGGGTGGATAACTTTTCCATAAAGTGGCTAAAAGAGGGGGAGGTATGTCCTTAGTGGAAAAACAGTGTCCTTGGAAACTGCACCGCAGCTATGACTAATGCTTGGAATTGATTAAGAAATACTCCTCTGGCAGTGAGGAGCCACTTTTTTACGTGTCTGTGTCTTTTATCGGGGCTTCCCTGGTAGCTCAGCTGGTAAAGAATCTGCCTGCAATGCAGGAAACCCCGGTTTGATTCCAGGAAAGATCCCCTGGAGAAGGGATAGGTTGCCTACTCCAGTGTTCTTGCCTGGAGAACCTCATGGACAGAGGAGCTTGGCGGGCTACAGTCCATGGGATCGCAAAGAGTGGGACTTGACTGAGCGACTAAGCACAGCACAGCTTTAAACCTGAATGAACATTAAGGGTTTTTTTTTTTTGCATTTGCTGTGCTGAGGAGTGGAGTCTGTGAAGCGTCAAGAGACAGGGAACAGGTGCTGCTTGATTAATGACCATTTTTGAATCGAGGGAGGAAAGTGAACTGGTAGCCTTAGCCGGGTATTTGAAATGTTCATCTCTTCTTACCTCAGAGGATTGGCAAGACCCTTTGGACTCTGTTCTATTATCACCCATCTCCTTAGCCCCAGGGTTGGGCAGAGCAGGAAGTCCATGCAGAGTGAGTGGTGCAAACGCACCTTCCAGAATGCTGTGGCTGCATCCTCATGGATCGGAGCAGTTAGACAGTAGGGCAGTTAGATGATGGATCAGGGGCCGTTAGATGATGGTGTAATAGAGCATGGCTGGGCACAGACCTTAGCACTGGCCATTGCTGTGCTGCCATTAACCTGTACCCCATTACTGCATGACTGTTAGTGGTCCGGCTCAGCCATTGATTGGCACAGCTGTGGGCCCCTCCCCCAAGCAACCAACTGTCAATGAGTGACTGGTAGAGGTCCCGCTCAGCCATTGGTTGGTGCTAGACCCCACCCACAAGCAACCAGTTGTCAGTGAGGGACCGTTAGTAGTCTTGCTCAGCCATTGGTTGGTGTTAGGCCCCACCCACAAGCAACCAACGGTCAGTGAGGGCCCATTAGTGAGGCGTTCAGTCAACTTCCTGTAGAGTGGTGGTCATCAGGCAGAGAGAGAAGTAAGAGGCAGATCCTGGCCTTCTCCCCCGGGCTCTCCAGCTTACCAGGCCTCAAACCAACAGGTGAGCTGGGGCCCAGGGAACAGGCTGGGGCCATGTCCTGCAGGCTCCAGAGCCCTCACTAAGGCCACCCACTAGCTGTGCCTAGGCCTTGAGGTGGTGATGACCCTCTCCCCCATCCCCACCTCTGCAACCTCATGGTATGGGTCACCATCTGTGGGACCTGCTCTTCCTCCCACCGTTGTGTGGGTGGCCAGAAGAGCCTGAGGACTGGTTGGATCCTGTGCCCTTGCTTTCTCAGTGATGATGGCTGGAGAGGGTCTGGGGACCTGGCCCTGAGGGAGCCGCCAGCTGAGATCTGCTCATCTCAGCCAGGACTGGACCTCGGAGGTGATGGTTGTGCCTAGGGACCGTGTCCTTTCTTGTTAGAACAGAGAATAACATTCAGTTGGTGGAGGTTTAGAGGAGCATCGTTCCCTTACTTTGTGTGACCTGACCTCAGGAACACAGGCTCTGCCACCAAGACGTTTGCAACAACTCCCTCGCCCTTCCCTTTCCTTCTCTAGGAAAGGGCTTTGCTGAGAGTTCTTGGGGGAGTTTGGGGTTTTTGAAGGCATGAGCCACTCATCTCCTTGCGTGACCCTGAAGTAAACCTTTCTTTGCTCCAAACTCTGACCATTTGGTGGTGTTTGGCCTCGCTGTGCATTGGGCCCATGGACTGGTGTTTTGGTAACAATGGGTCAGGGACAGTGAAATGATGGGTTGGAGCAGTTAGATGATGGAACGTTGTATAGGAGAGTTCAGTTCAGTCGCTCAGTTGTGTCCGACTCTTTGTGACCCCATGGACTGCAGCCCACCAGGCTTCCCTGTCCTTCACCAACTCCCGGAGCTTGCTCAGACTCATGTCTATCGAGTCAGTGATGCCATCCAACCATCTCATCCTCTGTCATCCCCTTCTCTTCCAGCCTTCAATCTTTCTAGGCCTTCAGTTTGGTTTCTTTTTCTCCCAGTGGGGTGATTGTCTATTCTGTGATGCTCTTAAACTATCAACCAGAGTGTGGGTGCATCATGTATGTGTGTCTGTGTGAGAGGCTGGGGTGGAAGGTGGTTACTGCACTGTGTGAGTTCTTTGGCCAGAGACTTGGGATTTATTTCACGGTCATAGACGGGCTTTTTTTTTTGTCTTCCCGGGAATAAATACCTCTCATGTAATTCCATGGATTAAAGAAATGCAGTCAGTTTTTGTATGGCTCATTAAATCTTTTTAAAATCCATTTATACTGGGGTACATTGCCGAAATATTTAGAAAACAATTCACAAAAAGCTTCATACCCCACCCCTCCCCTCAGTTTGTATTAGCTCAGTTGTAACTTGATTTTCCCTGCTTCATTTGCAAACTTCTCATTTACTTACAAGTGCTGTGTTGCATGAATGCCAGTTCCACACAGGGCAGAGCCTCCGAGGCCCCCTCTGCCTCTCTGCTCATCTGCGTGGGTGCTCGGTGCACCCGTAAAGTCATTTCAGCATCTTCCCCACCTCGTTTATGCATCAGCATCATTGTTGTGCCTGCCTCTTTGGGGATCTGACTGATTGGTAAATTAGAGCTGGCAGAGGAAGTGGAAGACAATGCACAAGTGTTTTACTTAAACAAACACACTCTACGATTTATTTTATTGGATTTTGTCCTTTGAATGAGAACGCCACGAGTAATCCTATTACAGACTAGAAACTGCTTGCTCACACCAGATTACAAGCCTCAAAATGTGTTGCTTTGCCTTTGGAAGCACATAAGTGTTTAATAAATGAGGCAATTTCCACATTCATCAATAATTAACCAGGAATTTGAGAAGTTTTATCCCAATCCAAAGCTGCAGAGAGTTTGAGACAGTCTGCCTGTGCAGATGAAATCTCTCTGAAGCATCTGTGAACACTGAATTCTTCTTCAGAGTTGCTGGTTTGAGAGGTGTGATGAATGCTTTCTTGAAAAATGTTTGTTTGCATTAATTACAAGAACATAAATACTTATTATAGGGAGTTTGCAATGTACAGATGTTTTTGTAGAGCAAATTACCTCACCTACAGTCTTACCACCCAGAATAATCTAAAATTCGAGTATTTTCAGTCTGAATTTCTGTATGTTTGTGTGTATATAAATACAGATGCTTTTTAAAAATAAGTTGAAATCACGATGTATGATTGTTCCGACTTTGTTTACTTGATATGTTTACATCTTCCCATGTCTTTTTCTTTTTTTGTTTTTGGCCTTGTTGTGTGGCATGCAGGATCTTAGTTCCCTGACTAGGGACTGAACATGGTCCCCTCCAGTCCTTCTCATGTCTTTTAAAAATTGTCATAACAAAATTTAAAGGCTATATAGTGTTTCACTGTGTGAATATATACATATTTGCCTATTGTTGGAAATTTGTTGCCCCATTTTTCACCATTTAAAAATATTGTAACAATCCTGGTGCATAAAATTTGGTCAGTGGTTTGGATTATTTATTTAAACTGGGTGTATAATTTTTTTTGGGGTGAGGAAGTCATGAACTTTTTTTAAGGCTCTCAGTTTATGCATTTTGCCAGTTTGCTTTCCAGAAGTTGCACCAGTGTTTGCTTGGCTGGCCTGGGAGGTTCTTCCTGCCTCCTCTGGGGAGACCTCGGGCTTAGTAGGTGGTACACCACACTCACAGCTGTGAGCCCCTGGGCCCAGGAATGAAGTCCGCAGCCTCATTTTGATCATCTGTTAGCTGGGTTGTAATACGTCTGTACCTTCTCTTTGAAGATTAAAGAGAGACACTTATGTAAAGGGTGTGACCTTGAGCTTGTCCAGTGCAGGCATCTGGTGCTTGGTTGTTGTGGAGAAGATGGCTGATCTAATGTGCAGCATTTAGATTCTTCCTTGTTACTAGAGCAAGACAGTGACTTCGGAGATGAATGGTAACTGTATCAGCTTGTCTTTCAGGAAGAGGCACAAGTGCTTTTCTGAACTGGGATTCTGTGTAAAACAGTTTGACAACCAAAGTTTAATATTAACAAACAGAAAAAAATAGCTTTTTTTTTTTCCTGAGGATGCTCTGGGCATAAAATGCAAAGGTGTCCCCGTGTCTAGAGCATCTCCCACCTGTCCACATGGACCCCCTGCATTTTAGGGATGCCGCGGTGCTTCATCAGTGCACTACGGTGCCCCTCTGCCCTGTGCTTTGGGTGTGGAATGACATTTTCCACTACTTTCCTGCTAGTCTGACAGGGTTATGACTGTACAGTGTCTGTTTTCCACTTTAAGACTTAAAACATTTCCTTTGCCATTATGGTTTTCTAGGATTTCTTCCATCTTGCCTGAGATACAGAAACATTCCATATCTTCACCATAGTTTGTCCAGCTTACATGCTCCCAGACCTTAGTGAATTGTAAAGCACATCTGGTCTTAGCATTTCCATGACAGCTCTAAGCCCGCTCACCTCACTGAGGTGTTATGTGATCAACATTCCATCTTTTGTTCAGATTCTGCTGTTGGAATCATACTTGTTTCATTCTTTTAAGTGTGTCCCAGCTCCCCTGATATGGAAAGGGTGTGTCCTTGTTATCTACTGGGTTTGGATCTGTACTACCTTAGTAGTGTTCACATGAACTGGGCTTTATCTTTGTATTCGTGAGGTGCATCATAGATCTATGAGGATTTTTGTTAAATTTCCTAGGACTGAGAAAAGTTGGCAAACACCCAGTAGTTTTTCAGCTACTTGACTCTGAACTGGATGTGGTGCTAGTTTTTAGATTAATTGCTTTGGAGAACTCTTTACAAGCCTTGAAGCTGTGTGTCCCACTTCCGGGTGTTTGATTCTCCTGATATAATGATGCACAGCAGTCACATTTTCACTGAAGTCTGCATGACATCTTTGGACTTCTGAAAGCAAATCTATATGTACATATTGGAAAAAGAAATAGACATAAAATCCTAAAGCCCATTTTTAAGTTTCTAACAAGGCAGTGAGTGTCAGAAATGGGTAGATTTTAAGTGGATCTTTTGGGCTTGTTACTTGAATGGGATAAGAATCTGTGTGTGGCTCTCCTATACCATTAGACACTGGCAGGCACCTCTGTTCCTTTCTAATCCCCAGATATAACAGGATGCCTCTGACTCTAGTTACTTCCAACTGCCATTCATAAAACTGGTGGCCAGTCCTCCCAGGGGGTGGTGGTTCTAGTGCCTTTCAGACCGTCAGAGCCCACTTGCCCTTCCCTCATGAGACTCACATCACTCAGACCGTTGGAGTGTTGTGTGTTGACTTGGGCTCTTCCAGCATACAATCAATGCTCTAGCATCACTTGGCTACATTCAGTTCAGTGATTATGGGTCAAAACTTTGGCCAGAATTAAAAAATGGTTGCCAGAAAAAGTCGGTTGGGTTACCCCAAGCTGCTGCGTGCATGCGTGCTAAGTCGCTTTAGTCGTGTCTGACTCTTTGCAACCCTAAGGACTGTAGGCCACTGGGTTCCTCTGTCCATGGGGATTCTCCAGGCAAGAACACTGGAGTGGGTTGCCATTTCCTTCTCCAATGCATGAAAGTGAAAAGTGAAAGTGAAGTTGCTCAGTCGTGTCCGACTCTTAGCGACCCCATGGACTGCAGCCTACCAGGCTCCTCCACCCATGGGATTTTCCAGGCAAGAGTACCGGAGTGGGGTGCCATTGCCTTCTCCGCTGTAATAACCTAAAACCTAGTAAAACCTAGTAAAAAAAAAATTGAAATGTGTATGTATAATTGAGGGCTTCCCTGGTGGCTCAGTGGTAAAGAATCCACCTGTAATGCAGGAGTTGGGGGTTCAGTCCCTGTGTTGGGAAGAACCCCTGGAGGAGGGCATAGCTACCTTCTCTAGTATTCTTGCCTGGAGACTCCAGTGGACAGAGGAGCATGGTGGGCTATAGTCCATAGGGTTGCAAAGAGCACAACTGAAGTGACTGAGCATGCACACATATGTATAACAGAATCACTTTGCTGTACACCTGAAACTAACACATTGTTAGTCATCTATACTCCAATATAAAAAGTTTAAAAAAATATTTACTGTAAGTCCTTCTTGGAATATAGTTGGCATGTAGGAGGAAACCTTTGTGTGTAAGTCATTGGGTAAAAGTGGCAGGACTGAAGTGTTTGGGGCACAATTGCTAGTACTGAAGATCTGAGTATCTGGAAGTGGAGTGGCCAGCTCTTAGGTATGTGGACATCATTGTGAGAATTGCAGTTAGTTATAAAGAACAGATGTAGAGCTCATCTCAACTCTGGAGATTATGGAAGATGGAGCTCCTCAAAGAAGACCTTTCTCTGTGCCGCAGTGTTGGCTGAGTACCTCAGGGGTACTGGGGATTCCAGACTCCATCGCAGCCTTTCTAAATATCTCCAGCACCCAGTGAAGGAGCTGGGTGTTGCCTCTCCTCCCCTAGGCCCTCTCAGGATCTTCAGATGGGCGGGTCTTCTCAAGCTGCTTGATCAGAGTGGGCTTGGGTTACACCCTGACCTTAAATCGGGCCTCTGCAATTTGTAGGAGACTTCTGCTAGGATGCAGTTGGGTCCAGAAGCAAGTTAGGATGATATTTGAAGGACAATTATGTGGTAAATAGTGGAGTTAAAGTGTATTCCCTTACTCTGCGTTTTACAAGTTAAAAATATCTAAAAAGTGTGGCAAGCATTTCACAATTTCTCATAGGTGCCAGATTTAGGTATCACCTTTTAGAGTGCTTAAGCACTGTGAAGAGAGAATTCCATTAATCATAAAGTTCTGTTTTTCTAATAAGTTAAAAATCATCCTTACTGCTGTCTTGCTGGGACCGTGTAGTTCGGTCCTAGGTGTTCAGAGCAGCTCGTGTGCTCCCCTGGGTTCAGGAGCCCTCTTTCCTCCACAGAACCGTGAGCTCCAGGCCAGGGGTGATTCTTTGTGTGTTTTATACACGGAGTATGGACTGTGCTGAGAAATCATTAATTTCTGTCCTACTTTTACTCCCAGAAAGCCTTGTTTATTCAAAGAACTAAAGTTAAATGTCTTATAGGAAAAGGCATGATCAATTTAGAGAATCAGATCTAACTTTGTTTAAACATTCTGTTGTAGGCTCTTGGTTTTAGGGGTCTTCACCTACCAGTTTTCCTTTTGCATCAAGTACTAGCTGTGAAAGAAAGCCAAAATCTGGTGGGCCTCTTTATTTCCCTCCCCCCACTACCCCTCCCCCCCCCCCGCCTCACCCCCGCCCAATGTGGAAACCACCAGAAACCAATAAAAAAGAATGGGAAGTGACTGGAGAGCAGACAGGAAATACCAGTCTCCCCAGCGAAGCACCGCAGCTCATCCTGAGCCCGAGGTCAGAGGGGGAGTGAGTAGCACAGCCGCCCCTGCAGGGGGCGCTCTGCCCCGACCCACAGCGTCTGTAGCTGGGCAGCCTTGCGGTGCCACCCAGATTCCTAGGTTGATGCTCCTGTGGGCCTCTGCAGATGCAGGCACTCAGGGAGCTGGGCGGGGGGTGCCCCCGGTCCCCGAAGGGGCAGAGCTTCACTTGGATGCTGTGCTGGGACTGGGAAGCCTGGGATGGGAGAGGCATCTGCCCCACCAAGTTCAAGAAAAGTACAGAGTAAATGGAAGTACTTCCCTTCAAATACAGGAAATCCCCAGTCGCTTTTATGTTTCCCCTCACAGCTGTGTGAAATATCTTGCAATTTAGCCGTAACATTGAACTTCAGCTCCTTTTACTGTGTGGCATCCTAGGGGTTGATTTTCAGTATTTCCTTATTACAGTGTATTGTATTTCTCACCTGCACGGATGATTGTTCTTTGTTAGTTTAGAAGTCCTGTTTTACCCAGAGAAGGAGAACAGAAAAATAACAGCATTTTGAATTGCAGCTCTCTCCTTTTTCATTTTTAAAAGAAGGATACCACTTCTGTAAAATCTACGGCAGGAGAAAAGAAGGGGTGTTCTGTTTCTGGGGATAAACTAGGCAGGGGACCAAAGGCAACTCCATTTCCACTTAGCAATGGTTTTCTTAATGAATCCCAGGAGAGTTTTAACAGCAGAGCAGGATTTCCTCCTATTATGATTCTTGATGACCTCCAAGATAACAATTCTTTAGGAAAGTACTCATATGACCTCTTTCTGATTATAGGCTTGTAATAATTAGATGTTTATCTCCAGAAAAAAAAATGCCATAAAATTTTCTTAGTAGTGCAAGGGAAATGCTTGTGTACCTTATCATGTAAATTGTTATCTTACAGTCTTCATCATTTCAAAAAATGTACTGAGAAGGCTGTTGACCAAGAGTTCTCCCATAGAGCAGTACTTGGACTTATAGACAGTATCCATCATGTCCACCAAGCACCTAACAAGTTGTACCCACACTCCCATTGTTGAATAGCATCCAACTTTTTGGGAAGAAATGGGAAACCAGGGACTTATTTGGTGATTGGTTTTTGAGTTTAGGTTAGGTCAAGGGCAAAATAAATATGTGTCAGCAACTTTAAAACCATTCATGTAAAAGATGTAGATTCAAAACAAACTTCACAGTGTTTCCAATAGGTATAAGGCATCTCCCGTTCAAAGAGATTGATGGAGAGAAGACACAGAGTGTGACGGCTAGTGTTGATTACATGTGTCACTTGGTGGCATCAGTGTCATCATTCATTCATTTCTAAGCATCTGGATCCTCAGTTACAAGGCGTCCAAGAAGACAGGGACCCAGGAAAACCACGGAGGAATTTGCCCCATATAGGGATTTCTCTGAAATAAGCACATCTTCTTGAAAATGCCAAGTGAGAGAGCTGTGTTGGGTTTTTTCAGGTGTGATCTCATCTGGATAGTATTTGCAGTTTTGCATGATGTGATTGAAATGTTACAATGAGCATTTCCTCTTGCTTTCATTGTCTACATGTCACTTCATAGAAGTGAATTCCATGGGTTTTTATAGCAAATTCAGAAGAGAATGATTTACACATAGTTGCTTTATGTTGTATGGGTGGTGACTGTAACTGTATCCATATATTTTTTAATGTTTTGATATTTCAATTTTTATTATTTTTCAAGGACAGAATATCTTATATGTATATTTTATATTGTACTGTTATGTGAATGTGTTGTGTCAAAACAGCTCAATGAGTAGGCTTGGGTAGTGTTAAACCATTAAATTTAATAATGACAGAGACTCAGAAAAGGCAAAAGCCTTGTCCAAAAGTCACAGAGCTATAGTATTCTGGTAAAAAGAACTCTGGACTGGGAAGCAAAAAATTTAAATTTTCAGTCTAGCTCCATATCTTACTTTTATGTTTGTTGTTGTTCAGTCGCTCAGTTGTGTCTGAGTCTTTGCAACCCCATGGACTGTAGCTCACCAGGTTCCTCTGTCCATGGGATTCTCCGGGCAAGAATACTGGAGTGGGTTGCCGTTTCCTTTTCCAAACTTTATCCATATTAATCTTGATTGATTACATATATTGCATATGCTGTAGGACGCGAGGGTATTCTGAGTCAGAGTCTGTCAGTTGTGATCATTAACTATTATTGACGATTAACCATCCCTCGTGAGCAAAAATCCTGGTTTATCTGCCTCATTTTAAGAGAATGGAGATGCATTTTAAGGGAAAGGAGATGCATTTTTAAACAGAATGCACTAAGAGGGAAAAAACCACACTAGGTTGTTTAAACAGCAAGTTCTTCATTGAAAATATGATTTGTCATTTACATCAGTTCAGCATACATGCGATTACCTGTGTAACTGATAGAATGTGGGGTAACTGTGGGTCCTAAGAGATGGCTTCTAAGTATGTAGGCCTTCTGAGCACTGCAGAGAGACTTTGTTCACCAGATGTTTGCCCAGGGATCACATCTGTGGTGACACATTCAGCACTGCTCACAGCAGCCAGTTCAAAGGGTTAAAGACTTACTGGAAAAGTTCTGTTGGCCTGATACCTGCTTCATTTTCATCCTTGGCAATTCATGTTGCTTATCATTCAGCAAGACAGACAAGTCTCTTCACCTCCATCCGTGACATCAAGATCTGGAAGCTAAGAACCCAACATGAGAATCAGGCAGCACAGAGAGATTGCTGTTTGCCAGACAAGTGACTCCGAACCAGCTGCTGTCTTACATTTGTCCTTGGCCAAGGGGTGTACAATCAAACAGACTGCGAGTCAGACCTGGAGGTTACCTGGTGCTCCCTCCCTTCCTCTATCCCTCCCTGCCCACTTATGGGGGACACCAGGAGACCCACAAGCTTACATGTACTGTCCAAAGCCACACATGTTGGCTGTGAGCCCGGTGAATTTTGTTTCAGGTTTGGGTTCAATAGTGAAAACGTACTTTGATCTCCATGTTGGAAGTTGCTAGCTCTTGTTTCTGAGTGTGGTTTTGATGAGGTTCGACACTCAAGGACATTTACTATTTGTTCACGGTTTCACTGTTTAATGTAATAATAGTAATTTGGGAAATTTTTAAAGTACCTTGTTGACTTTTGATGGCTGTAGTAGGAAAAAACGACGCTAGTTTCATGTACCTGGCCTGAGTGGTCCCAGGGTAGGTCACAGCGTCCCTGCCCCTTTCAGGTGTCCAGAGTTCACTGGAATCTAAGGGAGATGGGAGAAGCTTTAGAGACATGTGGACATGGGGTTTGGAACCATTTCTTAGCTCAGACAAGTCAGCCACTGAGTTGCAGATTTTTCTTTTTTTGAAGGGCAGGGCACTCCCTCCCTTGGAAGATGTTGGAGAATAAAGCTTTAACTCAGAGCCTAACTGGTCTCCATGTCCTTGGGGAGGCAGCACTGCTTATCTTCATTTTCTGATCTTTTTCCTGGTCTCATGACCATTCTTCAGGGATTCAGTCATCAGTTGATTGATTAAGAAATGAACATCTCTTACTGAGTTTATGGTGTTAGTGATATGAAATGTCCACTTAGACCCTCAGTCTGGTGGGAAACAGCATCAGCAAGAGTGGGAAATGGGGTAGAGACCCAGGTCCCATGTGTCATGGGACCCAGGGAAGGTCACCTTTGTTCTTCTTGGTCTGATGGCAAGTAAGAGCCCATCCAGAGAAGATGACGTTGGAGATGGATTTGGGTGAATCCTCTAGGGGAAGAGGGACTGACCTTGGAGGGAAGGGGCTTATTGTCCAGCAGAGGAATTTGTACCTGCCTCCAAGCAGATGAAGGTTCTAATGTGGGGGAAATAGCACAAAATTACTGAAAATGCTTTGGAAATGTTCTTAGTTTATTATTTTTATTATTTTGGAGTGAAAGAGAGGCTACTGATTTTCTTGTTCCTTTTTTAGCTTGAAATTCTTCTGTTATAAAAGACCAATAAGAAATACAATTGGTTAGTAGTAGCCTACACTCTCCACACTGTAGCCTGCCTCTTTCAAGCTCCAAATATAGCTTAGAATCTTACTTTCCTCCTTTAGTTTCTTAAAAAAAAATTGTTCCTGCACTTCAGCTAATTCTGGGGTTTATCTTTCTGACAGAGTTCTTTGTGGTTCATACCACATTTTTGTTTCCTTCTTGGCCATGGGCCTGCCCCTCCAGTTTTTAGATAAACTGTTTTAAAAATGGAACTACCCAGTTAGTCAGATTAATTGCTTTGGATAATGCTGATTCATCTTTCTCAGATTGTCATGCTTTAGTGTCTTGAGTGCTGCAAAAGCGGTGATCTCTTTCAGGTGTGTAATGTGTGTTTTCTTGGACTTTTCAAATTTAAGTCTAGAGATGGTATCTGCTTAGTCCCTTGTGTTGTTATTTCTAGTTCCACAACTGCATTCTCACTTCTTCCAGGAGTCTTAAGGGTCTGACTGATGAATTCCTGTTTGGTCCAAATTATGGGTGAATTTGATTTTCTTCATACTTTTCCAACATTTCTTCAATGAGCTACATTAATTTTGTTAAAGAACAAAGTGTTATTAATTACAAAGAGTGAAACTGAGAATGATAACTTTTCTTACTGCTTCTTCAGAGGCAAGTCGAGAGTTCTTATGACATGCTTTTAGAATTCTAGAGTCATACCAGGAGGTTTCCCTTATGTCTTGATTCTGCACAAATTTGTGGTTAAAAATAAGAGAGGTTGATATATGTGTATATATTACTCGAACTCATGTCCATTGAGTCGGTGATGCCATCCAACCATCTCATCCTCTGTTGTCCCCTTCTCCTCCTGCCTTCAATCTTTCCTAGCATCAGGGTCATTTCAAATGAGTCAGCTCTTCGCATCAGCTGGCCAAAGTATTGGAGTTTCAGCTTCAACATCAGTCCTTCCAATGAATATTCAGGACTGATTTCCTTTAGGATGGACTGGTTGGATCTCCTTGCAGTCCAAGGGACTCTCAAGAGTCTTCTCCAACACCATAGTTCAAAAGCATCAATTCTTTGGTGCTCAGCTTTCTTTATAGCCCAACTCTCAAATCCATACATGACTACTGGAAAACCATAGCTTTGACTAGATGGACATTTGTTGGTAAAGTAATGTCTCTGCTTTTTAATATGCTGTCTAGGTTGGTCATAGCTTTTCTTTCAAAGAGGAAGAGTCTTTAATTTTATTTATTTATTTATTTTTAGCAAGCATCTTTTAATTTCATGGCTGTAGTCACCATCTGCAGTGATTTTGGAGCCCCCCAAAATACAGTCTGTCACTGTTTCCACTGTTTTCCTATCTATTTGCCATAAAGTGAGGGGACCAGATGCCATGATCTTAGTTTTCTGAATGTTGAGTTTTAAGCCAGCTTAAAGTTTTAAGCCAACTTTCACTCTCCTCTTTCATCAAGAGGCTCTTTAGTTCCTCTTTACTTTCTGCCATAAGGGTGGTGTTATTTGCATATGTGAGGTACTTGATGCTTCTCCAGGCAATCTTGATTTCAGCTTGTGCTTCATTTAGCCCAGCATTTGTACTCTGCATACAAGTTAAATAAGCAGGGTGACAATATACAGCCTTGACGTACTCCTTTCCCAATTTGGAACCAGTCTGTTGTTCCATGTCCAGTTCTAACTGTTGCTTCTTGACCTGCATACAGATTTCTCAGGAGGCAGGTAAGGTGGACTGGTATTTCCCATCTCTTGAACAATTTTCCACACAATCAAAGGCTTTGGTATAGTCAATAAAGCAGAAGTAGATGTTTTTCTGGAACTCTCTTGGTTTTTTGATGATCCAACGGATTTTGGCAATTTGATCTCTGGTTCCTCTGCCTTTTATAAATCCAGCTTGAACATCTGGAAGTTCATGGTTCATACACTATTGAAGCCTGGCTTGGAGAATTTTGAGCATTACTTTGCTAGCATGTGAGATAAGTGCAATTGTGTAGTAGTTTGAGCATTCTTTGGCATAGCCTTTCTTTGGGATTGGAATGAAAACTGACCTTTTCCAGTCCTGTGGCCACTGCTGAGTTTTCCAGATTTGCTGGTATATTGAGTGCAACACTTTTCACAGCATCATCTTTTAAGATTTGAAATAGCTCAACTGGAATTCCATCACCTCCACTAGCTTTGTTCATAGTGATGCTTCCTAAGGCCCACTTGACTTCACATTCCAGGATATCTGGCTCTAGGTGAGTAATCACACCATCGTGATTATCTGGGTCATGAAGATCTTTTTTGTATATTTATCTATCTATCTTTGTTTTCTGTGGACAGTAAGTGGCAAATGCTCTTAGCAGGGCTTTGTCTATTTTGTTTCCTTCTTATTTGCACCCAAATTTCTTCATGCTCCCACAAGTACATCCAATATTTCCCCTTATGATACATTTTCTGAACAAAGGGTTACCTTTAACTGGCAACCTTGTGTTCCATTGTCTGTCCAGTCTTGATCCTATGAAGAATTTGTTCTTTTTTTTGCTGATCAGTCTTTATCTAACGGCACATAAAGGTTAGAGTATTGCCGTATTTTGAGCAAGTTCTCTGTCGCATAACCTTGAACATCTGGGTACTATGGTACTTCTTTCTGTGTTGTACCCGTCTCCAGAGGAAAGGGATTTTGGAGTTAAAATTGCTCCACTTTTTCCTCAAAGTATGTTTCCTTTATCTGGTTGGTACTTATCTTCAAAGCATAACTTCTGACAAGCCTGAAATGCTGATACAGAGTATCTCTTGGGTTTTTCCATTTCATATACTTTTATTTTTTTTTTAAACTAAGTAAACATTTGAATTACTGAAATTTGGTATCTTACAGATACATTTCATTTACAATGAAAAATTAGTGCGTGATTTGAGTTCAGTATTTTAATGTCTGGATGTCAGTATTACATTTGGCAGGATTGCAAAACAGTGACAGGTACGTACATGCAGTTGATTTTAATTCAGGTAAAACTGTTTTACCATCATAAGTCAGTGTGGTCTTTGAGTTGGTTGTGGTTTTCAATGGCTGCTTTTAAATGACAAATTAGTTCATTTGACGTCATCATTATCCATTTACAGTGTCATTGGGTCATGTGTATTTAACTTATGCTAACTTAACTGTAAATGTTTGCTTAAAAATAATTAATAGTATATATATTTTTTCCATGCAGCATTCTCTTGAACAAGTCAGACTTGTATTTACCACACTTCTTGTATTCAACCAAAGAAAGTGCAGTCTCTGCCAACACCACAGGAAAACCTGGCAGCACTGGCACCACAGGCGAACTGGCCTTTGTGAGAGAGAACGCAGTACTCAAAACACCACGCACGCTGTATTGTGTGGTCTATTCAAGTAATTTTGGGGGATAATTTTGTCTTAAACCTTAGCCTTGGTCTTAGGAGCTCTGCATCAAAGGTTTGCTGTGAATTCTTTGGCCAGATCTACAGGGTGTAGTGGTGTACTTTATTATCAACAGCATTGAAGGATTATAATTTTTTAATATTGAGAATTTAAGCTAGGTATGCTTTACTGTTCAAGTGTGAACCACCCATGACCCTATTTAAATAGCTACATATTTTCACGCTCAATTTGTTCACACAGTGACAGTGCATTTTTGTCATCGAGCTTGTTTTCTGTTGAGAAGTAGTAATGGCTGAGAAATGTGGGCTGTGTTAAGTAAACTGGAGAGCCACTGGTTTAAAGCAAAGAGGGGG